>NC_084575.2:21353066-21718066 GCF_033978685.3 Nerophis lumbriciformis
TACAATACATAAAATACTAAGACTAAAACACTGTCAGTGAAGCACAAGAAACACAAAACATGCAAATAGTTGGTTTTCTAACATGTCTATTTTTTTTATAGTTATTAAAAAAAAAAAAAAGTTTGTGTAAAAGTACTTTTTAAGCCCTTCAGCAATACCGCGATAACAATGATAATCCTGATCATTTTTGTCACAATATGAAATGTTCACATCTTTACATACATACTAGCATGAGCCGACAGGTGACTGACGTGTCTTTAGTAAGCTATTCTGTTTGAGGGCTTCACAACCCCGCCGTGAGGACAGCGTTTTGATTTCTCTTTCTTCTTCTTCTGTTCGATGGCAAGGGCCCTTCAGCACTGCAGTGTGAAAAACCAAAAAATCTTCCAATCAGAAAAGTGTTTCAAAGGAACAGTTCATCTCGCGTGTGAAGACCTCATCAATTCCGTTTTCTCCTCTACCGTCAGCTTGTTTATGATTTTGCCCGGTTCCTTCCAGTGGCTTGCATGTCTGCGGTCGGTGTGTGCTTTCATATCCTGAGAGGGACGAGAGGTTCTTCTCCTTTTGTAATGAGAACAGCTTGTTGTTCGAGGCTATTTCTCAACTCGCTCATTGAAGTATGCGATGCACGTTGTTGAGCACTATGGGACCCCTTTCCTGACCCCCCGTTTTCTACATCAGCAAGACTAGAAGTGCCAGCTTGCTTCCATGCTCCACTGATTAGAAGTCAAATATTAAAGTGCTGTGTTGTGAGCTCAGCCTAATTGATTCCCTCCGCTTGGTGCACACATAATGGCCTGACAGCAGGCGATACCATGCTTTGTCAACAACGGGCATGGCGCCCAGGACGGCGCCCCAGTGAATGCCCCCTGTGAGTGTGCCAGTGTGAGAGGCCGCTTGGCAGACTCCTGTGGTCCAACACATCCAGTCTATAGCTCATTATCTGTGTCATCAGTCACCTTTTTACTGGCAAGGTTTGTGTTTGTGCATCCAACAATATATGACTTTTTCTAACGACTTCTAATCACAGATAAAATGGGTTTTCCGATACCCTCAGAATTCTCCCCTTGCCCATCTTCAGTTATCACACCATTACGGCAATAGCTTTAATAGCTTTTAATGACACACGCTTAACAAAGAACTAGGGCTGGGCGATATATCGAATATACTCGATATATATCGCGGGTTTGTCTCTGTGCGATATACAAAATGACTATATCGTGCACTGCAAAAACTGAAATCTAAGTAAGATTGAATATCTCAAATAAGGGTGATATTTGCTTATTTTCTGTCTGATAAGATAATTCTTCTCACTAAACAGATTTCATGTTAGAGTGTTTTACTTGTTTTAAGTGTTTTGATCCTAAATTATCTCAGTAAGATATTACAGCTTGTTGCTGAGATTTTATGACCTATATTGAGTAAAACATGCTTGAAACTAGAATGTCAACGGTTGCAAAGCTGTGTCATCAACACTCACAAGTATAAAACTGCTTTTTCAAAGTAAGAATTTCTTATATCAAGCATGAAATAAAAAATCATGACTTTGACACAATTGTGTCTCATAATTAAAACAGATGACAGCCAAATGGACTTTGCTGTTTTATTTTCAATTAAACAATAGAAAATATGTACTCATATAGTAGTACAGCAAACTGACAGTTCATATTTAAACATTTAACATGTGACATTTCAAACAATTTTGAACAGAAATAGTTCATGCACATTCCGATAAATTCTTCAAAATTACAATAAAAAAAAAATTATATTCCTTGCGCACTACTTGACTGAAAGAGCACGCACTTGGCGCGATGATGTCATGTTATCGATGGCAAAATGCAAGAAATGTAATGCCGAGCGCATATCATTATGTCAAGATAATGGCACTAGCATTTACTTAATTTAAGAATATTTTTCAACATATTGAGAAAAAAGGTCTCATATTTGTTCTTTCCATCAAGAAAAGTGCACTTGTTATTAGTGAGAATATTCTTATTTTAAGGTATTTTTGGGTTCATTGAGGTTAGCTAATTTTACCTGTTTTGGAAAGTCTTGACAAGCCAAATTTTCTTGTTCTATTGGCAGACAATTTTGCTTAGTTCAAGTAAAATGCCCCCAACTTTTGTATTTTTTTTTCTTGTTTTTGAACACTGACTTTTTGCAGTGTGAGTATTCGAGTATACGTCCTCACGCAGTTGCTTTTAGCTGAGGGCATTACACTACAGGCTTTTTTTTTTACTCTTTCTTGTCTCTCCTTCTCACAGAGAGATAAAACAAGCGCACCTATTACATACGTCACATACTGTCGCGCGTGCAACGTCATACGCTCTGGCCAAGCAGAGAGGTAACGGCATGGGTAAAGTTAGCTGTGGCAGGTGGTGCTCGCGGAGCGGTGCGAGTGGTAATACGAGAGAGAGAAAGGTGCGAATCTGGTAACAAATCAATCAATCAAACAATCAATGTTTATTTATACAAGGGCTGCACAAGCCACAACGACATTCTCGGTTCAGAGCCCACAAAAGGGCAAGGAAAAACTCACAACCCAGTGGGATGTCAATATGAATGACTATGAGAAACCTTGGAGAGGACCGCAGATGTGGGTGACCCCCCCGCTCTGGGGGAGACCGGATGCAATGGACGTCGAGTGGGTCTAGCATAATATTGTGAAACTCCAGTCCATAGTTGATCTAACATAATAGTGAGAGTCCAGTCCATAGTGGGGCCAGCAGGAGACCATCCCGAGCGGAGACGGGTCAGCAGCGCAGAGATGTCCCCAACCGATGCACAGGCGAGCGGTCCACCCCGGGTCCCGACTCTGGACAGCCAGCACTTCATCCATGGCTACCGGACCTGTGCCCCCCTCCCCTCCACAACGAAGAGGGGGGCAGAGGAGAAAGAAAAGAAACGGCAGATCAACTGGTCTAAAAATGGGGTCTATTTAAAGGCTAGAGTATACAAATGAGTTTTAAGATGGGACTTAAATGCTTCTACTGAGGTAGCATCTCTAACTGTTACCGGGAGGGCATTCCATAGTACTGAAACCCGAATAGAAAACGCTCTATAGCTCGCAGACTTTTTTTGGGCTCTGGGAATCACTAATAAGTCGGAGTTCTTAGAACGCAGATTTCTTGCCGGGACATATGGTACAATACAATCGACAAGATAGGATGGAGCTAGACTGTGTAGTATTTTATACGTAAGTAGTAAAACCTTAAAGTCACATCTTAAGTGCACAGGAAGCCAGTGCAGGTGAGCCAGTATAGGCGTAATATGATCAAACTTTCTTGTTCTTGTCAAAAGTCTAGCAGCCGCATTTTGTACCAACTGTAATCTTTTAATGCTAGACATAGGGAGACCTGAAAATAATACGTTACAGTAATCGAGGCGAGACGTAACGAACGCATGAATAATGATCTCAGCGTCGCTAGTGGAGGAAGAAGAATTAATTCCCCAGCAAAACAGCACGGGGTCCATCGTCTGGCGGTGGTTTGGTTTCAAGCGGAAAGATGTTGAACAGACAACCGTAATATGTAAAGTATGCGGCAAAAGCGTTGCTACAAAAAGTAACAGCACTACTAATTTGTAGCATCATTTGAAAAGTCACCCGCTAGAGAGTGAAGAGTGCTTGAAACTCCGCATGTCAACATCTCCGGCCGGTGCCACACCCAATAAAATGCCGAAGCAACCAGTCTGACGTCTTCCATTTCCACATCAACAAAAAATAGTCAACAACAGAAGGAGATAACGTCCGCAGTAACCTACCACATAGCAAAGGACATACACTATTTGATTTCCTATTATGCAGCTAATTTTTATTTTACAGTTTTTGAAATATCTTGTGTGACATCATGCACAAAAGTGCAATTTATTTGTAGTGGCATTCTGTACAAAAAGTGCAATTTAATTTAGTATTGTTTTGATATGTCATCATAGTGACATCATGCACAAAAGTGCACTAATAGCTTGTTTTAAAATGTCTCTGACAATCTTGCACTTTGTTTTGAAATGACATGAATGTTTGTGCCACTGCTTAGTAACTGTTTAATAAATACAGTTTTGGTAAATTGACTTAGTTGTGATTGCCCTCTCTGCATGAAAGTTTAAAATAAGTATATATTAATGCAGTATGAAGAAGAATGTTTTAATGTAGACACATAGAATCATCATACTGCTGTGATTATAGGCCAGTCTTTTTCAACCACTGTGCCGCGGCACACTAGTGTGCCGTGAGATACAGTCTGGTGTGCCGTGGGAGGTTATCTTATTTCACCTACTTGGGTTAAAAATATTTTTTGCAAACCAGTAATTATAATCCGCAAATTATGTGTTGTTGTTGAGTGTCGGTGATGTCTAGAGCTCAGCAGAGTAACCATAATATACCTTTCCATATCAGTAGGTGGCAGCCGGTAGCTAATTGCTTTGTAGATGTCGGAAACAGCGGGAGGCAGCGTGAAGGTAAAAAGGTGTCTAATGCTTAAACCAAAAATAAACAATAGGTGAGTGCACCTAAGAAAAGACACTGAAGCTTAGGGAAGGCTATGCAGAACGAAACTAAAACTGAACTGGCTACAAAGTGAACAAAAACAGAATGCTGGACGACAGCAAAGACTTACTGTGGAGCAAAGACGGCGTCCACAATGTACATCTGGACATGACATGACAATCAACAATGTCCCCACAAAGAAGGATAAAAACAACTGAAATATTCTTGATTGCTAAAACAAAGTAGATGCGGGAAATATCGCTCAAAGGAAGACATGAAACTGCTACAGGAAAATACCAAAAAAAGCGAAAAATGCCACCAAAATAGGAGTGCAAGACAAGAACTAAAACACTTCACACAGGAAAACAGCAAAAAACTCCAAATAAGTCAGGGCGTGATGTGACAGGTGGTGACAGTACACCTACTTTGAGACAAGAGCTATAGTGATGCATGCTTGGTTATGGTTTAAAATCATATCCAACAATTGCGACAAGGACTTTTTATTGTCAACCGAGTTCGTTTTTTAATGTTTTCTGCTGGTGGTGTGCCTCCGGATTTTTTCAACGCAAAAATTGTGCCTTGCCTCAAAAAAGGTTGAAAAACACTGTTATAGGCATCAAGTGTTCATTCAAGGCTAAGGCAAAATATCGAGATATATATATCGTGTATCGTGACTTGGCATAAAAATATATCGCCCAGCCCTACAAAGAACTACACAAACTGACGCTATGGAGGTCATCAGCGTCCACTGTTGTTGAAAAATACAGGTAATGAATCCTCGTCCTTCTCTTGTCTGCTTAACCCATGGATTTATAAACCATTTTATGTGCATCTTGAATGGACTTGGCTCCCTATTTATTTTTAATGCCTTTCTGCTTCACACAGTGGAGAATGCAACCAAGGACCCTATGTTATACGGCGTTCATTTAGGGCGGACATTCATCCAAAGCGCTTTTCTCATGAATCTGATTGACCTTCTTGCTCGCCGTTATCCCTAGTAAAAGGTTAAAGGTGCCTATTAATCTCCGGAAAGCTTGCTGAGTCCTGCGTGATGGTTAATGTTCCATAGGAACTGATAGAATGCTGCGATAGAAGGTGCAGGGGGTGGATGTTGTAGAGCTTGTCGACAGGTGCACTAATCACACTATTGCCGAAACAGAACCGCACTGACATTAATTGTGACACGAGGGTGATGAACTCCATCAAGCCTCTGCTGTTTCCTATTTAACGGGGAAAGAGTAGTGGGGGAGAAAGAGAGAGAGGTAGATAGTGGCTCACGGAGAGGACAAAATCCCCAACATGTTCCTTCCCCACCCGTGCAAATCCACTGAATTTTTTACTTGGAAGGTTTTCACATCTCATGTCGGCGTGACCAATCAGCAGCACAACTGTGGAACTCGGAGCGGCTTCGGCACTAAAGGTCCTCAGAAAAGTAATCACAATGTCCGCTCCCTTGAGGACCCAGCAGGGCTTTTTCATTTCTACCTCCACTTTCCTGCCGTAGATCCATGGGGGTGCAGTCTGACAGGAGGTCACGATTGCAGCCACAGGAGAGGTGACAGGGGGGCTCCCTTTCTGACAGCAGTCTAATAGATGGCTAACGGGTGTCCCAAAGACCTCCCCTGTTGTCTTGTTGTGTGAGCGCGTGCGGGGAAGCAGGTGCACGGAGCAAAGGGACAAAAAGGTGAAGCACCAGATCAGGCTGGCAGACTGGTATACGCTCTTTTCTCTTTCTGTCCTATTATTTGATATCTATAGTTTTGTTCAGGGCCCTCAATAAGAAAATCAATTTTACTCCATCCATCCATCCATTTTCTACCGCTTGTCCCGATCGGGGTCGCGGGGGGGTGCTGGAGCCTATCTCAGCTGCATTCGGGCGGAAGGCGGTGTACACCCTGGACAAGTCACCTTCTCATCGCAGGGCCAACACAGATAGACAGACAACATTCACACTCACATTCACACACTAGGGCTATTTTAGTGTTGCCAATCAACCTATCCCCAGGTGCATGTTACTCTATACTAGTGTTGTAACTAGAGATGTCCGATAATGGCTTTTTTGCCGATATTCCGATATTGTCCAACTCTTAATTACCGATTCCGATATCAACCGATACCGATATATACAGTCGTGGAATTAACACATTATGCCTAATTTTGTTGTGATGCCCCGCTGGATGCATTAAACAATGTAACAAGGTTTTCCAAAATAAATCAACTCAAGTTATGGGAAAAAATGCCAACATGGCACTGCCATATTTATTATTGAAGTCACAAAGTGCATTATTTTTTTTTTACATGCCTTGAAACAGCAGCTTGGAATTTGGGACATGCTCTCCCTGAGATAATCCTGATACCCACTACAACTATGGGAAGTACTATACTTTGACTTTCACAAAGTGCATTATTTTTTATTTTTTTTAAACATGCTTCAAAACAACAGCTACAAAAACAATGAAGGCACACAGCTTCAGTCCAGAGTATACTATAGTCATAAAGTAAACAATAACATAGTCCTCCTTTAGTGCAAGACTGCCTGGCATACTGTATAACAGGAAATTATAAACTGGGCTCAATCTGAACAGCCGATATGGGCATCTACATCAACTATGTGATTTGCCTGAGAAGCTGGACAGGACAAAAAATAAAATACTTTTTGAAACCGATAACGATAATTTACGATATTACATTTTAAAGCATTTATCGGCAGTCCGATATTATCGGACATCTCTAGTTGTAACGATAACAATATTTTGGTACCGGAACTAAAATTATTTCGGTACTTTTTTTTTTTTTTTTTTTTTTTTTTTTTTGTCCTGTCCAGCTTCTCAGGCAAATCATATAGTTGATGTAGATGCCCATGTCGGCTGTTCAGATTTACTTTAGAAAAGAGAAGTGTAGGATACTTCTCTTGTTGCCTTATTTGTATTTGACTTTATTAAATGTATTTATATTATCATTTAGTGCAGCCGGGCCAGAGCAGGAGGGGATAGAAAGAGAAAAAAAAGAAGACAGAGGGGGAAATTGTGGGGACAAGAGGGGGATTAGACAGAGAGACAAAAACAACAACAGCAAACAACAACAACAACAACAATAGAGCAACATCAGCAAATATGACATGTACAAATATGATGGTAAAAGTAATAGCAAATAAGCAGTTAGCGAAAATAAAAAATAATACAGAAATGACAATGAGCTACACTACAGATGGAGCAATTCAAATACCAATAGAAATAGCGCTATTGTTAATGAACAATACCAATACTTTACCTTTATTATCAACAATACAGTTGTTCAAATGCAACAATACATATACGTAATGATAACTTGAGATACGAAAGAATGCAGAAAAATGGAGGGGGAGAAAGAGAAGCAACCTACATTAACCTTGTAGATTGTTATAGTAACAATAGGTTAAGCTTTGTCCGTGTGCCATGTTGGTACTTTTCTAAATAAAGGGGACCTAAAAAAAATGGCATTATTGGCTTTATATTAACAAAACATCTTAGGGTACATTAAACATATGTTTCTTATTGCAGTTAAGTCCTTGAATAAAATAGTGAACATACTAGACAACTTGTCTTTTAGTAGTAAGTAAGCAAACAAAGGCTCCTAATTTAGCTGCTGACATATGCAATAACATATTGTCATTTATCATTCTATTATTTTGTCAACATTATTAAGGACAAGCCAACTGCATTTGTGCAGTTGGCTTGCACAAATGCAGCGTGAAGAGGTTTGTGTACGCTTTATTATTCACCTTTAATATACCTGCTTCATTATTTTTCATCGAGTTTGTATTTTTTTCGTGAGTTCGACGGCATTTTACATTTCCTTGGCTACCTTCTTGAAATAAATCAGTTTCTTTTTTTCTACCATTGGTGCACTTCAAAATTGTATTTTATTTTAATTTGTGAAGCAAATAAACAGTCACCTCTTCATTACAATTGTTGCTGTTTTTATTGAATGGTATCTTCGACTTCGACTTAGACAAACTTTATTGATCCACAACATATATACTATCAGCATAATACAGTCATCACACAAGTTAATCATCAGAGTATATACATTGAATTATTTACATTATTTACAATCCGGGGGGTGGGATGTGGAGGGGGTTAGGGCAGGGGGGGTTAGGTTTGGTTGCTATCAGCACTTCAGTCATCAACAAGTATATCATCTTGTCAGGCTTGCCCCTGACAGTTTGGTTGTGTTTTAGTTTTTCCTCTGTGTGTGTAGTATTTCCTGTCAGCGCTCTTGTTTTGGTTCTGTTTCCTGTTTGTCTCCCTGAGTGCTGTGTCCCCTCAGCTGTGGCTGATTGGCACCTGGCCACACCTGGTGTCAATCAGCCAGCTGCTATTTAAACGTGGCTTCTCCTCCAGTCAGTGCTGGATTATTGTCATTGTCGCTAATACTTGTTGTCACTACTACCTGTCATAATAATTGTCGTAGCTCTGTCTACTTTTGTTCACTCTACTCTTGTCATAGTTCCTTCGTGTCACAGTAAGTGTTTTTGTTTCTTGTCGACAGTTAGCCTTTGTGCTATTTTAGTTCATAGCCAAGTTTGTTCTCCGCCTTGTGCGCGCCTTTTGTTTGTACCCTTTTGTTTGTTTTTTTGCCATAGTGTTTAATTAAATCATGTTTTCTCGCTCAATGCCTGCCGTCATCTCTGCATCTTGGGGTTCGTCACCAACAAACTCTGACACATCTGAGAATTGGACATTGTAACAGTGTAGGTCTGACTTCGTAGGATATGTACAGCGAGCAGTGAACATAGTGAGCTCAGAAAGCATAAGAACAAGTATATACATTTGATTATTTATAATCCGGGGAGGTGGGATGTGGTGGAGGGAGGGGGTTAGGCTCGGGTTGTAGTTGACTGGAGGTGTTCTTTTAGTGCGGTTTTGAAGGAGGGTAGAGATGCACTTTCTTTTACACCTGTTGGGAGTGCATTCCTTATTGATGTGGCATAGAAGGAGAATGAGTTAAGACCTTTGTTAGATCGGAATCTGGGTTTAATTCAGGTGTGTTTCTAAAAAACGAACACGATCGGATTAAGGTGTTGTCATGGGTTGTAGGAGGAGACAAACTTTGAGAAATCGAACAAATTTAGTGCATGGACACGTACTGACTGTCTTTGTGTTTCTACTTTCATCCTTGCATGTGTGCGCGTGCATGCGTGATTTAGATCAGTGGACAGTCCGCTGTTTGGAAACAACCAATAAGAACTATTCACTGTAAAGGGATAACGAACGACAACCGCCCGATCAATCTGAGCGCTCATTAAAAGGCTGCCAAGGCCTTTGCAACCCAATACAACATCAATGCTGTAGCTCCGCAGGGGCCTCCAGAGCTGTTTGGCAAGCTGCTGGCAGCCTCACTGTCATTGCAGGTCGGGCAACATGCCAAGGACCCCCTTTGAGGGCCACCTAGACTACCCCCATGGTCCCCAAACACAGGTCCGAACAGACAGATGGGTCGTTTGGGCAACTGGATGGAGAAAAGAGAACTGGATACTGGCCTGTAGAGGAGGAGACAGCCTCCTGCCTTCTACCGGGATAATGTATGCTGTGTGATTTGACTATAGTTACACACAACTGATGAGCTTTTATCTGAGGCCTTTTAGTGTCATTCCAAGGCCCATCACAAACAATCCCACTGAGCTTCCAAGGTGCTGCACAATAATAATAAAACAAGAACCGCCCCATGTTGTGAGACATCCTCCAAAATCCCTGCTGGGAATCCCACATTGACTGAATCACTCTCTCTGGTATTTTTAAGCAAATCACATGGAGGAAATTTAAGTAGCCTTGCAGAGAAAGCCTCTCTAAATCGAGTCATTGTGCCTAGGTCTCCCCTCTGTGCTCCAATCCTAACCCTTTATGTGCTTCCAATAAGGGAGGGAGAGATCAGTGTGTGCGTGTCTAAAACACCAATAATCCCATGACAAAAGGTCCCGCGGAAAGCTAGCTAGCCAAACTGGGGGGTTAGAACGGCAAATGGGTAGAGCGCAAAAAAAAGGAAAGGAGTGGCGGTTGCCCTCCAACCCCCAATGGTATGCGGAGAAGACACTCACACTGCCTTCAAACCCCCCGTAAAATGGTAAAACTCTTAGGGCCTCCTCTTTTCCCACTAACCACGTTAAACCCAGATTCCGATCTAACAAAGGTCTTAACTCATTCTCCTTCCATGCCACATCAATGTGGAATGCACTCCCAACAGGTGTAAAAGAAAGTGCATCGCGACCCTCCTTCAAAACCGCACTAAAAGAACACCTCCAGGCAGCTACAACCCTCGACTAACACCCTCCCTCCACCACATCCCACCTCCACGGATTGTAAATAATCAAATGTAAATAATCAAATGTATATGCTTGTTCTTATGATTTCTGAGCTCACTATGTTCACTGCTCGCTGTACATATCCTACCAAGTCAGACCTACACTGTTTCAATGCCCATTTCTAAGATGATATTATTGTTGACTGAAGTGCTGATATCAACCAAACCTAACCCCCCCGCCCCAACCCCCTCCACGAACAACCCCCCGGATTGTAAATAAATCAATGTATATACTCTGATGATTAACTTGTGTGATGACTGTATTATGCTGATAGTATATATTTATACCATGAATTGATTAACGTGGACTTAAACAAGTTGAAAAACGTATTCGGGTGTTACCATTTAGTGGTCAATTGTACGGAATATGTACTGTACTGTGCAAACTACTAATAAAAGTCTCAATCAATCAATTCTAAAGGTTTGCGTGTACTAAAACACACGCAAACTTGATAGTGCACACAAAGCTGATCTATTATACTTATGATGATAGCATCTCTTAAATGAGCAAAATCGAAAGCGCAATCCATTTAGCGTGTCTGTCTTGATGTATATGCAGAATATATGCTGATTAACAGAGCATCCACAATAGGAGAGGCAACTTTTATCATTTAGCTCTCGCAATGTGATTTATCAAGACTGAAACTGTTTTGCGGCCGCTGTTTTGCATCTACAAAACTCAAAACCAGTGAAGTAAATCATAAATAAAAACCGAATACAATGATTTGCAAATCCTTTTCAACGTATATTCAATTGAATACACTGCAAAGACAAGATATTTAACGTTCGAACTGAGAAACTTAATTTGTTTTTGCCTATTATTAACTTTGAATTTAATGGCAGCAACACAATGCAAAAAAGTTGGCACAGGGGCATTTTTACCACTGTGTTACATGGCCTTTCCTTTTAACAACACTCAGTAAACGTTTGGGAACTGAGGAGACCAATTTTGGAGACTTTTCAGGTGGAATTCTTTTCCATTCTTGCTTGATGTACAGCTTAAGTTGTTCAACAGTCCAGGGTCTTTGTTGTCGTATTTTACACTTCATAATGCGCCACACATTTTCAATGGTACACAGGCAGGCCAGTCTAGTACCCACACTCTTTTACTACGAAGCAACGCTGTTGTAACAGGTGCAGAATGTGGCTTGGCATTGTCTTGCTGAAATGAGCAGGGGCGTCCATGAGAAAGACGTTGCTTGGATGGCAACATACAGTATGTTGCTCCAAAACCTGTATGTACCTTTCAGCATTAATGGTGCCTTCACAGATGTGTAAGTTACCCATGCCTTGGGCACTAATACACCCCCATATCATCACAGATGCTGGCTTTTGAACTTTGCGCCTATAACAGTCCGGCTGGTTCTTTTCCTCTTTGGTCCGGAGGACACAACGTCCAGTTTCCAAAAACAATTTGAAATGTGGACTCGTCAGACCACAGAGCACTTTTCTACTTTGCATCAGTTCATCTCAGATTAGCTCGGGCCCAGCGAAGCCGGCGGCGTGTCTGGGTGTTGTTGATAAATGGCTGTCACTTTGCAGAGTAGAGTTTTAACTTGCACTTACAGATGTAGTGACGAACTGTAGTTACTGACAGTGAAGTGTTCCTGACCCCAGGTGGTGATATCCTTTACACACTAATGTCGGTTTTTTATGCAGTAGCGCCTGAGGGATCGAAGGTCACGGACATTCAATGCTGTTTTTTTTATATTTAGCACGTTTGGAATGTACGTGCAAACTGACAGTCACATACAAATGGCTGTGAGAAAGAGATGATAGAGATGCAATGACAGACAATGGGGAAAGAGTACTTCATCCCTGTTTATGTCAACATATTTGGACCGTCAGAAATAAAAACATTAGACATATGATTTACTCAGGGATCATTTTATTGACTGATGGATTATTCGGGGCTGATTGGAGCCAGCAGACACCAAAATTAAATGAGAATATATTATTATTATATAACCTTGTCTCGTGGTACTTAGACGTAAGAGTGCCCCAATTTGAGTGTTTTGGGAGCTGTCCCAAAGCTATTTTTATTCTTAAAGCTGCAAGCTAAAATTTTAGCCAACAGCATCCCCGCCAATAGTTGTCATTGCAAAGATCCGCCCAAAATATCTTGTCTAACTCGCCAGCATTAGCTTATAGCGAGACTTGGCGACACAATTGGAGCATATTACAGCCAGTCTGCACCATACTGAAGCATGAGAAACTGAAATAATCTAACGCCAGCCAAGAATGTTAAAACAATACCTAAACGGCGGACATTGAAATATGGAGAAGCTGCTGATTGTGTGTTTGATTGAGAAGCAGCTGGAAGGAGATACTGTCGAAGTCCACTCTCCAAAGGTACATTATCATAACATTACTTCATAAAACTATTGTAGTTGTTTAGAGTACATTATATTGTATTGTTTTTCATACAATATTTCTAATCAACAAGTTTGTTTTTCTTAAAAAGGTATGATACATGTCAATAAGAGATGTCCGATAATGGCTTTTTTGCCGATATCCGATATTCCGATATTGTCCAACTCTTAAATACCGATTCCGATACCAACTGATACCGATATATACAATCGTGGAATTTACACATTATTATGCCTAATTTTGTTGTGATGCCCCGTTGGATGCATTAAACCAGTGGTCCCCAACCACCGGGCCGCAGCCCGGTACCGGTCCGTGGATCGATTGGTACCGGGCCGCACAAGAAATAAATTATATATATATATATATATATATATATATATATATATATATATATATATATATATATATATATATATATATATATATATATATATATATATATATATATATGTGTGTGTGTGTGTGTATTTAATTTTTATTTTTTTATTTTTTTTATTAAATCAACATAAACAACACAAGATACACTTACAATTAGTGCACCTACCCAAAAAACCTTCCTCCCCCATTTACACTCATTCACACAAAAGGGTTGTTTCTTTCTGTTATTAATATTTCTGGTTCCTACATTATATATCAATATAGATCAATACAGTCTGCATGGATACAGTCCGTAAGCGCACATGATTGTATTTCTTTATGACAAAAAAAAAAAGACAAAAATAAAAATACCATACCCCCCCCCCCTCTCTCCCTGAGAGAGCATGAGGAGGTTGAGGTGGGCGAGGTTGGGGGGGGCGGGGTTTGGGACAGGGGGTAGCGGGGGATGTATATTGTAGCGTCCCGGAAGAGCATGTTTGTAACAGTGTTAAAGTTGTTTATACAGCCACCCTCAGTGTGACCTGTATGGCTGTTGACCAAGTATACTTTGCATTCATTTGTGTGTGTGAAAAGCCGCAGGTATGTGATTGGGCCGGCACGCAAAGGCAGTGCCTTTAAGGTTTGTTGGTGCTCTGTACTTCTCCCTATGTCCGTGTACCACTCCGTACAGCGGCGTTTTAAAAAGTCATACATTTTACTTTTTGAAACCAATACCGATAATTTCCGATATTACATTTTACAGCATTTATCGGCCGATAATATCGGCAGTCCAATATTATCGGACATCTCTAATTACGATATATCCTATGAATAAACTTCTTGCAACATGCTTTTTTTTTTTTTTATCACAACTGCGGCACCTTTTGCGCAGGTTTTATTGTCTTCTATCTGGTCCAGAAAAGGTGACACAGATTATATTTGTGTGCTGCATCATGTTTAACACTTACTAAAACACCACATGCTGGTGCAGTAAATGTCTCCATGGTGATAGTACACACAAAAACTTCATTAAATAGGGAGGGCCGCACCACTTACGCACTTATTTTGCACAGGCTTTTTTTTAGCCCTTATTTGGGATCTTAGTAGATCAGGCCCATAGTGATGGCCTTTAAGAGTTCACACCCGTTTTTTTAGTCAAAAGAACGAGTTCACATAGTTGAGCTGTAACGTCTCGCCAGCACAGTGATGATTTCCTTCGTGAATAATTCAGCAGGATGGGGACTGTCAAACGAACGGATGCAATCATTGCTCAGACGAGAACATTAGCAAAAGTCCCCACTGCAGGTGCTAATTAAATCATCGCGATGATAAATAAAACACATCAAAGGATGATGCCAGAATATCACTGTAGTTACATTACGGGCCTGGACGATATTGGCCCAAAAAAAAGAATTACTAATAGTATTCATTTTTATGAATGAAATGAGTTTATATCGGTCATATAATCAAACATTTTGTGTGATCAGTTTAACAGTACAGATTATACATATTTAACAATCATACACATTTTCACACAAAAAGAAAAAGAATGACCGAAAAGGAATAAGCTGAAGCCAAGGCTTATATTTGCCTATCCTGTACATTCACTGAAAATAAGATTGCCTGGAACATCAACGTTCAAAAAATCAATGGGATGAAAGCAATTGTTACTATATTTTATAATTTTCTATTATTTCACCTTTCAAGGTTTTCTTCAACCTTAACAAAGAAAAACATGTCTTCAACTCATCACTGAGCTTGTTCCACCATTTAACTCCTAAAACTGAAATACATTTGTATTTTATATTTGTTCTTACTTTACCTATTTCAAAAAATCAATACCCCTCGTAAATTATAGTTTTTCCTCTTAATTTAAATAACCTAAGAATACAAGCTGGAATGCTGTTGTTCTTTACTCCAAACATAATTTCCATTGTTTTTAAAAACACAATATCTGAACATTTTAACACATTAAAACTTATAAATAATGGATTGGTCGGTTCATAGTAGCACACTTTGTATACACAAAATTACCCTTTGTCAGAATAATTGTATCTAAGTTATCACAAAACTGTGTGTTGCCATGAGTTCCCGGCGAGAGGACAAAAGCTGTCTTTGATCCTACCAAGCAAAAGGCTTGTAAAACTCCACTGTGTAGGATGGGAAGCGACACGAAGGTGGGTTTCTTTGATGTATTGTAATCCACAGGAAGAGTTTGTCTTGACCCGAGATCTGCAAAGCGGAGAGGAGGCAGGGCCTGACCTCCCTCCAGGCACCTTTTCTTTGAACTGTTTTACGACCTTTTCTTTGAACTGTTTTGTAACCACAGGCGATGGCTGTTTACGACCCCCCCTCCCTTAGAAACAGCTGTTGCAATGTAATCAGGGAAAGTCCAAATAAAAGTCAGAGCGTGGGACGACGCTGTGCAAGGGTACAGTGTCTACGCGTTTCTCCTCAATTGAGCTAAATTGAATTCTGTCTCTGTTTAATTCCTTGCTTCTTTGTCTTGTTTAATAGATGTCATCAGTGTTTGAACCTGACACCCTTTTTTCAAGTTGAATTATTGGGTCTATGTTTGTTTTATAAACATTTCCCCAAATTTCATCACAATATGTTAAATAAGGAAAAATAAAAGAATAATAGAACATATGCAGACATTTCTTATTCAGCATATCTTACTTTATAAAGAATAGCAATGGATTTTGGATAGATTACGCTTTTTTGTTGTTTTTTTGACAAATCATAACATGTCGAATTGCTCATTAGTGCTTCTGCAGTGCAAAATCCTGCAGAAGTTCGTTGACTTTGTGAATTCCTTGTATTAGACGTACAATGAGCCCCCGACTGAGTTGTGTGTAATCCATTTAGCCGAGATGTGATTCACTGTAGGAGGGCTTTGCTGAGTTGTAAGTACGTGCTAATAAGAAACAGCCATCACTCAGTAGGCTGTCCTGTCCACCAGCTAGCTCACTTGTTTCAGCTGTCAACCCCTGTCTCAAAGGAGCGGGGCCGCTGGGCCGCTCCGTCAAAGGTACCACAAACGGCTCCTTATCTAAACCACAATAGGACAGGAAATGGATGGACGTGTGCAGACTGCAAAGCAGGCCAATATCCTAACGTGGAAAAAAAAAACATTCTGATGAGAAAACAGTTACCTATTTACAAAAACGCCATTGACAAGTTCTCTTTTTTCCCCTCCTAAATCCGTAGAGGTGGCGGTTGAGGAGTGGGGGGGTGGGGGGGTCCCCCAAGTCAGGGACAATCAGAGCTCTGTTTGTGTTTTCTCTTGCACCTCTTTGGGCTCTCTTGGAGCGCACCACTGGGTTGCACAGGAGGAGGGGGTAAATGTCGCGACCTTGCCGGGGACCTTTGCCTGAGACCACCGCGTTAGCACGACATGCCACTTGGTTGCTGCTGGAGACAGCGGAACAGCCGAGCAGACAAGTGTGAACGCCAAAAAGCAGTGTGGTCCGATATAAATTGGGTACGGAGTGATGAAAAACATAGTCATATGGAACTTTGCTCTAATTTAGCATTATTATAAGCAACATCTATATCAGGGATGCTCAAACTACGGCCCGTGGGCCAAATGCGGCCCGCCAACGTTTTTATTTTGGCCCACCAGACGTCATGAGTTTAATAAGGAAATGATTTACCCAAAGTGAGGCTTCATTCATTTTAATAGTCTGACAACTTTGATTCTGCTATTATGTCGCCAGCTAGTGTATAGCTTAAGAAATTCAGCTCGATAACCTTTAATTATGCACTGAACCTAAGTGTGCGCATCATGTACTTATATGACCCAATGCAAACAAGCTTCCCTAGTCATGGTGCCAAAAAAAGAAACATCCAGCAAACACAAAATTTAAAGAGACATTGTCACACATAACACGACCTGCTCACCAAACTTTGTGGACATTATAAAAAACGTCTATGCACCGTAAAAAAAAAAAAAAAATCAAAATTACACCCATTTGTTCCATTACAAAGCATGATGGGAAGAATGCAAATCCATGTTTTGCGCACTTAGCTGCCTGATATTTGTGATTGATTACAAAAGGAGGAGGTTGTCATGGAAGTCGAACTTTCACATACTCGTAATATACAATTATATTAATTATTAATTATATATCCATGATATTAATATATGTTTTATATATGTATGTATATATATATACAGTACAGGCCAAAGGTTTGGACACACCTTGTCATTTCAGTGCGTTTTCTTTATTTTCATGACTATTTACATTGTAGATTGTCACTGAAGGCATCAAAACTATGACACCTGTGAAGTGAAAACCCTTTCAGGTGACTACCTCTTGAAGCTCATCGAGAGAATGCCAAGAGTGTGCAAAACAGTAATTAGAGCAAAGGGTGGCTATTTTGAAAAAAATAGAATGTAAAACATGTTTTCAGTTATTTCAGCTTTTTTGTTAGGTACATAACTCCACATGTGTTCATTCATAGTTGTGATGCCTTCAGTGACAATCTACAATGTAAATAGTCATGAAAATAAAGAAATTCCAAACTTTTGGCCTGTACTGTGTGTGTGTGTGTGTGTGTGTGTGTGTGTGTGTGTGTGTGTGTGTGTGTGTGTGTGTGTGTGTGTGTGTGTGTGTGTGTGTGTGTGTGTGTGTGTGTGTGTGTGTGTGTGTGTGTGCATATATATATATATATATATATATATATATATTTATATATATATATATGTATATATATATATATATATGGTAACACTTTAGTATGGGGAACATATTCACCATTAATTAGTTGCTTATTAACATAGGGTTAGGTTTGGGGTTGGGGTTTGGGTTAGGGAAGACTGAGTTAATGGCTTACTGCTTGTATAATAAGGCCATGCAGAATAAGGCATTAATAAGTACTTAATAATAACTTAGAGCCAATATGTTACTAATTTGCATGTTAATAAGCAACTAATTAATGGTGAATAGGTGTACCTTAAAATAAAGTGTCACCACATATATATATATATATATATATATATATATGTATGTGTATATATATATATATATGTATGTGTATATATATTAGTTACTTTACATGCAGTCGGCTTTTGGCCCTCGACCAAATTGTTTTAGCCCAATGCGGCCCCCAAGTCAAAAAGTTTGGACACCCCTAATCTCGATAGATACTTTTATTGATTTTAAGATTATTATACTGGCTGATGTACATTTGCAGGTAAGCTGGAACATTGAATCTTTAGTAAGATTAAAATGTGGTAAGAAAAAAATAAAATAAAATAGAAGTAAAATACTAGGGGTGTCCCGATACAACTTTTTCACTTTTGATATGATACCGGTGTTCCAACCTTGAGTATTGGTTAATACAGATATCAATCCAATACAATATCAGCACAAATCATACATACGTGTGTTATTTATTTTGTAGTCAGGGTTTCTGCAGGTTTCAACAAGTCAAATTTAGGTGTCAAAGTAGCGCATGTCAGCTGATGGCATGACCCCGGGATGCAGAGACATAAAGGCAGGTGAAAGAATGAAATTATTTACGTAGAGAGCAAACGAAAGGCTAGTGCAAGGTCCGTAGCTCACGCACACTGACAAAAAGGCAATAATACAGTGCTGGCAAGGAGCAACAAGTAAACCGAGATAGATTTGATTAGAAATAGAAAACGGGTGCGCTGGCAGGAAAACAAAGAGTTCAACAAGGAAGTAGAACCAAAACAAAGACCACCAAGACCGGAAATGATCCTGAACACAGAAAAATAACGAACAAAGTCCAAACTGTCGTGCGAAATCGTGACAATAATGAATTAAAAAAAGAACACAATTTAAGACCAATGGCAAAAAAAAAAAGTACCACACAATGGAAAAATGTTTCGGTTAATTTTCGGTGTTGCTAAAACCTAGATGGTAAAAAAGGTGTGAAGATACAAAGAACCAAACTATTTGAGAAATCAGACTAATTTAGTGCGTGGAAATGTAGTCACTTATTGCAGTTCTACTGAGAGCACTTTAGTTTCTTCTTTACTTTCTTGCAATATTCGCTTCAGCATTGCCTCATCCGGGTTGGCATCGCTCATCCTTTGCCTGAGGTGTTGATATCCCGTCTGAATTCATCCTGGAGATTAATTAAGCATCTATCTATCTTTGTTCGATAACCCAAAAGAAAGAAAGAAAGAAAGAACTCCAGGGCAGTGAAAACCGGTGAATGAGGTGGCCAGAGATTTGGGGCATCATCTTTTTGATTTAACAAAACCTATTTCATCAAGAGGCTACGTGAACCACTCAGAACATATAGAACAAATCTCATTAATTGCTTCTGTCATACATCATTTATATTTTAAAAACTATTTAGTTACAATAAAAACGGTATAGTTTGTGCAGAATGATCACAATCTCTTCAGCCCCAAAAGAAAACACTTTCATCATATTCTGCACATTGAAGGATAATTAGTCTCTTGCTCTTGCTTTTTGTCAGAATCTGTTACACAGCATTAGTGTGTGTGTGTATGTGTGTGTGTGTGTGTGTGTGTGTGTGTGTGTGTGTGTGTGTGTGTGTGTGTGTGTGTGTGTGTGTGTGTGTATTCTTGTATTTCTTGAGATATCAACAGGGAAAAGTATCTTCCATATGAACAAGTCAGGACCCAAATCATGGTCCCAATACAGAAAACCATTGCATGTAATAGAGAATGTCTCATTTGCACCCCTGGCGGTGACAACTATCAAAATTAGGGTGGTCTCAAAAAGGAGAGATTTTTCAAATTGACTTTGTGTCAGTTTCAAAAGTGCTCTCCCTCTGGTCAACATATGAAATAACAAGTGTGTGTAAAAATTTGAAGTTCTCCCCCTCTGGCCAACATATGTAATAGCAATTGTGTGTAAGAAATGTGCCCCTTTTGGCCAAAAATAATACAAAAAAGTAAAATAAATATGTATATAGAGACATACTGTAGTAACTTGAAGATTAAAAACCAATTACAAACAAAAATAAAAAGAATTAACTAAAAGCATACCTTTTTTTATATTTGCATTGTATGTATGTATATACAGTATTATTAATGTTGTAAATACAAATATGTATATATCTAGAAAGGGTGGTCCTAAAGAGGTAGGCATTTTTTGTAGGTCTCAAGAAGGTAACAAATACAAGAGAGTGTGTGTGTGTGTGTGTGTGTGTGTGTGTGTGTGTGTGTGTGTGTGTGTGTGTGTGTGTGTGTGTGTGTGTGTGTGTGTGTGTGTGTGTGTGTGTTTGGTGAACATTTACAGTCAGCAGAGCAGAAGCAAGGAATCTGTCACAGCTCTTTGTTCTCAAGAGGGAACACATCTTTGCCGGGCCTTGTAACGTCGACTAACACCATCATACATTTTAAGTCTTTTTTTCTCTCTCTCTCTCTCTCGCTTCCTCTTTCCCTCCCTCTCTCTCTCTCTCTCTCTCTCTCTCTCTCTCTCTCTCTCTCTCTCTCTCTCTCTCTCTCTCTCTCTCTCTCTCTCTCTCTCTCTCTCTCTCTCTCTCTCTGTCTCTTTCTTTCCCTCCCTCCCTGATGTCTCCCTGTTTCCTCCTCGCCCTTTTATTTGCCAGTAAACTCCTCATCCTGCATCCCATCTGTCTCCTGAGTCAAAACCATTTAAAAGATAATGGACCTTGCAGATCACAAGATTGCAGGGATGGCACACAAACATAATTAATATTGTTTTTTTCCTGCGTCTGGGTGTAGTCCAAGCTCTTAAATTGTCAGGAATCCTTCCAAAAGTATAGTAAGACTTCTCAGGATACATTATCAGTGTGTGTTTTGTGTATCGTTTGTTCTTCAAAAGTGTATTAACACGTCATAGCTGTTTGAAGGAGGCCTTTATTTATACAAATGCTTGTGTGAGGGTGAAGCCTGACATGCTAATTGGTCGACCGGGAATATTTATAGAGTATTTTATACTGGTGTTGCAATAAGAATGAAAAGAGTGACTGGCTCACATTAGCGTGTCCTTTTAGTCTTGCTTCCTATCAATAATGCAGAGCTGTACTAATTACTCCCTATTTGTTTCCTCACCGTCACTTTTCATAAACCCTCACTGCAATGCGGCTCTCACGTCTTTTAAGACCATATTGATGTGCGTTTTGCGTGTACGTTTTATTAATCAAATCATTTGATTTTGCTTGTTTTGCCAAAAGAATTAGACCCTCCTTCTTTCAAACAAAATACTCCGCTCTGCGCTACTTGAGGGATAGTACACAACGGGAAGCAAACAAAAGCATTGTTTAAAAAAATGCTGCGGGTTATGGTAGAGAGATGATTTTAGATCTTTTTTTTTTTTTTTGTCACAATTTAGCTTAGTGCAGTGTTTTTCAACCACTGTGCCGTGGCACACTAGTGTGCCGTGAGATGATCTAATTTCACCTATGTGGGTTAAAAACATTTTTTGCAAACCAGTAATTATAGTCTGCAAATGATGTGTCGGTGCTGTCTAGAGCTCGGCAGAGTAACCGTGTAATACTCTTACATATCAGTAGGTGGCAGCCGGTAGCTAATTGCTTTGTAGATGTCGGAAACAGCGGGAGGCAGTGTGCAGGTAAAAAGGTGTCTTATGCTTAAACTAAAAATAAACAAAAGGTGAGTGCTCCTAAGAAAAGGCATTGAAGCTTATAGGGAAGGGTATGCAGAACGAAACTAAAACTGAACTGGCTACAAAGTAAACAAAAACAGAATGCTGGACGACAGCAAAGTCTTACAGTGGAGCAAAGACGGCGTCCACAATGTACATCCGAACATGACATGACAGTCAACAATCATACTTGCCAACCCTTCCGATTTTTCCGGGAGACTCCCGAATTTCAGTGCCCCTCCTGAAAATCTCCCGAATTTCTCCCGATTTTCACCCAGACAACAATATTGAGGGCGTGCCGTGATGGCACTGCCTTTAGCGTCCTCTACAACCTGTCGTTGCCAGCCCAGTCACATGTTGTATACGGCTTCTACAGACACACTTAAGTGACTGCAAGACATACTTGATCAACAGCCATACAGGTCACACTGAGGGTGGCCGCATAAACAACTTTAACACTGTTACAAATATGCGCCATACTGTGAACCCACGCCAAACAAGAATGACAAACACATTTCGGGAGAACATCCGCACAGTAACACAACATAAACACAACAGAACAAATACCTAGAATCCCTTGTAGTCCTAACTCTTCCGGGACGCTACAATATACACCACCGCTACCACCAAACCCCGGCCCCCCAACCCCGCCCACGTTAACCCCCCCTCCCCATCTCCCGAATTCGGAGGTCTCAAGGTTGGCAAGTATGTCAACAATGTCCCCACAAAGAAGGATAAAAACAACTGAAATATTTTTGAATGCTAAAACATAGTAGATGCGGGAAATATCGTGCAAAGGAAGACATGAAACTGCTACAGGAAAATACCAAAAAAAAGAGAAAAAGCCACCAAAATAGGAGCGCAAGACAAGAACTAAAACACTACACACAGGAAAACAGCAAGAAATGGCGTGATGTGACAGTAGACCTACTTTGAGACAAGAGCTATATTGATACATAGTTGGTTATGGTTTAAAGTCATATCCAACAATTGCGACAACGACTTTTTACTGTCAACTGAATTTAATTTTTTTAACGATTTCTGCTGGTGGTGTGCCTCCGGATATTTTCAACGCAAAAAATGTGCCGTGGCTCAAAAAAGGTTGAAAAACACTGGCTTAGTGTTAATCACCTGTTACTGGGGACGGGTACCGAATTCAGTACTTTTATAGGCACCGACCAAATTCCAACAGTTCTACCGGGTATAAACAGTGCCTTATTTCAATACCTTGATGTTACGTCCGGTTGCAGACTCGACACTGGCTCAAACACTTGGCGGGCAAACAAGCACTCAGAGGGGACTAAGTCAAACAGCTCGTAGGTAATGTTGCAATTTTCAATGCCAAGTAGGCCTAATAAAAAATATCACTGTTTGGTCCTTACTAGGGATGTCAAATAATATCGGACTACCGATATTATCGGCCGATAAATGCTTTAAAATGTAATATCGGAAATTATCGGTATCGGTTTCAAAATAATCGGTATCTGTATGGTTTTTTATTCATTTATTTATTTTTTGTCATTTGGGTTGGTGCACTAATTGTAAGTGTATCTCGTGTTTTTTATGTTGATTTAATAAAAAAAATCTGCTCTAACATGTCCGTAGATGTACTTTGTCACAAGACCATGAAAAGACTTGTGGATAAGGAAAGCTGTTAAAATGTATTCACAGGAAGCCAGTGCAGTGACCGTAAGTACTGGACTAATATGGTCGTATTTCCTGGTTCTAGTCAGGACTCGAGCAGCAGCATTTTGGATGTAGTGCAGCTGCTTTACAGTCCGTTTAGAAAGCCCAGTGAGAAGGACATTACAGTAGTCTGACCTGCTGGAGACAAAGGCATGGATTAGTCTTTGTAAATCTGATTTAGACATTATTCCTCGGATTTTGGCAATGTTTTTCAATGTTTTCCCATCCAACGTCTTGGAATTGCAACTGCATGCAAAGCCTACTATAAATTACTTGCAAATGTGACTCGAAGTGTAAGAAATCAAGAGATTTTGTTATTAAACTAATTGACATTTATTAACACATACAGAAGTACCGAAAATTGGTACCGTTGAGTAGTGGGTGCTGTATCAATTCAAATGTGAAAGACACCCTACCTGTCACTTTCTTCTGGTGAGGGAAAAATGAGGAAGAGACTTAATGTGCTCAAGTAATTAAAGTACCCAGCTCCTAAATGAGACACGGTATCTATTAGAGTGGTGAGGTATCTGAAGAGGAATCTGCAGCGTATCCTCCTGAGAGATAGTTCCCCCATCTATTGGCCTATGTTGGAATATATAATCATAAGCTCTAAAATGTACCTTCTTACTAAAATTGAAACACCCACACATTGCTGTGTTTTGTTGGATGTTCCAAAACCTCAGGCATGATAGTGTTGTAACAGCTCCACTGTTCTAGGACAGATTTATTAGATTTTTGCTGCAGGGATTTGCTGCTCCTCATCAAATTGTGAACATTATTAAGTTTGCTGTATACTGTGCCACAAAGCTTGACCTTGCAGTTATCCCAAAGCTCTTTTATCCAGTCACATCATTCCAGATATGCCAAAACAATCTTGTTTGAATGTAATATGTTATTATTATGCCCCAGGTGGTCTCTCTTGAAGCAGGTGGTCTCAAAATGTATGCAAGGAATAGTTAAAAAATTTTTTAGCTTTTATTCAGATAGTAATGGATTAAAATGTGTGGGTTAAAAATCCACATCATTTACAGCTATGTTATTGAAGTTTTAAGATCTCAATTTCAGTGAGGTCTTGCATTTGTTAAGGATATGTGCAAATTCAGTGCATTTTACTTAAGAACATGTTAAATGATTGCAGTCATACAGACATTAAATTTATAACATCCATCCATCCATCCATCTTCTTCCGCTTATCCGAGGTCGGGTCGCGGGGGCAGCAGCCTAAGCAGGGAAGCCCAGACTTCCCTCTCCCCAGCCACTTCGTCCAGCTCTTCCTGTGGGACCCCGAGGCGTTCCCAGGCCAGCCGGGAGACATAGTCTTCCCAACGTGTCCTGGGTCTTCCCCGCGGCCTACTACCGGTCGGACGTGCCCTAAACACCTCCCTAGGGAGGCGTTCGGGTGGCATCCTGACCAGATGCCCGAACCACCTCATCTGGCTCCTCTCGATGTGGAGGAGCAGCGGCTTTACTTTGAGCTCCCCCCGGATGGCAGAGCTTCTCACCCTATCTCTAAGGGAGAGCCCCGCCACCCGGCGGAGGAAACTCATTTCGGCCGCTTGTACCCGTGATCTTGTCCTTTCGGTCATAACCCAAAGCTCATGACCATAGGTGAGGATGGGAACGTAGATCGACCGGTAAATTGAGAGCTTTGCCTTCCGGCTCAGCTCCTTCTTCACCACAACGGATCGATACAGCGTCCGCATTACTGAAGACGCCGCACCGATCCGCCTGTCGATCTCACGATCCACTCTTCCCTCACTCGTGAACAAGACTCCGAGGTACTTGAACTCCTCCACTTGGGGCAAGATCTCCTCCCCAACCCAGAGATGGCACTCCACCCTTTTCCGGGCGAGAACCATGGACTCGGACTTGGAGTTATAACACAATTCACTGAAAAAACTTTTACTATTTCTGACCGCACGTCACTGACTTATACACATTGTACATACTGCACATACTGTACGTGTATACTGCTAAATAGACAGCACTTAACAAACCCAAAGAGTCCAGATGACCAAACCCAGCAGGCACAAGACATTGATACAACATTGTTTATACATACGTGTCCTTTAAAACTGACTTTGAAACAAAATTGCTAAATAATTGTACCGTATTTTTCGGAGTATAAGTCGCTCCGGAGTATAAGTTGCACCGGCCAAAAATGCATAATAAAGAAGGGAAAAAACATATATAAATCGCACTGGAGTATAAGTTGCATTTTTTGGGGAAATTAATTTGATAAAAGCCAACACCAAGAATAGACATTTGAAAGGCAATTTAAAATAAATAAAGAATAGTGAACAACAGGCTGAATAAGTGTACGTTATATGAGGCATAAATAACCAACTGAGAACATGCCTGGTATGTTAACGTAACATATTATGGTAAAAGTCATTCAAATAACTATAACATATAGAACATGCTATACGTTTACCAAACAATCTGTCACTCCTAATCGCTAAATCCCATGAAATCTTATACGTCTAGTCTCTTACGTGAATGAGCAAAATAATATTATTTGATATTTTACGGTAATGTGTTAATAATTTCACACATAAGTCGCTCCTGAGTATAAGTCGCACCCCCGGCCAAACTATGAAAAAAACTGCGACTTATAGTCCGAAAAATACGGTAGTTGTAAATCGAGACAATGTGGGTGTCCAATGTTGACTCTATGTTGTTGGTTGGGAAATGACCAAATTTGGTCAAATCAACGTCACAACCGGACATTGAATAAACGTTGTCAAAAAGTGTGTTGTTTGAACATTGTATTTGTGTTGTAGAATATTGGTTGGGAAATAACCAAAATTCAGTGGTCAACTCAACGTCAGAACCCAATATTGATTTAACATCATCAAAAAGCATGTACTTACTTACTTAGGCCTTAGTATTCCCTGAGGAACATAGGCCGCCGACGAAAGCCTTCCATCCATTCCGGTCTTGTGCCCTTCGGTCGAGTTGTTGCCACGACAGCCCATCAGCCCTCATCTCCTGTTCTGTGCTTCTTCTCCAGGTTGTTCTTGGTCTCCCTCTGTTTTTTTCCCCTGTGGGTTCCCTGTTTGGTGATTGAGTTATTGGGTTTTCTGAGTGTGTGGCCTATCCAGCTCCACTTCCTTCTCCTGATTTGCAGTTCCACTGGTTCTTGTTTGGTGAGTTCCCACAGGTTGGCATTGGTGATGGTGTCTGGCCAGTAGACTCCTAGGACCCGACGGAGGCAACGGTTTATGAATGTCTGTAGTTTAGTGAGTATGCTATTGGTGGTTTTCCATGTTTTTGATCCATACAGCAGAATGGATTTGACATTTGAGTTAAAGATTTTCAGTTTGGTTTTGAGAGAGATGTTTATTGCTCTCCATATTTTGTTTAGTATGTTGAATGATGTTTTTGCTTTCCCTATTCTGGATTTGACATCTTCATCTGCCCCTCCATCTACACTGATTATGCTTCCCAAGTATGTAAAACTGACTACCTCCTCTAATTGATTATGGTCCATTGTTATTGGTGTATTGTTCTTGTTATTGATACGCATGACCTTTTGTTTTTTGTGAATTGATCTTAAGCCCAAGAAATGCAGCGATATTAAATGCAACATTGATTTAACGTCATCAAAAAGCATGTAGGTTCACCGTTATATTTGAGTTGCTCAACGTCAGGACCTAATTGAAAATGTTCTCACTGTTGTTTTATTGTCTTGTGCCTGCAGGGAAATTTCACTCACAAGTTCCGTTTATGTATTTTTTTGCTCCTAAAAATTAATCCGGCAGTCATTTTCCGTGATATCAATTAGTTTTTGAGTAATCAGTATATAACTAACTGTACTTGGAACACCCCCTCTCCATCACCAGACTGGATATGTCGGCCCTTATTATTTTGATTACTTAATTGCATTTTTTGTCTCCCTGGTCCATGATTAGTCCAAAACTCATATGGTTAACATTATTAGCAAAAGTAAATATAAAAAGATTTGCCATTTCCTACTTCTCTTCTCTTCCATCTCCTCTACCATAGACACCATAGCCTGTGTTTCCCCATGCTCTTTCAGCATTTCCTCAAGCATCTTGAAGAAAACATCTGTATAAGAGAATTTAGACTTAGACAAACTTTAATGATCCACAAGGGAAATTGTTCAACACAGTAGCTCAGTTACAATGATGGAAAGTGTAAGGATGGAAAGGACAATGCAGGTATAAATAGACTAAATATAGCGATGTAAAATCTAACATATATACGAATACATACATAATATGTGTACAGTATATTATATATACAGATATATTATATTATGTCTATAACATATATACTGTACAATATATACCAATGACCATGTACAATATTACAGTATATGTGACAGCAGCAGCATAAAATCGAGAGTAGATCCAGCAGAAAATAGACATTAAAAACAAAGAGAAGTAGCTGACATGTCAGGTGTCAGGTAATAGGCAGATATCATCTATTGCTGTATGGCGAGTGATTATACAGCTGGATGAAATAGAATCCGAGCGGCTTACCTTCTTTTTCTCTCGTTTTTGACCATCTTCTTTTTCCGTTTTTCCACAGGTTCTGACTAGTTCTTTCTTCCCAAGAGGTTGCTCCTGATTTTCGGGATCTTGTTTAACTTGAGTCTGTTAATTGTTTTCCATTCAAACGCTAACCAAAACCCTTATTGTTTGGAGTCAAAATCATTCAAATGATCGCTGAAAATTACACTCTTCTCGTTTGGTCCGTCTGATTTTGCACAAGTTTGACTGGAGAGGTCCATACTTTCCTCATAATCCCATAATTTGGAAATGTATGCAGGCTGACTCAAATTTTAATTGTATTGCTACAACCAGCAACAATACATGTTTGATTGATTGATTGAGACTTTTATTAGTAGGTTGCACAGTGAAGTACATATTCCGTACAATTGACCACTAAATGGTAACACCCGAATAAGTTTTTCAACTTGTTTAAGTCGGGGTCCACTTAAATTGATTCATGATACAGATATATACTATCAGATATATACTATCATCATAATACAGTCATCACACAAGATCATCACATTGAATTATTTACATTATGGATGTGAGTGTGAATGTTGTCTGTCTATCTGTGTTGGCCCTGTGATGAGGTGGCGACTTGTCCAGGGTGTACCCCGCCTTCCGCCCGATTGTAGCTGAGATAGGCTCCAGCGCCCCCCGCGACCCCAAAGGGAATAAGCGGTAGAAAATGGATGGATGGATGGATTTACAATCCGGGGTGTGGGGGGGGTTAGGTTTGGTTGTTATCATCAGTCATCAACAATTGAGAACAGAGAAATGGATATTGGAACAGTGTAGGTCTGACTTGGTAGGATATGGACAGCAAGTAGTGGGGTGGGGGGGGGGGAGAGAGAGAGAGAGAGAGAGAGAGAGAGAGAGAGAGAGAGAGAGAGAGAGAGAGAGAGAGAGAGAGAGGTCATGGCGTAGTGGGTAGAGCAACCGTGCCAGAAACCTGAGGGTTGCAGGTTCGCTCCCCACCTCTTGCCATCCAAAAATCACTGCCGTTGTGTCCTTGGGCGGGACACTTCACCCTTTGCCCCCGGTGCCACTCACACCGGTGAATTGAATGATGAATGATAGGTGGTGGTCGGAGGGGCCGTTGGCGCAAATTGCAGCCACGCTTCCGTCAGTCTACCCCAGGGCAGCTGTGGCTATGAAAGTAGCCTACCACCACCAGGTGTGAATGAATGATGGGTTCTACATGTAAAGCGACTTTGGGTACTTAGAAAAGCGCTATATAAATCCCAGGTATTATTAGAGATTGATCAGAAGGCATAAGAAAAAACATAGGGCAGATGTCTTTGCTAATTCCTTCAAATTTTGTGCGAGAATATCGTGATTCACCATAAAGATACCAAATCACATAGTACGCAATATGAAATTGCCTCCAGTCTTCTGTAGATGACGTCAGCAGGCTGATGCAGGCCGGCCCACATTTTGGGGCTTAAATTGGGCATTTCAAAATGTGCTGAAACTCGTTTGAAAACAAGTCTAAAATCTATACTGAGTCTATTTTGAGGGGAATTTTACCTGTAGACATCATGTTTAGGTCCAAAACTATGAAATACTTGCCAATGTTGTCAGCATTGACATACTGAACAAATCAAATTTTCACACTTAAAGCTGAAATGATGAAATATGTGTCTGCGTACTGTAATTGAACAGAAAAGTGACCTACGGGTTTCAAGTGTCACCTGAAAATGTCTGCAAAGTACCGAGCTTATCAGTACCTGAAGGAAATCTAAATTAAATCTTGCCACAGAATGGGACATCAGTCTTAGCATTTATGACTTGTCATTCCCAATGACGACAATTTACAATTAGGATGTAAAAGTACTTCCACTAGAACCTTTTCAACTGACAACTGGTTGTGAATGCTGTCAAACTAACAGTAATTGGTTCTGGCAGAAGTTATTGCTTCAATTTAGGACTGAGTCTTTCAATGGGACATTCTAGAGAATCGCACCAGAGTGTCAGCCAATGCTTGGTGTTCATAGAAAGCTGTTCACAAGCCCTCTGAAGAACATTTTTATCTCCTTTTCCACCCAAGTGCCACAAACAGGAGCTGGGGTGGTTCACTAATCAGTGTTGTTCAGCACAAAAGTTCCTAGACTTCCGAAAGTAGATTATGGTGGCAACATGTAACTTTTCTCGCCTTTAGTGGGAAACATTTTTTCCTCTGGTTATGTTGATGAAAACGTAATCTGCTTGACGTTGGTCCCTCACTCCATGCAAAAACTCTGATACAATAGTTTTAAAGTTTTGTGAAATAGCAAAATAACCACAATTTCAACGGCACAAGCCAGCACTAACGAACTGACTCAGGCCTTGTTCACACTGCAGGTCAATTCCGATTTTTTTGGTCCACATGCAACCTGTATTGGATTTTGTTCTTGTCTGTGTGAACAGTGCAATTCCGAATGTTTCATATCCAACCCAGGCCTCTTTTGTATGTGGATATAAATCAGATATATATAAGCCAGGGGTGCTCATTACGTCGATCGCGAGCTACCGGTCGATCTCGGGGGGTGTGTCAGTCGATCACCAGCCAGGCATTAAAAAAATAGTCCTAAAAATGAGCGATCATAAATCTTCACTATGACATCACTTTCGTCACTTGATTGACATTCACGGCACCCGAGGGTCTTCTGAGATGACGCTGGCTGCTGCCAGCTCATTAAAATTACCGACTGGAAGGCGAGAAACACTTTATTTCAACAGACTCTGGCGCCGTACCTGTCGTCAAAACTCCAAAGACCGACTGCACAGTTGCACAATAAAAGCTCTGCTTCATCCTGCCTGCGCTACCAAAATAAGAGTCTCAGAAAGCTGGCGTGCACAAGCTAGCAAGCTACGGACTGGAGTTTGCCGACAATGTATTTCTTGTAAAGTGTATACAAAGGAGTACGGAAGCTGGATAAATAAGATGCCAAAAAGCAACCACTTTCATGTGGTATTGGACAGAAAGGAGGACTTTTTTTCTCCTCCATTCGAAAATGCGGACGTCATCAGCACCACTGTCTGATTCCTATCAATGCAAGTCATGAGAATCAGGTAATACACCAACTTATATTCTTGTCTTCATGAAAGAAAGGAATCTATATGCGTTAAACATGCTTGTATTATCATTAAACACCTTTAACTTATTAACAATATTAACTATATGTGTTAAACATGCTTGTATTATCATTAAACACCTTTAACTTGTTAACAATATTAACTATATGTGTTAAACATGCTTGTATTATCTTTAAACACCTTTAACTTGTTAACAATATTAATTATATGTGTTAAACATGCTTGTATTATCTTTAAACACCTTTAACTTATTACCAATATTAACTATACGTGTTAAACATGCTTGTATTATCTTTAAACACCTTTAACTTGTTAACAATATTAACTATGTGTTAAACATTCTTGTATTATCATTAAACATCTTTAATTTATTAACAATATTAACTATATGTGTTAAACATGCTTGCATTATCTTTAAACACCTTTAACTTATTAACAATAATAACAATATGTGTTAAACATGCTTGTATTATCATTAAACACCTTTAACTTGTTAACAATATTAACTTTATGTATTAAACATACTTGTATTTTCATTAAACACCTTTAATTTATTAACAATATTAACTATATGTGTTAAACATGCTTGTATTATCATTAAACACCTTTAACTTGTTAACAAAAACATATGTTTCATAAATAAGTAAATATAAATTATATATATGAATGAGGTAGATCCCCACGACTTGATCAATTGAAAAGTAGCTCGCCTGCAGAAAAAGTGTGAGCACCCCTGATATAAGCGATGCGTCCTCAATGTGAACGCTACTGCACTCATGTCGCATTCATCCGATCAGAACGTCATCAAAAAGCAATAAGCGTCATAATTATTTGCCAAAATAAACGGTTACAAAATAAATACCATATTTTTCGGATTATAAATCGCTCCGGAGTATAAATCGCACCGGCCGAAAATGCATAATAAAGAAGGAAAAAAAACATATATAAGTTGCACTGGAGTATAAGTCGCATTTTTGGGGGAAGTTTATTTGATAAAACCCAACACCAAGAATATACATTTGAAAGGCAATTTAAAATAAATAAAGAATAGTGAACAACAGGCTGAATAAGTGTACGTTATATGAGGCATAAATAACCAACTGAGAACGTGCCTGGTATGTTAACGTGACATATTATGGTAAGAGTCATTCAAATAACTATAACATATAGAACATGCTATACGTTTACCAAACAATCTGTCACTCCTGATCGCTAAATCCCATGAAATCTTCTTCCTCTGTGTCGCTTCTGGTATCCTTTCTTTCTGCTGCTCGACTGCCGTTTTTCTGCTGCATATTTCACTACGTCCAGCTTGTTTTCTGCAGTATATGATTTCCTTTTCGGTGCCATTTTTGTTCAGCCCTTCTCAGTTTTTATAAGTTACCGCCAATGTTGAAATGATCCATTTTCCTAGGTACGGACGTAGTAGCATGTAGCATCTTTTTTTTCACAATACACTGCCACCATGACCCACAATGCACTTGTGCCATGACCCACCTCCGCATAATTTCTATTGGTTGACGTGTGTGTGACGATTGCTAACGTGTGTGTGACGATTGCTGACATTCGCCTCGTCTCTTACGGGAATGAGATAAATAATATTATTTGATATTTTACGGTAATGTGTTAATAATTTCACACATTAGTCGCTCCGGAGTATAAATCGCACCCCCAGCCAAACTATGAAAAAAACTGTGACTTATAATCCGAAAAATACGGTAGTTGACAAGGGAGCAGAAAACTGTTGAAAATAATGTTTTAGGAACTCTCATGAAAGTTCCAACACTGCTCCTGTCTCCAAACACTTTTTTGATTGATTGAGACTTTTCTGAGTAGATTGCACAGTACAGTACATATTCCGTACAATTGACCACGAAATGGTAACACCCGAATAAGTTTTTCAACTTGTTTAAGTCGGGGTCCACGTTAATCAATTCATGGTAACAGCCCACAGACACGCTCTTCAAGCAGACATCGAAGCAAAATATCCCTTAAAAACTGCCAGAGCCAAAATACTTGTCTTCTTCCTTCTTAATCTTCTACGTGCAACAATTCGGTTGAAAAAATATTGAGTTTGATTGCACAAAATCCTTGAAATGGCCAACTAATGTGCCAGTACCAGGACCAACTGGAGTAAAAGCCATTTTTACTTCCGTAAACATTGCAGTGCATGCCAGGACATGTTTGCATGCGGGTCAGATTGCATTCACATTAGGAATCACATTTTTTTGTAATGTGAACGGCCACTAAAAAAATCGCATTTGACCAAAAAAATGCAGTGTGAACGTAGTCTCAGTCTTTGCTTCTTTTATTTAGTACGACTGCAAAATAACCCACCGTGGAGCCATCACCGTCTTCACCAACCAACTTGTTAATCCATTTAATTTTTCATTTTAATGTTTTTTTTACATGGTTTTTATGCATGCAAAGTCGGGTTGTACGGTATACTGGTATTAGTATAGTACTGTGATACTAATGCATCATTCTCGGTACTATGCCGCCTCTGAAAAGTACCGATCCCCCACAACCCCGCGCCACGTCGTGTCATTGCTGGTTTACGAGCAGACGAGCATGTTTGGTAGCGCACAATCACGGAGTACTTACAAGCAGACACAGTGTGTTTTGTCCATTTGTCCATTTTGGCTTAAAAACTAATGATAAAGGTGAAGATATAACGCTGAAACGCCCTCAGGAAGAGGTGCTTTAAGACATGGCATGATAGCTAGCGGCTAAAGTCCAGCTGCTGTCGTCAGTGCCGTAGCTACTTCTAAATCACTAATCCTGGTCTCCATGGCGACAATTAAAGTAAGTTTCCTACAAGTATCATCCCTGCAGGACGAGGAATAGCTAAACATGCTTCACTACACACCGTGACTCACCGTCGTCAAAATGTAAACAAACGCCATTGGTGGATCTACACCTAACGTCCACTGTAATGATACCAAGTACAGAAGTGATACTACTACATGTAAAGCGACTTTGGGTACTTAGAAAAGCGCTATATAAATCCCAGGTATTATTATTATTATTATTACTATGATTACGTCGATATGTTTTGGCATCACATCTTCTTTCGTTTTTTTTTAATTTATATTATGTTAATAAACTCAGCAAATATGTCCCTGGACACATGAGGACTTTGAATATGAACAATGTATGATCCTGTAACTACTTGGTATCAGATTGATACCTAAATTTGTGGTATCATCCAAAACTAATGTAAAGTATAAAAAAACAGAGGAATAAGTGATTATTGCATTTTAACAAGTGTAGATAGAACATGTTAAAAGAGAAAGTAAGCAGATATTAACAGTAAATGAACAGGTGGATTAATAATTAATTTTCTGCCACTTGTCCTTAATAATGTTGACAAAATAATAAAATGATAAATGACACAATATGTTACTGCATATGTCAGCACCTAAATTATGAGCTTTTGTTTGTTTACTTACTACTAAAAGACAAGTGTTCTTGTATGTTCACTATTTTATTTAAGGACAAACTTGCAATAAGAAACATATGTTTAATGTACCGTAAGATTTTTTGTTAAAATAAAGCCGATAATGCAATTTTTTGTGGTCCCCTTTATTTAGAAAAGTACCAAAAAGTATCAAAATAATTTTGTTACCGGTACCAAAATATTGGTATGGGAACAACACTAGTCCCTTCCTAGTCCCTTTAAAATGTTAAGAACTTGTTGATACAAAATATAAAGGTACCGTATTTTTCGGACTATAAGTCGCAGTTCTTTTTTTAATAGTTTGGCCGGGGGTGCGACTTATACTCAGGAGCGACTTATGTGTGAAATTATTAACACATTACCGTAAAATATCAAATAGTATTATTTAGCTCATTTACGTAAGAGACTAGACGTATAAGATTTCATGGGATTTTTTAAACGTATAGCATGTTCTATATGTTATAGTTATTTGAATGACTCTTACCATAATATGTTACGTTAACATACCAGGCACGTTCTCAGTTGGTTATTTATGCGTCATATAACGTACACTTATTCAGCCTGTTGTTCACTATTCTTTATTTATTTTAAATTGCCTTTCAAATGTCTATTCTTGGTGTTGGCTTTTATCAAATAAATTTCCCCAAAAAACGTATATATGTTTTTTTCCTTCTTTATTATACATTTTCGGCCGGTGCGACTTATACTCCGGAGCGACTTATACTCCGAAAAATACGGTACATATAAAGGTAATTGTTGTTTTGAAACGTCTATTACAGTACTACTAGTACTTCTACTGACTTTGATACCAAAGTACATCAAACATATCTGAAGTTAGGGAGGGCTGCACGATTATGGGCAAAATAATTTTTAAAATAAAGCCGATAATCAAATTTTTTGTGGTCCCCTTTATTTAGAAAAGTATCGAAGAGTACCGAAAAGTATCAAAATACATTTTTGTACCAGGGGACAATGTGTTTTATGGTAATATTTTTGGTTGTCAGGAATCAAATCAAATCAAATCAACTTTATTTATAAAGCACATTTAAAATTTACCACAGGGGTAGCCAAAGTGCTGTACAATGGGCAGGTTAAAAGATAATACGAGCACCGAGCAAACACAACACAACACAAACAGAGCACGATAAGAAATAAATAAATAAAATAAATAGAACATAAAAACCTAAAAACAGGTTCACAGCAGGTGTATTATGGGAAGCCATAGCAGGATGGATATCACTCAGTGTTAAAAGCCTTGGAATAAAAGTATGTTTTTAAGAGAGATTTAAAAACAGGAAGAGAGGAGGCCTGTCTAACACTCAGAGGTAGGTCGTTCCAGAGTTTGGGAGCAGCAGCGGCGAAAGCTCTGTCACCTCTAAGCTTCAGCCTTGTGTCAGGGACCGTCAGTAGCAGCTGATCGGCTGATCTTAGGGATCGGGTGGGGCAGTAAGGCTGAAGGAGGTCGGAGAGATATGTTGGAGCGAGGTTGTTTAGACATTTAAAAACAAATAGAAGGAGTTTAAAGGCCTACTGAAATGAATTATTTTTATTTAAACGGGGATAGCAGATCCATTCTATGTGTCATACTTGATCATTTCGCGATATTGCCATATTTTTGCTGAAAGGATTTAGTAGAGAACAACGACGATAAAGTTCGCAACTTTTGGTCGCTGATAAAAAAAAAGCCTTACCTGTACCGGAAGTAGCTTGACGTCACAAGTTGAAAGTCTCTTCACATTTTCCCATTGTTTACACAAGCAGCGAGAGCGATTCGGACCGAGAAAGTGACGATTAACCCATTAATTTGAGCCAGGATGAAAGATTCGTGGATGAGGAACGTGAGAGTGAAGTATTAGAGTGCAGTGCAAGACGTATCTTTTTTCGCTCTGACCGTAACTTAGGTACAAGGGCTCATTGGATTCCACACGCTCTCCTTTTTCTATTGTGGATCACGGATTTGTATTTTAAACCACCTCGGATACCATATCCTCTTGAAAATGAGAGTCGAGAACGCGAAATGGACATTCACAGTGACTTTTATCTCCACGACAATACATCGGTGAAGCACTTTAGCTACGGAGCTAACGTGATAGCATCGTGCTTAAATGCAGATAGAAACAAAAGAAATAAGCCTCTGTCTGGAAGGATGGACAGAATATCAACAATACTACCAAACTCTGGACCTGTAACCACACGGTTAATGATGTACCGCCTGACAAAGCCTAGCAATGCTGTTGCTAACGACGCCATTGAAGCTAACTTAGCTACGGGACTCGACAGAGCTATGATAAACATTGCTCTCCACCTCGCCAGCTCTCATCTGCTCATCAACACCGAAGCTCACCTGCGTTCCAGCGATCGACGGCGCGACGAAGGACTTCACCCGATCATCGGTGCGGTCGGCGGCTAGCGTCGGATAGCGTCTGCTAGCCAACTCAAAGTCCTCCTGGTTGTGTTGCTGTAGCCAGACGCTAATACACCGATCCCACCTACAGGTTTGTTCTTTGCAGTCTCCATTGTTAATTGAACAAATTGCAAAAGATTCACCAACACAGATGTCCAGAATACTGTGGAATTTTGCGATGTAAACAGAGCTTTTTGTATTGGATACAATGATGACCGAATACTTCCGTTTCAACCATCGACGTCACGCGCAAACGTCATCATACCGAGACGTTTTCATCCAGAAGTTTCCCGGGAAATTTAAAATTGCACTTTATAAGTTAACCCGGCCGTATTGGCATGTGTTGCAATGTTAAGATTTCATCATTGATATATAAACTATCAGACTGCGTGGTCAGTAGTAGTGGGTTTCAGTAGGCCTTTAAAATTGATTCAGTAACGCACAGAGAGCCAGTGAAGGGACGCTAATATAGGGGTGATGTGCTCACGTCTGCGGGTCTGAGTGAATGTATTGGATTTACAATATTTCTTATTAGAAAAACTTTTCGTATGGCTCCGTCTTTGGATTACTAACAAAAACCGTGTTACCACTGTATTATTAATCACATACCTCGGCTCATATGGGTCATTTTACCCTACATTGTGCAAGAGCACGCCGTAATTTGCTATCTAGGTATGAGATGAATGCCTGCTGGAATTGTACGTGTACTGTACAGTATGTAGTGGAGCAGAGAGTGATGGATGGAGGATGGCAATATTGTGACAATTACACATCCCTCAGTCCTCCCAACACACGCTCATGCTATGTGGATGTGTGCCGCTGCTGAATTTCCATCTCAATGCCAACTTTTCTTAGTAATTTGAAGGGTGCTTGGAGATTTTTTTCTCGCATTCTGTTCAGAGCCAATGGGAACAAAGTCACACTTTAGCAAAGCCCTGCCATCCTCGATTATGACCAAAAGGATTGGCTTGATAGTGTCGCAGTGAACCGCATTCAGCGCACGACGTTGTTATTTAAACGCCCCTGCCAAGTTCCTTAGTGTTGCAAGGGGAAAACATTCTCATGCAGAGGACATGTGAGGTTGTGTTCGTAAGTGTTTAGTTTCCTTTTATGAATGCCTTCATCTGCAGTGCAGGTGTTTGGGCTTTGTTCTCGCTTGACTATGTGCCTCCAGCTTCTTTCCTTTTTCTCACATAATGTTCTCTTCCCACTCTCTATATACTGTAAGTTAGAGAATTCATCCATGTCTCATACTTCACATGTTGTCAGACAACAGCTGATTAGATTGCAAGTAAATGTGCCAGCCAGGGCTTGTTTTCCTTAGATATGTAATAAACATCTATTTTTTTCCCCTTGTTTTTTTCCATATTCTAGATTTCAATCTGTCTCAGGGGAGTTACAAACTGGATGAATCGGATTGTATGCCTTTCAACACCCAGCGTGTTTTATTTATAGGGGAACAGTACATTAACGCCTCGCCGAGTCGTGGAAGATTTATCAAGCACTTCCCAAGCTTCTTCTCTGCCTCGCTTGAGTTGTGAAACTTTTAAGAGTGCAGATGTGTGTGCTTTCGGGCAGTGTGACATCCCGATGCGGTGTGTGTATCCACCCTTGTCAAAGTCTTACCATCACGTCCATGCTGTGACATGGTCGGCCCCTGTTGTCACTCTATTTATAATTCAGGCCTATCAATAAAACATGTTCGGCATTAAGTTTTTATCCGATGATGCAGTGCTCCTGTCTCCCTGAGCCTCTTACAAGCACATGACTGAAGAGCAGAACTTTCCTTCTCTGTGCTGACTTACAGGCATCACTTTGCATTAGCGTTGCCCGACGTGATCCTTGATCCTCAAACACGCTTTTAGAAGCGTATGCCCTATGATATCATATGCTGCATATTCTACCTTGCTCCCTGAGCCCTTCCCTCTTGAAGCACTGAGACTAAAGAAAAACCCTCTTGTTGTCTGTTTGAATTTACAAACCCCGTTTCCATATGATTTGGGAAATTGTGTTGGTAGTAAATATAAACGGAATACAATGATTTGCAAATCCTTTTCAAACCATATTCAATTGAATGCACTACAAAGACAACATATTTGATGTTCAAACTCATAAACTTTAATTTTTTTTGCAAATAATAATTAACTTAGAATTTCATGGCTGCAACACGTGCCAAAGTAGTTGGGAAAGGGCATGTTCACCACTGTTACATGGCCTTTCCTTTTAACAACTCTCAGTAAACGTTTGGGAACTGAGGAGACACATTTTTTAAGCTTCTCAGGTGGAATTCTTTCCCATTCTTGCTTGATGTACAGCTTAAGTTGTTCAACAGTCCAAGGGTCTCCGTTGTGGTATTTTAGGCTTCATAATGCGCCACACATTTTCAATGGGGGACAGGTCTGGACTACAGGCAGGCCAGTCTAGTACCCGCACTCTTTTACTATGAAGCCACGTTGATGTAACACGTGGCTTGGCATTGTCTTGCTGAAATAAGCAGGGGCGTCCATGGTAACGTTGCTTGGATGGCAACATATGTTGCTCCAAAACCTGTATGTACCTTTCAGCATTAATGGCGCCTTCACAGATGTGTAAGTTACCCATGTCTTGGGCACTAATACACCCCCATACCATCACAGATGCTGGCTTTTCAACTTTGCGCCGATAACAATCCGGATGGTTCTTTTCCCCTTTGGTCCGGAGGACACGACGTCCACAGTTTCCAAAAACAATTTTAAATGTGGACTCGTCAGAACACAGAACACTCTTCCACTTTGTATCAGTCCATCTTAGATGAGCTCAGGCCCAGCGAAGCCGACGGCGTTTCTGGGTGTTGTTGATAAACGGTTTTCGCCTTGCACAGGAGAGTTTTAACTTGCACTTACAGATGTAGCGACCAACTGTAGTTACTGACAGTGGGTTTCTGAAGTGTTCCTGAGCCCATGTGGTGATATCCTTCACACACTGATGTCGGTTGTTGATGCAGTACAGCCTGAGGGACCGAAGATCACGGGCTTAGCTGCTTACGTGCAGTGATTTCTCCAGATTCTCTAAACCCTTTGATGATATTACGGACCGTAGATGGTGAAATCCCTAAATTCCTTGCAATAGCTGGTTGAGAAAGGTTTTTCTTAAACTGTTCCACAATTTGCTCACGCATTTGTTGAATGACTGAGCATTTCATGGAATCTACTTTTATACCCAATCATGGCACCCACCTGTTCCCAATTTGCCTGTTCACCTGTGGGATGTTCCAAATAAGTGTTTGATGAGCATTTTCCAACTTCTTTGTCATGTGTTGCTGGCATAAAATTCTAAAGTTAATGATTATTTGCAAAAAAAAAATGTTTATCAGTTTGAACATCAAATATGTTGTCTTTGTAGCATATTCAACTGAATATGGGTTGAAAAGGATTTGTAAATCATTGTATTCCGTTTATATTTACATCTAACACAATTCCCCAACTCATATGGAAATGGGGTTTGTAAATAGAAACCTAACTTAGGTTGAAAAGTGTTATTGTTTTAACAAACAATTATGTTACGGTCTGACGTGGGTGTTGTTGGTCTGGACCTCCGAATGCAGAGACTGCAGGCGATGTCCACGTAAAATGTACAGTACAGGCCAAAAGTTTGGACACACCTTCTCATTCAATGCCTTGTCTTTATTTTCATGACTATTTACATTGTCTGTGAGGAGGCGCTGACCCCAAAAGGGCTGCACAAACCACAACGACATTCTCGGCTCTAAACCCACATCAGGGGGGAAAAAAAACTCAACCTAATGGACACAATGAGAAACATTGGGACACATAATTGCCTCATTTGCATAATTGTTTACAATGGACACTGAGAGAGAGGAATAATGTAGTGGGAGACAAAAAAAATAGTTATAAATGCAAATTATGATTAAAAATGTAAATTCATTTTCTTTTGTTGATTCTTAGTTCAGTTGTATTTTTCTTTGTTCTGCCTTGTTAAATGAGTATCAAATTTAATCAAAAGACTGGAGGGCTGTGAAATTCACAAAGGAAGCAAATCTATTGACTGGGTCATTAACATGATCCATGAGTTTGTTTTTAAGGATAATCTCACCACACCTAGTGTGTGTGTGACAATCATTAGTACTTTTATTTAAAGTGTGACAGTGATGAAACATTTACATTGTCCTTACATTGTAAACCAAGGCAGAAACAGCACAGAGTGGGTGTGGGTCTTCTTTCTGCTCTGACTGCAATGGAACTTTGTTATCATTGCACTTAAAAGTACAACAAAATCTGGTTTTCAGTACCACCTGTCTAAGATATACAGTACAAGCAGCACCGCTTGTACTTTCATGTCTCCAAAACATCCAAAAAAGTACAAACCCTGTTTCCATATGAGTTGGGAAATTGTGTTAGATGTAAATATAAACGGAATACAATGATTTGCAAATCCTTTTCAACCCATATTCAATTGAATGCACGACAAAGACAAGATATTTGATGTTCAAACTCGTAAAGTTTATTTTTTTTTGCAAATAATAATTAACTTAGAATTTCATGGCTGCAACACGTGCCAAAGTAGTTGGGCAAGGGCATGTTCACCACTGTGTTACATCACCTTTTCTTTTAACAACACTCAATAAACGATTGGGAACTGAGGAAACTAATTGTTGAAGCTTTGAAAGTGGAATTCTTTCCCATTCTTGTTTTATGTAGAGCTTCAGTCGTTCAACAGTCCGGGGTTTCCGCTGTCGTATTTTACGCTTCATAATGCGCCACACATTTTCGATGGGAGACAGGTCTGGACTGCAGGCGGACCAGGAAAGTACCCGCACTCTTTTTTTACGAAGCAACGCTGTTCTAACAATGTGCTGAATGTGGCTTGGCATTGTCTTGCTGAAATAAGCAGGGGCGTCCATGAAAAAGACGGCGCTTAGATGGCAGCATATGTTGTTCCAAAACCTGTATGTACCTTTTAGCATTAATGGTGCCTTCACAGATGTGTAATTTACCCATGCCTTGGGCACTAATGCACCCCCACACCATCACAGATGCTGGCTTTTGAACTTTGCGTCGATAACAGTCTGGATGGTTCACTTCCCCTTTGGTCCGGATGACACAATGTCGAATATTTCCAAAAACAATTTGAGATGTGGACTCGTCAGACCACAGAACACTTTTCCACTTTGCTTGAGTCCATCTTAGATGATCTTGGGCCCAGAGAAGCCGGCGGCGTTTCTGGATGTTGTTGATAAATGGCTTTCGCTTTGCATAGTAGAGCTTTAACTTGCACTTACAGATGTAGCGACGAACTGTATTTAGTGACAGTGGTTTTCTGAAGTTTTCCTGAGCCCATGTGGTGATATCCTTTAGAGATTGATGTCTGTTTTTGATACAGTGCCGTCTGAGGGATCGAAGTTGGTTTCCGGCCATGCCGCTTACGTGGAGTGATTTCTCCAGATTCTCTGAACCTTTTGATGATATTATGGCTCGTAGATGTTGAAATCCTTAAATTTCTTGCAATTGCACTTTGAGAAACGTTGTTCTTAAACTGTTTGACTATTTGCTCACGCAATTGTGGACAAAGGGGTGTACCTCGCCCCATCCTTTCTTGTGAAAGACTGAGCATTTTTTGGGAAGCTGTTTTTATACCCAATCATGGCACCCACCTGTTCCCAATTAGCCTGCACACCTGTGGGATGTTCCAAATAAGTGTTTGATGAGCGTTCCTCAACTTTTATCAGTATTTATTGCCACCTTTCCCAACTTCTTTGTCACGTGTTGCTGGCATCAAATTCTAAAGTTAATGATTATTTGCAAAAAAAAAATGTTTATGAGTTTGAACATCAAATATGTTGTCTTTGTAGCATATTCAACTGAATATGGGTTGAAAATGATTTGCAAATCATTGTATTCCGTTTATATTTACATCTAACACAATTTCCCAACTCATATGGAAACGGGGTTTGTAGCTAGATTTGTGGCTTTTGAGAAGGAAAGTCAGTAAGAGGAGGTGGAAAGATACTAGATTTTGCAAGAAAGTTGGCAAGTAGACAACACTGTGCTGATGTGTGTGTGAAAGCTAGAGATGCCAAGACCCGTCTTACGTTGCTTCTAAATGGCTTACATTGAGTGGTGCCTTCTGTGGTTGGCTCGATTTAGGTACAAGAACTTATGGATTGGTCCGGGATTGTTTATTTCGGTCAGTCATTCTGTTACTTGTTTTACGTAAATCCACGAGGGCAAAAGTTTTCTATGGAAAAAAAAAATGTAGAGTAGTGAATAGGGAAATAAAGTGTTGCATGAGAATGGGTTAAATGGCGTGACTCTCAGTGTTAGGGTTGGCAGCTGTGGTTGAATTAATACATTTTTTTACGATCATGAAAATTTCAAATGGCAATGCTAACCATCAGGAGTTTTTATCGCGGTATTCATTACATCCTACTACCGTATTTTCCGCACCATAAGGCGCCCTGGGTTATAAGCCGCGCCTTCAATGAACGGCATATTTCAAAACTTTGTCCACCTATAAGCCGCCCCGTGTTGTAAGCCGCATCTAACTGCGCTAAAGGAATGTCAAAAAAACAGTCAGATAGGTCAGTCAAACTTTAATAATATATTAAAACCAGCGTGATGTGGGCGCGCATGCAATCGTATATCAACATGGACAGAGCTGCGTGAAAAAAGCCACCCGGCCTCTTCGCGTAAACTTAAACTTACCTTAACCACTCGCTCATCTTTTCTTCATCCATCCCTTCGAGTTAGCTTTTATGATGACGCCGGCTGGAAAGGTCTCTTTTGGCAAGGTCTTCCTTTTGAATATCACCATGGGTGGAAGTTTCTGGCCATTAGCATGGCAAGCTAGAACCACAGTGAAGGATGACTTCTCATTCCCTGTGGTGCGAATATTCACCGTACGTGCTCCCGTTGTATCCACAGTGCGGTTCACAGGAATATCAGTTGCTGTGAAATAGTAATCCGTGTGCGGATGGAGAGATTGCGTCTTTTCATGAACCGGATACCTGTCGCTTAGTAGGAGCCATTTTGTGGTCTTTACAGATGTAAACACACAAAGGAAATGAAACGTACGGTAATATCCGCGCGCTTTTTCTTCTTCTACGCGGGCGGGTGGTTGCTTACAGTAGAAGAAGAAGCGCTTCCTGTTCTATGGGGGCGGGTGCTTACCTTGGCGGTTGCTTGCGTAGAAGAAGAAGCGCTTCCTGTTCTACCGGGAAAAAAGATGGCGGCTGTTTACCGAAGTTGCGAGACCGAAACTTTATGAAAATGAATCTTAATATTTATCCATATATAAAGCGCACCGGGTTATAAGGCGCACTGTCAGCTTTTGAGAAAATTTGTGGTTTTTAGGTGCGCCTTATAGTGCGGAAAATACGGTATTTCATTGTTTTTTAAACTGTCTAAATAAAGTGTCAGGTTCAAACACTGATGACATCTATTAAACAAGACAAGAAGCAAGCAATTAAACCGAGACAGAATTAAATTTGACGAAAGATTGTACGCCTCCTCTTTTATTTGGACTTTCCCTGATTACATGGCAACAGGTACGGCATAGCTCGGTTGGTAGAGTGGCCGTGCCAGCAACTTGAGGGTTCCAGGTTCGATTCCCGCTTCCGCCATCCTAGACACTGTTGTTGTGTCCTTGGGCAAGACACTTTACCCACATGCTCCCAGGGCCACCCACACTGGTTTAAATATAGTTTAGATATCGGGTTTCACTATGTAAAGCGCTTTGAGTCACTATCAATCAATCAATCAATGTTTATTTATATAGCCCTAAATCACAAGTGTCTCAAAGGGCTGCACAAGCCACAACGACATCCTCGGTACAAAGCCCACATAAGGGCAAGGAAAAACTCACCCCAGTGGGACGTCGATGTGAATGACTATGAGAAACCTTGGAGAGGACCGCATATGTGGGTAACCCCCCCCCCCCTCTAGGGGAGACCGAAAGCAATGGATGTCGAGTGGGTCTGACATAATATTGTGAGAGTCCAGTCCATAGTGGATTCAACGTAATAGTAAGAGTCCAGTCCATAGTGGGGCCAGCAGGACACCATCCCGAGCGGAGACGGGTCAGCAGCGCAGAGATGTTCCCAGCCAATGCACAGGCGAGCGGTCCACCCCGGGTCCCGACTCTGGACAGCCAGCACTTCATCCATGGCCACCGGACCTGTGCCCACCCCCCCTCCACAAGGGATAGAGGGGAGCAGAGGAGAGAAGAGAAAAGCGCTATATAAATATTTAGGAAAAAAAAAAAAAAAACAGCTGTTTCTAAGGGAGGGGGGTCGTAAACCGCCTTTGGTTACATAACAGTTCAAAGAACAGGTCGTAAAACAGTTCAAAGAAAAAGTTGCCTGGAGGGGAGTCTGGTCCTGCTTCCTCTCCGCTTTGTAGTTCTCGGGTCAAGACAAAATCTTTCTGTGGATTACAATACATCAAAGAAACAGAACACCTTCATGTTGCTTCCCATCCTACACAGTAGAGTTTTACAAGCCTTCTTCTTGGTAGGATCAAAGACAGCTTTTGTCTTCTCGCCGGGAACTCACGGCAACACAAAGTTTTGTGATAACTTAGATACAATTATTCTGACATAAAGTATGACATGACAAGATCTTGACAGTAACACAGCAATGTAGTTAATTGTATTCTAATTGTAATATTGCATATATTTATTTTTTCTAGAAAAATAGTCATGTTTTAATTCTGGCAATACTTTTCTTCTTTTCTTTTTGGCTTTGATAATTACTTAGACGCGACAGCCTTTTTACTTGTCATTTCATGCTGCGTCTGTTGTCCAGAGAGATAATAAAGAGGGAAAATGAGAACGCCAACTGAATACAAAGGAATATGTGTCAGACTAAAGCCTGGAAATCCAATTAGTGTTTGGGTATCAGGTGGTGGGAGTAGTCGTCATGGGAGTAATGTCAGGAAATATCCACCATTTTAGTGTGTCAATAGCCCAAGAATTGACATACTCTGCTATTGATAGAACAGTGTGTAATATGGATCTTAATGTTTTCCTGAACTGTATTTGGTGCCTTCTTTGTATGCTTCGTCCACATCAGCTCAGGCAAACATCTGTCAAAGGAAAGAACTGTACATTCCACACCACAAATGATGAAAGGAGCAGCCAGTGGAAGAAGATATTTTTGATTTGAGGACAGTTGAGTCTTCATTGCCCATAGATGCCCTTGAATCCAATTTAGCATATTCACTGCTAGTAGCAGGCAGAGGCTGTTAAAGGAGTTTCTTTCCGTTGCCAAGCCTTTTTTTTTTTTTTTTTTTTACCCCCGCTGGGTTTTTTTTTTGTAGCGGATGTTTCTTCCCATTCCAAAAGAGAAAAAAAAGAATATAGACATGGGAAAAGTATAAGTTATGGTGTTTGGTTATAGAGTATATCTGCTGCTCGTTCTGTGGGTCTTGTCTCATTCTTGGTTGTTTTGGCCCTGCTTCTTGTGTTTGTACTAATCAGCTCTCTCCTTCCACATACTGTATGTCATCATTTGTGCATGTTAGTTTGTTCCACTCTACTCCATGTTCGGCATTTTTTAGATTTGGACTTTTTTCGTACTTTTGATTCTGCAGTTCTATGTGCTTCTGTTATCCACCTGGCTTAGTCTCGACTTCACCACCTGGTGACCATCGCAAACTAGTAAGAACCTTGATTAGGCTGCTTATCAACTTTTTTTAGCCAAGTGCCCCGTAGTCCGTCCACATCGCGGACCATGCTGCCTCCGCTCCAGAAAATCCAATACATCTTGCCTGTGTCATCACAACATTCGGTTTCGGCAGTGCTGTCCCAGTGATCAAAGTTCTATTTTGGCGGACAAATTTTCAATGCATCACCAGTTAATAGTGCGCAAATAATAGGCTATATGTATATATCCATTCATACTGTAACGACCTGCTGGTCTTACATCTTTATGTCCGTATGTTATTGATGTTCATTTTCTCATGATGGTGAAAACTAGAGATGTCCAATAATATCGGCTGATAAATGCTTTAAAATGTAATATCGGAAATTATCGATATCTGTTTCAAAAGGTAAAATTTAGGACTTTTTAAAACGACGCTGTACGGAGTGGTACACGGACGTAGGGAGAAGTACAGAGCAGTTGCGTCTCCCAGTCATACTTGCCAACCCTCCCGATTTTCCCGGGAGACTCCCGAATTTCAGTACCCATCCCGAAAAGCCCCAAGTGGAGGAGTTCAAGTACCTCGGAGTCTTGTTCACGAGTGGGGGAAGAGTGGATCGTGAGATCGACAGGCGGATCGGTGCGGCGTCTTCAGTAATGCGGACGCTGTATCGATCCGTTGTGGTGAAGAAGGAGCTGAGCCGGAAGGCAAAGCTCTCAATTTACCAGTCGATCTACGTTCCCATCCTCACCTATGGTCATGAGCTTTGGGTTATGACCGAAAGGACAAGATCACGGGTACAAGCGGCCGAAATGAGTTTCCTCCGCCGGGTGGCGGGGCTCTCCCTTAGAGATAGGGTGAGAAGCTCTGCCATCCGGGAGGAGCTCAAAGTAAAGCCGCTGCTCCTCCACATCGAGAGGAGCCAGATGAGGTGGTTCGGGCATCTGGTCAGGATGCCACCCGAACGCCTCCCTAGGGAGGTGTTTAGGGCACGTCCCACCGGTAGGAGGCCGCGGGGAAGACCCAGGACACGTTGGGAAGACTATGTCTCCCGGCTGGCCTGGGAACGCCTCGGGGTCCCACAGGAAGAGCTGGACGAAGTGGCTGGGGAGAGGGAAGTCTGGGCTTCCCTGCTTAAGCTGCTGCCCCCGCGACCCGACCTCGGATAAGCGGAAGAAGATGGATGGATGGATGGATGGATCCCGAAAAGCAAGCATTCTCCTGAATTTCTCCCGATTTCCACCCAGACAACAATATTGGGGGCGTGCCTTAGAGGCACAGCTTTTGCGTGCCGTCACAATCACATAATATCAATGGCTTTTCACACACACAAATAAATGCAAAGCATACTTGGTAAACAGCCATACAGGTCACACTGAGGGTGGCCGTATAAACAACTTTAACACTGTTACAAATATGCGCCACACTGTGAACCCACACCAAACAAGAATGACAAACACATTTCGGGAGAACATCCGCACAGTAACACAAAATAAACACAACAGAACAAATACCCAGAATCCCTTGCAGCACTAACTCTTCCGGGACGCTATAATATACACCCCCCGCTAACCCCCCCCATCTCAACCCCGCCCACCTCCCATCTCAACCCACCCCAACCTCCTCATGCTCTCTCAGGGAGAGCATGTCCCAAATTCCAAGCTGCTGTTTTGAGGCATGTTAAAAAAAAAAAAGCACTTTGTGACTTCAATAATAAATATGGCAGTGCCATGTTGGCATTTTTTTTCCATAATTTGAGTTGATTTATTTTGGAAAATCTTGTTACATTGTTTAATGCATCCAGCGGGGCATCACAACAAAACTAGGCATAATAATGTGTTGATTCCACGACTGTATATATCGGTATCGGTTGATATCGGAATCGGTAATTAAGAGTTGGACAATATCGGAATAGCGGATATCGGCAGAAAAGCCATTATCGGACATCTCTACTTACTATAGCTGCAGCGAGCCTCTACTATCCCAAAACACTCACTGACGTCACACTTGCTTTACGCTGCTGCGAGCCTTCTCTCCGTAAAAGCCGCCACCGTTCTTTCAGTATTTGCATATTGCACATTTTGTAGGTCGGTGGGTACATCTCGTATACATTAAAGTCCGTCCACATCGCGGACATGCTGCCTCCGCTCCAGAAAATCCTGTGCATCTTGCCTGTGTCATCACAACATTCGGTTTCGGCAGTGCTGTCCCAGTGATCAAAGTTCTATTTTGGCGGACAAATTTTCGATGCATCACAAGTTAATAGTGCGCAAATAATAGGCTATATATATATATATCCATTCATACTGTAACGACCTGCTGGTCTTACATCTTTATGTCCGTATGTTATTGATGTTAATTTTCTCATGATGGTGACAACACCATGCTTGAAATGAAAGGTGATTGACAGAGAATGAGGACGTGATGTGTGTCTGCACGGAGAAGGCCGCGTGTTTACGGCAGAGAGCACAGAATTGGGTCGATTATTAGCATAAAATCGGCAATAAAACTTCTTCTGGAGGCTACAATACATTATATTACTTTAATACGTTTTCACGTTAAAAAAAACTAACTTATTTTTAAGCTGTGGCGGCTTTTATTTTGGCGTGGATGTGCGCCACAGTCAATTACATTAAGGGGAAACCTGGAGTTTTTGAATTGTGTATTTGATGAGGTTTAGTTAATGTGCTCCCTCAAATGTAACTCTATTTAAGTGCCAAAGAATAAATTATATAACATTAAAATTTTATAACAACTTTAAAGTTAAAGTTAAAGTACCAATGATTGTCACACACACACGCACACACACACTAGGTGTGGTGAAATTTGTCCTCTGCATTTGACCCATCCCCTTGTTCACCCCCTGGGAGGTGAGGGGAGCAGTGAGCAGCAGCGGTTGCTGCGCCCGGGAATAATTTTTGGTGATTTAACCCCCAATTCCAACCCTTGATGCTGAGTGCCAAGCAGGGAGGTAATGGGTCCCATTTTTATAGTCTTTGGTATGACTCGGCCGCGGTTTTAACTCACAACCTACCCATCTCAGGGCGGACACTCTAACCACTAGGCCACTGAGTAGGTGCCTATGCCTAAATTTCTGTTTTTCCGTGTCATTTTAGCTAGTTGGTGTTACCCATCTTAAAATGCCATATCGTCCTCATGTATGCAAAGGTTTAGCACGATCTTCTTCTCCCACCGTGGTTGTCTGGATTTTTTACGGTAGGCTTTCCCAAACAGCCGATTTTAAATATAGTAAAAGTTCTGTGGACCACAAACTGTCCTCCCTTATCCCAAAGCCTGCAGAGCTGAGCACGTGGGGAGGTGTCCTGATACAACCGCACGCGATCTGAAGGATTTTACTTCTACATTCGCTTATACCGTACAGACAGTTTAAAGGGAAATTTCATTGGTTTTAAAATTGGCATTGTATGCCTCGAAACCGGCCCATGCCTACCTAGAGTGATGCTGTAAACTTCAAAGCGAGATGAGGCGAGGGACGACTGTCTCGGCAAGGGGATGCCTTAGTTGTTGGTATTTTAGGTGAAGAGTACATCTTCTGGGCCGCACCGTGGCTTAGTGGTTAACATGTCGGCCTCAGGAGATCGAGGGTTCGAATCTGTTTGGGCATGTACTCCAGCTTACTCCTGTTAGAATAATGATGTATATATTATCACACAACTCTTATGCTTAAGGGCCGTTGCTATAGTTATTATCAATTGTGCTGAAATTGTATTTTTCTTTGTCTGTGCAAAGCTGGCAATCCAAAAGTTTGCAAGCCAGTCTCGTATCAGTGTTTGTTTCCAGAATGGGCCTGCAGACTGCCAAGGCCGAACATCGAGTACCGTGACGCAGACAGAGCAGAGACAAGGCGATATCACGACTGTCAGCACTTTTGCAATTTTGTATAATCATATATTTTGTCTAGCTGGAGCTGTGGAGATTACCCCCTTCCCTCAGCGACAGCTTCAGTAATGTAACCACGGACCTCCCAAATAAATAGAGAAAGCACGTGGGCTAGACTTTAGAACGTAGTTTGGATCTGTAACTAGAGTACAGCCCAAAACACGTCTCTCCTCATATGAGCCAAATTGAACTCTGTCTCTGCATGATTCCTTGCTTCTCGTCTGTTTAATAGATGTCATCAGTGTTTAAACCTGACAACTCCCACATTCTAAAAACTTCCAGTTAAGTTGAAATAAAAATCTTAATTGTCCATAGATGTGAATGTGAAACTTTGTTCGCAAGTGTCCAGTGATTGTTTTTTCTGCAGGGTGCACCCTGCTTTTTTCTTGAAGTCAGCTCACCTGTGACTAAGGTCTTGTTCACACTGCAGGTCAATCCCAATTTTGTTTCTCTCATGCGACCTCTAGCAGATTTTTCCATGTCAGTATGAACAGTGCAATTCCAAATTTTTTATATGTGGAAATAAATCGGATGTATATGCGATGTGTCCTCAATGTTAACGCTGCCGTCATCAAAAAGCGATGTTTCATAATTTTTTCGCCAAAATAGACTGTTATAAAATAGTTGACAACGGAGCAGAAAACAGATGAAAATAGAATGTTTTAGGAACTCACGCGAAATTTCCAGCACCCCAGTCTCCGACTGCTCTTCGACAGACATCCAAGCAAATTATCCCGTAAAACTGCAAAAGCCAAAATACTTGTCTTCTACAAGAACAAAATCCTCGATATCTAAAAATGGGCCAGTACTGAGACACACTAGAGCTGAAACCATTTTTAGTTCCGTAAACATTGCAGTGCGTGCGATGTCATGACGTCATGCGGGTCAAATTGCATTCACATTAGAAATCAAATTTTTTTAGTAATGTGAACTGCCACTAAAAAGATTGGATTTGAACATCCGACCGTGTCGTGTAAACGTATCCATAATGAGGACAAGCGGTGGGTAGATGGATGGATTACTTTTCCTTTGACATATTCTTGTCAGAATGTACACACATTGATGTATTAGAAATAAGTAAGGAGACACGCCTCTTAGTCAAGTCAATCAATCATGGTTGAGCTTATTCTAGTAAACAATGCAGTGCTTCCGTTATTGTAACTGGTAATGGAAGGCTCCTGCTTGTCTGTGCTACAGTGAAGAAAGCAAGCTCCATGCTTGAGTGAATTCTGTGTGGAAGAACTTCACTGAGGTGAGATGGCCCAAGCTCGAAAATTAAGTCTGTGTGATCATGTGTAAATATATATATATATATATATATATATATATATATATACACATACATACATACACACATATATATATATATATATGTGTGTATGTATGTATGTGTGTATATATATATATATACCTGTACCCACCCACTCTGTGCCCTATATAAACCATGGTATGTGAATGCTCCCATTAAAATCTCCTGATGATTGAGGGAAACCCCCCCTCATGAAACAGGCCTGTAGAGATGAAATAGTCTTGTGATTTTTTTTTCCACACATACATATATATATATATATATATATATATATACATATATATATATATATATATGTATGTAAATATGTATGTATATATACAGTATGTGTATATATATATGTGTATATATTTATATGTATATATACATATGTGTATATATCTGTATATGTGTATATATATGTGTATATATGTGTGTATATATATATATATATATATATATATATATGTATATATATATATATATATGTATATATATATGTATTTATGTATATGTATATATATGTATATGTGTACATATATGTATGTACATGTATATATGTATATGTGTATGTATGTATGTATGTAGGGAAACTGCATCTACAAACTTTATTTTTATAGTTTATATTATAAGTTTTACTTTTTCTGCTCCTTTTCATTCATTATTTATTTTAAATGTTATGTTGATTGTTTTTTGTTTTACCTTCCATCCATCCATCCATCCTTTTTCTACCGCTTGTCCCTTTTAAATAAATGAAATAAAACAAAACAATTTCATACTGTATTCCAGTCATGTTGTTGCAAAGGAGGAGCAGAAGTCCCAGCAGACTGAAGTGTTGTTATTGTCTTCATGTGCTGACAAGATTTGCTCTGACCACATCCTCGCTGTGGTCACACACACACACACACACGCACGCACGCACGCACGCACGCACGCACGCACACACACACACACACACACACACACACACACACACACACACACACACACACACACATTTTCTTCTCTCCGACAGCCCAACATCTCAGTGGACATGCTTCAGCTGCTTGCAAACTGTTTATGATTCTGGTCACTGGGGTGTCTGCCTGCTTTGATTGTGCCATTAGATAAACACGTTATTGCAGCGTGTTAGCTCTGCATGGCAGCTCATACTTTGCATTTGCTGTCACATTCTGTAATTATTTCACTTATTTAATCGATGCGGTTATTACATGCACTAATAACTCTTGTGTTATTTAAGGCAACTTTTTATTGGATTCGATGCTGGTAAATGTCAGGTGCTTGACACCTGCTCGGTAGTGAATACGTGTGAATAATATATTCAGTTGCTGAACATCATGATCGTAGCCGTGGTTTTGTAATTGATAACAATTGCTCATTGTTCAGTATTAAATATCTACTGCTGAGTAGTACAATTTGTTTTTACTGACCTGATATCTCCATCACATGAATTGTCTGTGGTATCGGTCTGTTCCATTGGATCAGAGTTTTTTGATATCCCTTAATAATCATGCTGCCTTTTGACTAGTGTTGTCCCGATACCAATATTTTGGTACCGGTACCAAAATTATTTCGATACTTTTCGGTACTTTTCTAAATAAAGGGTACCACAAAAAATTGCATTATTGGCTTTATTTTAACAAAATATCTTACGGTACATTAAACATATGTTTCTTATTGCAAGTTTGTCCTTAAATAAAATAGTGGACATACAAGACAACTTGTCTTTGTCACGGCGGGGGGGGTCGCAGCTTACTGCGGGGTTCGTTCCCTCGGGAAGCAGACGGACGACTCCGGACAAGGCGTGCAGGTAGGAACATGATTTAATCTTCAAAATCAAAACACGTACCAAAAACAGAAAACAAGCAGAAGAAACAACGTGCCGATCACATGGGAAGCTAAGGCTACCACTTAGCACAGGAAGCATAGACTATGAGACAAGAAATACTAACGTAACAGGTTGCGTGTAGCAAACAATGAAGCCAGACTGAGCGTGGCGAGAGAGGTGAATAAATAGCTCTCTGATTAGTGGTCGACAACTGGTGAGCGTGCCGACACTAACCAGAGGCAGGTGAACCCAATTGAACCCCATGGAAACTAAAACAAACCCAGAGGTGCACAAACAGGAACTAAGGGAGTCCAAAACTAACAGAAAATAAAACATGATCTGCGCCACGAATCATGACAGTTTTTTAGTAGTAAGTAAACAAACAAAGGCTCCTAATTTAGCTGCAGTAACATATTGTGTCATTTTCTATTCTATTATTTTGTCAAAACTATTAAGGACAAGTGGCAGAAATTTAATTATTAATCTACTTGTTCATTTACTGTTAATATCTGCTTACTTTCTCTTTTAACATGTTCTATCTACACTTCTGTTAAAGTGTAATAATCACTTATTCTTCTGTTGTTTGGATACTTTACATTAGTTTTGAATGATACCACAAATTTGGGTATCAATCCAATAGCAACTGTGATGAAGTGGCGACTTGTCAAGGGTGTACCCCACCTTCTGCCCGATTGTAGCTGAGATAGGCTCCAGCACCCCCCACGACCCCGAAGGGAATAAACGGTAGAAAATAGATGGATGGAATGCAATACCAAGTCGTTACAGGATCACACATTGGTCGTATTCAAAGTCCTCATGTGTTCAGGGACGTATTTACTGAGTTTATAAACATAATATAAATGTAAAGAAAACAAAAGAAGATGTTGTGATGCCAAAAACATATCGAGGTAATCATAGTAGTATCGACTAGATACGCTACTGTGCTTGGTATCATTACAGTGGATGTTAGGTGTAGCTCCACCAATGGCGTTCTTTTCAGAGGGGGTACAGTACCAAATATGATTAATTAGTATCGCGGTACTATACTAATACCGGTATACCGTGCAACCTTACTTTTGACCCCGTCCTCATTTTCATCCCCTTTTCCATTCTTCTGTCTTTCACCTCTGCTCTCCATCCCTCCTTCACCCTCTTACTCGGAGGACTGAGTTGGCCCCCTGCCCAGACCCATTAGCCCCAGCCTTGCAGCCATGTGTTCATCACCAGCGATCATTACACCCAGCCAATGACACCACTCTAATGCATCATTAATGATTGATTAATGAGCTGAGCTCAGCTCAAACGGGTGCATTCGTATGGAAGAGCAGCCTGTAATGGCTGTGTAAGGCTTGCATCTGCTATTTTTCACCCTGTGTTCTGTTTATATGTGTGTTATGGATGTATGTCTCAATCTGCGCCTTGTCTCTCAGGTGGAGGAAGCTTGTCTGAACACTGTGGAAGAAGACAAGGTGACCGTTGCGGGGCGTGATGGCTGAGAAGAGGCTTTCCTCCACTCTTCTACTTCTCCTTGTCCTGGGAGGAGTTCTACCAATGGCACAAGGCTCTACTTACCTGTCCGGGTATCGCATGAGGGCTCGCCTGCAGAGGGATCGGCAAATGCGCAACATTCGACCGAACATCATCCTCATTCTGACCGATGATCAGGATATAGAGCTGGGTAAGTCCTTGTTTACTCCATTCATCCATCTGCCCACCATGATTATTCCATCCAGAAAGAGGAAAGTTGGCCTAATGCGGCCTCCTGGCACCGTAACAGCTGGCCTAGTCAAAGTCCCCATGTGCTCCCCTCGCCGTCCCCCATCACTGGCATGAAATACAGGCTCCCAATGCCCACTATTGTTCAGGTGCCAAACGCCAGCCAGCTCCCTACCCACTTAAGTCCTTTAGTGGCGTATTGGACTGAAGTGGCGGCATAATAGCCTTGGTGACATCTTTTGTCCTCCTCTGATGGCCACTGAGAGGACTCTCATTGAAAAGCAGGAATTTATGGTCAAGCATCTGTTTCCCCAAACAATTACCATCAGCTTGAAAAACTTTTACTACACAGGAGTCCAAACGGGTCACACTTAACCAAAAGGATTGATTCCTTCATCCCTGCACACGCCTTCTTCTTTTCTCTCCTTAGCTCTAATGCTTTGCTATCTAATGCCCTATGCTTCCATTTTTCACTTTCTACCCTTACTTGCTTCCAGTGGCGGGCCCTGCGTTTCCCACCTAGGCCTTCAGTGATTCAATGATTACCTCTCAAAATACCATAATTGATGTCACCACATGACCATTGCTGGAGAAATACCATACAGAAACACATTTACGCACTACTGGACATTGACGCACATCAACAGTGTACGAAACGGGTTATTTTCTGTCGCATTTTAAAATCAATAAACCCGCATCAGCAATTAAAACATATCTACGGAGCCCCTAAAGGGACATGGGGGAAATTGTATTTTTTATAATTTTATTTTATTTTTAATTTTTTTAGACATGTATCTCGAGAAATCATCTCGTGCGCACGAGAAAGTTTTTATAAAGTTATAAAAAAAAAAAATTTAATAATTTTTTTATTTATTTTTTTAGACATGTATCTCTTGTGCACGAGAAACTATCTCGTGCGCAAGAGATACATGTCTAAAAAAAAAAAAAAAAAAATTTAATTTTTTTTTTTATAACTTTATAAAAAGTTTCTTGTGCGCACGAGATACATGTCTAAAAAAAAAAAAAAAAAAATGTATATATATATATATATATATATATTTTTTTTTTTTTTTTTTTTTTTTTTTTTTTTAAATTCCCCCATGTGGTATGGTATGTGGTATGTGGTATTGTCAAAATTAAAATTGCAAAAAAACATTTTAAACGTGAAAAAAATAAAGAAATAAAATATCTGAACTCACATTTCATTGACAGCTGAGCTAGCTTACGGGGTTGGCCGAGATGGTCTCACAAGATGTAGTTTCTCTTTAAATATCCTTCTTGAAAATGGCCTTGCAAATATATGTGTTGTCTTGTCTCATCATCATCATTCTTGCCAACCCTCCCGATTTTCCCGGGAGACTCCCGAATTTCAGTGCCCCTCTCAAAAATCTCCCGGGGCAACCATTCTCCCGAATTTCTTCCGATTTCCACCCGGACAACAATATTGGGGGCGTGCCTTAAAGGCACTGCCTTTAGCGTCCTCTCTCACCTGAAAAGGAGACTATTATAAATGTCTCCGTTATCCATAGATTTATCTATAACCCATAAAGTAGGCAGGCACGGAGCTATTTCTCAGCGTGTGTTTATTCCAGCCGGCACGTTAATGCACTGACACACAACATCCGGATTCCCATCATGCATTGCTTCAAAACTACGGCAAGTAGTAATGTCCAAAAACATAACACAGACGAAGCAGAAGAACGAAGAAGAGACATGGCGACGACGAGTAAGAAGAAAAAGTACGCTTGCAAGTTCCAAAATGATTGGAAAAAATAATTTCACTTCATCCAGGACAGCTCGAAGGGGAAGGGGTATGTTGCATGCAAATTTTGTCGATCAGACTTCTCCATTGAACACGGTGGCCGAATGGATATACTCATTCATGAACGGATTATTTATATATATATATATATATATATAAGAAATACTTGAAAATATATACCCCCCCCCCCCCCCCCCCCCCCAAACTCCCGAATTCGGAGTTCTCAAGGTTGGCAAGTATGCTCATCATAAAAGATGCAGACGAGGCGTGTTGGCTGAGTTCTTAAAGTTTACTCCACAGCGTGCTCATCAATAACATCCCGCTGCGCATGCTCATCACTACTGTGGCATGCTGGGCAATGTAGTTCTTATGTTACCTGACTCATAACATCACTATATATCTGCTTTAGGCCATCTAGAAGGCCTTACTGACAACAACGCGTGATCTGATTGGCTATCGCAACTGTCTATCAACTGTATGTCCCCCTTCACTTACAGTGCACTGACGCCCGCATTGCTGAATCTGAAGGCTCGAGGCAGATTTGGTACAGCATGGCAACATAAGCGAGCTGAATTCTGATTGGATAAAAACTCTATAACCTAAAAACAACAGCACTGGAAGGAGCATAATATGACATGAAGAGAATATGAATACTTTTAGATATTTAGTGAGAGTAAAAAAAAAAATTTATATTATATTTAATTATGATCATGATTTCTGGTTATGTTAGGCCAGCAAAGAAGGCCTTGCTGACCATGACGGCACACCACTGCTTGCTTCTTCTTCTTCTTCTTTTATCGCTCTCACTCCTTCCTCTTCCGCTGTTCTCTCCCAGGCTCGATGCAGGCCATGAACAAAACGCGGCACATCATGGAGAAAGGCGGCACACATTTCTCCAACGCTTTTTCCACCACGCCAATGTGCTGCCCGTCCCGCTCCTCCATCCTGACGGGGAAGTACGTGCACAACCACCACACCTACACCAACAACGAGAACTGCTCCTCGCCCTCCTGGCAGGCCCACCACGAGCCACACACCTTTGCCGTGCACCTCAACAACTCTGGCTACAGAACTGGTAACCGATGTCAAAAGTGCTGTTCACGTACACTATATTGCCAAAAGTATTTGGCCACCTGCCTTGACTCACATATGAACTTGAAGTGCCATCCCATTCCTAACCCATAGGGTTCAATATGATGTCGGTCCACCTTTTGCAGATATTACAGCTTCAACTCTTCTGGGAAGGCTGTCCACAAGGTTGCGGAGTGTGATTATAGGAATTTTCCACCATTCTTCCAAAAGCGCATTGGTGAGGTCACACACTGATGTTGGTCGAGAATGCCTGGCTCTCAGTCTGCGTTCTAATTCATCCCAAAGGTGTTCTATCGGGTTCAGGTCAGGACTCTGTGCAGGCCAGTCAAGTTCATCCACGCCAGACTCTGTCATCCATGTCTTTATGGACCTTGCTTTGTGCACTGGTGCACAGTCATGTTGGAAGAGGAAGGGGCCCGCTCCAGGAGTTGGGCTTGTCCCCTTAGTTCCAGTGAAAGGAACTTTGAATGCTCCAGGATACCAAACATTTTGGACAATTCCATGCTCCCAACCTTGTGGGAACAGTTTGGAGCGGGCCCCTTCCTCTTCCAACATGACTGTGCACCAGAATAGAATAGAATAGAAGAATAGAATGGACTTTATTGTCATTATATTTGCATATAACGAGATTAAGGACTCTAACTTAAGGTGCGGTAGTGGGAACAAATATGGGATATAAATAAATTACACAAGAAGTAAAGATAAAACTAAGAATTGAAATAAATAGACTACTATCCAATAAAAATAATAAGCAATCCTGTACAATATACAAAATACTGTACAATATACAGAACAAGACAAGAGTACCGGAGTGATAACAATCAGTGTCGGATGTATTGCACTCGAAGGGTAATATTGCACAGTAGGGTATTAGGGTAGGATATTGTATAGGGGTGAATCATTTATTATAAGTTAGAGTTCAAGATGGTGACAGCTCTGGGAAAGAAGCTGTCTCTGAGCCTGGGCATTGAACCAGTGCACAAAGCAAGGTCCATAAAGATATGGATGACAGAGTCTGGTGTGGATGAACTTGACTGGCCTGCACAGAGTCCTGACCTGAACCCGATAGAACACCTTTGGGATGAATTAGAATGGAGACTGAGAGCCAGGCCTTCTCGACCAACATCAGTGTGACCTCACCAATGCGCTTTTGGAAGAATGGTCTAAAATTCCTATAAACACACTCTGTAACCTTGTGGACAGCCTTCCCAGAAGAATTGAAGCTATAATAGCTGCAAAAGGTGGACCAACATCATATTGAACCCTATGGGTTAGGAATGGGATGGCACTTCAAGTTCATATGCGAGTCAAGGCAGGTGGCCAAATATTTTTGGCAATATATTGTATGTGGCAAATAAATATTTTTTTGTGTTTTCTGCTGTTAGCCTTTTTCGGAAAGTATCTCAACGAGTACAACGGCTCCTATGTGCCCCCTGGCTGGAAGGAGTGGGTGGCCCTGGTGAAGAACTCGCGCTTCTACAACTACACTCTCTGTCGGAATGGAGTACGAGAGAAACACAGCAGCGACTATTCCAAGGTGTGATGGCATTTGACACAAAACTACCTTTTATAACCTTTTTTCTTTGAGATACAGGCTGTTTCTCGGCTTTCTGTTATGCTTTAAGTTGCCAGCACAAATGTCAGTTACAGTAGGAGCCTCCTCGTTGCTAGTTAGATTTAGATTTAGATTTATTGGTCCCCGTGGGGAAATTAATTTTCACTGACCGTTAGGGATGATGTTTGATAAGAAATTACGGAGTTCGAGCCTATTATCGAATCCTCTTATCGAACCGATTCCTTATCGATTCTCTTATCAAGTCCAGATAGGTTGTTGTATATGGAAAAAAACACACAATATTTGGTTTAACAAATCACTTCGCATTCTCTACTGCTTGCTACTATAGTATTACCATATCTGAGTTATTGTGCAGAAATGTGGGGAAATAACTACAAATGTGCGCTACATTTGTTAACCGTGTTACAAAAAAAATTTATTAGACTGATACATAATGTTGGATATAGAGAACATACAAACACTTTATTTATTGAGTCAAAAATATTAAAGTTTGATGATTTGGTAAAATTGCAAACAGCTAAAATGATGTGGAATTAAATGATGGAATGGATTAAATAAAGAAGTTAAACATTGTACTGATATGACCCAGTTTAAGAAGTTGTTCAAATGAATAGTGCTTACAAAGTACAAAGAAGAAGAATTATGAGAAATACTTTCAACTTTATTGAAAAATAAGATATTTTTCATCTCAGTATATTAATAATGACTGAATTAATTAATTACATGTTACAAAACTGTTGTATATATTAATTCACAGATATTTTATTATAAAAAGTTCAGTAAATTATGTATATATTTGTAAACGCTATGAAGTGGGAAAGGGGTAGGATTAAATAAGCTTTACTTCTTCCTACTCCTGTAAAGTGAAATGATATGAAACTGTGATGTATTATACTGTAAGTGTGTTCATGTTCCAAATAAACTAAAGAAATAAAGAAAGCACTAGTTTATTAGACAGACTTGCAAACTCTGTCGTGGCGTAGGCTACAAGATAACGTTAATGTTGTCAGACACATACAAAAAGGCTCACGTTAACGTTACCGTTAGCCACTGACTATGCTTAGGTAACGTTAGTCTAGCTAACATTACTGCAGTCCTGGTTGACATAAGAGGTAACGTTCCTACAAGTGAGCAGATATGGAAATTAACCGGCAACAGTTAACGTTAGTTACTCACCGGCGTCACCGCTACTGTAGCTGGGACTTGGGCAGCTGGCAGAAGAAGAGGGACGTTCTTCGTCGTCTCTGCCGCTGCTTCAACACGTGTCGAAGACACGACACGCTTGTTGTGCTTCCCCTCCTTACACGAGAGCAAAGCCTGGCAATAATAGCATATTGCCGCTTCCTTGTTTTTTTGGTGAAATGAAGCCATGCCTTGGAGCGCTTTTTCCGGTCCATTTTTTTTCCTGCTTTCCCCATCTGCGCCTAATGACTGAGCTACGTGACGTCATTTCTTGTGATGTCCCACGGGGCATTTCTTGTTGGGACGGGATTCGTTCCCAGGGATTCGAATAAAAAACAACTCTTTTTCTTTACTATAGTGGTCTCGATAACGGGTACCGGTTCTCAAAAAGGGATTCGAGTCCAAGGACTCGGTTCTTTTGTTATCGAACAACCGGGAAAACCGGTTTCGAGCATCATCCCTACTGACCGTACATTTAAACAATAAACATTACACATCATGGACAGAAATAGCAAAAAGACATCATACATGACCAACACATTTACAGGCTTGTCAGATAGGTCTGCTGTTTAGGGCGGCTATAGCTGCAGGGATAAGGCTTTTACCGAAGCGGGCTCTCCGGAATTTGATGGTTCTGTACCTGCGCCCTGATGGTAGTGGGATGATGTAGCGGTGTAGGGGGTAAGTGATATCCTGGACTATTGTGTTTGCCAGTCGATTGATGGACCTGGGGTTAGGGTTGCCACCCGCCCCGTAAAATACGGAATCGACCCGTAATTGGGACTAAAATGTTGCATCCCGTACGGGACGCGGTTTCTTCCGTATTTTCCTATTAAACACTGAATTAAATTCTCCCATCCTAGTCACTGCCTTTGTGTCTTTGGGCAAGACACTTTACCCACCTTGCTCCTAGTGCCGCTCACACTAGTGTATGAATGTAAATGAATGTTAGATACTAGTCAGAGGTTTTTAGGTGCAAATTGGCAGCCACAGTTCCATCGGGGTAGCTGTGGTTACATTGATTGATTGATTGATTGAGACTTTTATTAGGAGATTGCACAGTACAGTACATATTATGTACAATTGACCACTAAATGGTAACACCCAAATAAGTTTTTCAACTTGTTTAAGTCGGGGTCCACGTTAATCAATTCATAGTAAATGAAATGTAGCTTACCACCATTTAATGTGTGAACGTGGAGTAAATGAATGATGGGTTCTCAGTTCTCACTATAAAGCACATTGAGTGTCTCAAACAGCGCTATGTAAATCTAATCCATTATTATTATTGATTGAGACAACAAGAGAACAGAGTTGTTGAAGGACACTTTAAAGATCGTGAGCTAGCATGAGTAATGCTGCTCAATTAGCAAAGTTAGCACGCACCTTGTGGACGGGATTACTGTTAGATTTTTTCCCCATCAGACAAAAACAAACTCCTAACGCCATTGCTGCTTTTTTTTAAAACAAATGTCACATTTGGAGTCCAACGACCTGAAGCTAGGCGGCTAGCTAGTTGCTGCCAAGCTGAGGGAGTAAATAAAGATGCCCGACAAGTTGAATGTGCTTGATAGGTGAACGATCAGACATGCTTGTATCGATTTGCTTCGCCTGTGGCAAGCTGTTAGTGGAATTAATTGGCCACGGGCTATTTCTCATTCTCACAGTAGTACAGGATTAAGTGTGTGCCCTTGTAAAGTGGAACTGTACTTTTTTGGGAATTTTGCTTATCGTTCACAATCCTAATGAGAGACAAGAAGACAAAAGGTTTTTTGTTTGTTTTGCATTCCACACTGCAAAAAGTCCGTGTTCAAAAACAAGAAGAAAAAAAAAATACAAAAATTAGGGGTATTTTATTTGAACTAAACAAAATTATTTGCCAATAGAACAAGAAAATTTGGCTTGTCAAGACTTTCTAAAACAAGTAAAATTAGCTAACCTCAATGAACCCAAAAACACCTTAAAATAAGAATATTCTCACTAATAGGCTGACCATATTCTGAAATCCCAAAAAGAGGACACATATAGGCGTGGCAAGGCCGGGACTAGGTGAAAATTTGCCAATGATACTCGAACTTGCTTTATAAATAATATATTTATTTAAATAAAGCATTATTTCTCCTCTGTTGACAGAAGTGTTGGTGCTAGGAATTTTCAAAATGGGGTCCCAGGGACCCCACCAAGTCATAAACATGGGGTCCCACAGTACATTTTTGGGATACGGTCCCACTTTTTTGTAAGCGTTTTGAAAACAAATGACAAATGTATGCATTATCCTGTTATATCTCACTATAGAATGTGCGATATAACAGGATAAAAAGGTTGTCATAAACGTTACTTAATTCATTAAAAACAATAATACAAAAGAAAACAAATATGTAAATGTATTCAGTTATAAACATTCATTCACTTTCTTCTTTCCTTCATGGATCTAAACTTTACCGCTGCTGGTAGTTTTTTCTATGTTTTTATTTAATAAGTTGTAGGTGTATTTATTTCAGTATAAAAGTGAAAAAGTGTTTTGCTTCGGTCATGAAATGATGATAATGGTGTGCCAGGGCATACATACATTTTATATTTAACGCTTAAATCTCTGGAGTCTACATCAACTTCAGATCTATTCCTCATTTCAAAATGTTTTAGTTTTTTTATGTTGTTTTTTTGTTTCTTTGTTTTCCGCCCTTTTTTGTCAAACAAAACTGTTTTTTATGGCATACACACAAAATATGCAAAATCTTCCACCAAAAATATTTTTCAAAGTGGAATATTTGATGGGAAGTAATCGGAACCTTGGATAGGTCAATAATTCATAATAACATTGATTTTGATTCAATATTATGTTTTGAGCAATGACCGTTTAAAAGAAGAAAAAAAACAGCTTTGTTTTATTAGTCAACATTGCAACTTTTTCTAAATTACATTTCACCTTTAAGTTTTTTTATTTCACTCTTATGTTTTTATTTATTTGAATAGTATTTTTAGAATGTGACGTGGGCCTTTAAAACATTAGCTGTGGGCCGCAAATGGTAAAAAAAAAAAAAGAAATCTGCGTCCTTTCTGATTTCAATGCGTCAAAAAGACACAAAAAGTGCGTTAACGCCAACACTGCTTGACAGTATAACAAAATAAGTCACACTTATATTCTGTGACATTCACAGTTTTGGAAAAAAGTGCCGAGGTCCGGGGAAAAGAGGACGTATGGTCAGTCTACTCACTAATAACAAGTGCACTTTTCTTGGTAGAAAAAAAAAGAAGAGACTTTTTTGCTCAGTATGTTGAAAAATATTCTTAAATTAAGTAAATGCTAGTGCCATTATCTTGACATAATGATATGCGCTCGGCATTACATTTCTTGAAACCAGCAAACTTATACTAAAAGCTAATTTATTGTTCTTAATGGAAAGACAACAAGGCAAGTGCTTGTTACTCTCGGGGTCTCCTAGCTGCTCAGGCAAATCATATTGTCTAAAGATGCATTTTTCCATCGACAACATGACATCATCGCGCCAAGCGCGTGCTCTTTCAGTCAATTAGTGCGCATATACAGCCCGGCTCCCGGCCAAATTTTTTTTAATTGTAAGTTTGAAGAATTTATTTGAATGTGCATGAACTATTTCTGTTCAAAATAGTTTGAAATGTCACATGTTAAATGTTTAAATATTAACTGACAGTTTACTGTACTGTGCCAACTGTACTACTATTTGAGTACGTATTTTCTATTGTTTCATTGAAAATAAAACAGCAAAGTCCATTTGGCTGTCATCTGTTTTAATTATGAGACACATTTGTGTCAAAATCATGATTTATTTTTTTTTCATGCTTGAAATAAGAAATTATTACTTTGAATAAGTAGTTTTATACTTGTGAGTGTTGATGACACAGCTTTGCAACACTTGATATTCTGGTTTAAAGCATGTGTTCATTCATAGTTTTGATGCCTTCAGGGACAATCTACAATGTAAATAGTCATGAAAATAAAGAAAACGCATTGAATGAGGAGAAGGTGTGTCCAAACTTTTGGCCTGTACTGTATATAAAACGTTGATGGAGGGTTTTGAAGTTGTTTCAGAGGGCTTTGAAGGCTACAACGGGGACTCCCATTAGCCGCATTTTGCAAGCGTTTTTTTTATCATCTTTAGGATTCTATATAAAAAAATTTAAAAAAGCATGTCTCTCACAATAATGGTGAAAAATAGGCAAAGTTCCAAAAAAAGTGCAGTTCCCCTTTAAAGCTCATGATACATACTTTTTGACAATTCCGTTTTTGGCAGCTTTACTCACGTGCACGGTGTGTGTCTTCTTCACAGGACTACCTGACAGACGTCATCACCAACGACAGTATCAACTACTTTCGGGCGTCCAAAAGGATGTATCCCAACCGTCCTGTCATGATGGTTCTGAGCCACGTTGCACCGCACGGTCCGGAGGACTCCGCCCCACAGTACAGCACCGCTTTCCCCAACGCTTCACAGCATATGTAAGAACATGAGCAGCCTTCAAAATGCTGACAAAGCAATGTTATTTACTTTGTCATTCACACAAAAGGGTTGTTTCTTTCTGTTAATAATATTCTGGTTCCTACATTATATATCAATACAGTCTGCAAGGGATACAGTCCATAAGCACACATGGTTGGTCCACTAATAGTACTAACCTTTAACAGTTAATTTTACTAATTGTCATTAATTACTAGTTTCTATGTAACTGTTTTTATATTGTTTTACTTTCTTTTTTTATTCAAGAAAATGTTTTTAATTTATTCATCTTATTTTATTTTATTTTATTTTTTTAAAGTACCTTATCTTCACCATACCTGGTTGTCCAAATTAGGCATGATAATGTGTTAATTCCACGACTGTATATATCAGTTGATATCGGTATCGGTTGATATCGGTATCGGTAATTAAAGAGTTGGACAATATCGGAATGTCGGATATCGGCAAAAAGCCATTATCGGACATCCCTATTTGTAACAGTGTTAAAGTTGTTTATACGGCCACCCTCAGTGTGACCTGTATGGCAGTTGACCAAGTATGCTTTGCATTCACTTGTGTGTGTGTGAAAAGGCGTAGACATTATGTGATTGGGCCGGCACGCAAATGCAGTGCCTTTAAGGTACGCCCCCAATATTGATGTCTGGGTGGAAATCGGGAGAAATTCGGGAGAATGGTTGCCCCGGGAGATTTTCGGGAGGGGCACTGAAATTCGGGAGTCTCCCGGGAAAATCGGGAGGGTTGGCAACTGCTCTGTACTTCTCCCTACGTCCGTGTACCACTCCGTACAGCAGCATTTTAAAAAGTTATACATTTTACTTTTTGAAACCGATACCGATAATTTCCGATATTACATTTTAAATCATTTATCGGCCGATAATGTCAGCAGTCCGATATTATCGGACATCTCCAGTGGTGAACATTTGTGTTTTCTTTAACGAGGTTTTGGGCAAAGCCTGTCCTTGAGTCTGCACACATTCATCTTCACGGTTCATCTCCTCACATCCTCATACCCATGCTCCCATTTAATTTCACCCATAATTCAATAACCAATCCAATCATCTCATCTCCATGTTATCTCACTCTGCTCGCAGGATGTTGCTGGCAGCCCGGGCCTCCTTTGAGCGTAGCTTCCGTGTCGCTCCAGTTTATTTGGCTCACGTGCGCCATAGTTCACGCCAGTAGTGCTGCAGCAGTAATGAGCCCTGCTAATTTGTACCGTTTTGTCAGCGATGATCAAGCAGCGGCATGAACGTAGTCAATGTAATGCATAGCTAATGATGACAGCAGCATCCACCCACAGAGTCTTTGTCTTTTTGACGTTCCCTGCTTCCGACTGGTGCTGGTGGCTAATAGAAGGTCTGTTATTGGCCTCTGGAGACAAATTCAGGACCTGTAATTAGACTGCAGTTGCTCCCCTCTCCCTCTGACGCCCCATTCTTGTGATTAATCTAATCCCCCCCAGCATCATTAACCTGTGCCATGCAGGCTTTAGACACCGAATACTCTCAAAATCTGGCCCCAGTGCTTCCCTACTAACTTTTAATTGCTCCTTCTCCATACATTTGCATCCCTTGGCTTCTTTTTCCGTTTGCATATTCCTCCTGTTTTCAGCTACCACATTGAGAAAGAGAGAGAGAGAGAGAGAGAGAGGCAATGATTTCCTGTTGTCCTCTGTTGGTAAAACTTCTCACCTTGGCACCTTGATTACACAACATTACATTTGCTACCGCCAGCTAGGCCACGAGGCATTAACAGTTATTTAGAGTCTAATCGATCCCGTTTAAAGATGAAATTCATTTGCTTCTCGGGTCTCCTTGGTGATTTACCATTGTTTATTCCCAAATAATTGAAGAGCCGGTGTGATTTGTAGACGATATTGATCAGACTGTGCTCAAGCCCATTGATTGCACTGCTTTGCATTTTATACGTTTGGCAAAACTTCCCGTGTAGCATCGAATGAACATCTTCCCGCCGGCGTTGGGAATGAAAAGGTCAGCAGACATCGACAAAGGTCATTGCGACGAGGATGCCAGTGCTGACTTTTTGCTGCACTTTGGCCTTTTTTTAGGTCTAACTCAATACATTCCAAATGTTTTTTCGAATTTAGTATTGAATTTCCCCACAAAACATAATGAAAACTAGAGATGCCCGATAATGGCTTTTTTGCCGATATCCGATATTCCGATATTGTCCAACTTTTAATTACCGATACCAATATATACAGTCGTGGAATGAATACATTATTATGCCTAATTTTGTTGTGATGCCCCGCTGGATGCATTAAACCAGTGTTTTTCAACCACTGTGCCGCGGCACATTAGTGTGCCGTGAGATACAGTCTGGTGTGCCGTGGGAGATTATCTAAATTTACCTATTTAGGTTAAATATGTGTTGTTGTTGAGTGTCGGTGCTGTCTAGAGCTCGGCAGAGTAACCGTGTAATACTCTTCCATATCAGTAGGTGGCAGCAGGTAGCTAATTGCTTTGTAGATGTCGAAAACAGTCGGAGGCAATGTGCAGGTAAAAAGGTATCTAATGCTTAAACCAAAAATAAACAAAAGGTGAGTGTCCCTAAGAAAAAGCATTGAAGCTTAGGGAAGGCTATGCAGAACGAAACTAAAACTGAACTGGCTGCAAAGTAAACAAAGACAGAATGCTGGACGACAGCAAAGACTTACTGCGGAGCAAAGACGGGGTCCACAATGTACATCCGAACATGACATTACAATCAACAATGTCCCCACAAAGAAGGATAAAACAACTGAAATATTCTTGATTGCTAAAACAAAGTAGATGCGGAAAATATTGCTCAAAGGAAGACATGAAACTGCTACAGGAAAATACCAAAAATAGAGAAAAAGCCACCAAAATAGGAGCGCAAGACAAGAACTAAAACTCAAAATAAGTCAGGGCGTGATGTGACAGGTGGTGACAGTACACCTACTTTGAGACAAGAGCTATAGTGATGCATGCTTGGTTATGGTTTAAAGTCATATCCAATAATTGCAACGACTTTTTACTGGCAACTGAGTTTCTTTTTTTTAATGAGATCTGCTGGTGGTGTGCCTCTGGATTTTTTCAACGCAAAAAATGTGCCTTGGCTCAAAAAAGATTGAAAAACACTGCATTAAACAATGTAACAAGGTTTTCCAAAATAAATCAACTCAAGTTATGGAAAAAAAATGCCAACATGGCACTGCCATATTTATTATTGAAGTCACAAAGTGCATTTTTTTTTTTAACATGCCTCAAAACAGCAGCTTGGAATTTGGGACATGCCCTCCCTGAGAGAGCATGAGGAGGTTGAGGTGGGCGGGGTTGGGGGGTTGCGGGGGGTGTATATTGTAGCCTCCCGGAAGAGTTAGTGCTGCAAGGGGTTCTGGGTATTTGTTCTGTTGTGTTTATGTTGTGTTACGGTGCGGATGTTCTCCCGAAATGTGTTTGTCATTCTTGTTTGGTGTGGGTTCACAGTGTGGCGCATATTTGTAACCGTGTTAAAGTTGTTTATACGGCCACCCTCAGTGTGACCTGTATGGCTGTTGACCAAGTATGCAAAGAATTCACTTGTGTGTGTGAAAAGCCGTAGATATTGTGACTGGGCCGGCATGCAAAGGCAGTGCCTTTAAGGTTTATTGGCGCTCTGTGCTTCTCCCTACGTCTGTGTACACAGCGGCGTTTTAAAAAGTCATAAATTTTACTTTTTGAAACCATCCATCCATCCATTTTCTACCGCTTATTCCCTTTTGGGGTCGCGGGGGGCGCTGGAGCCTATCTCAGCTACAATCGGGCGGAAGGCGGGGTACACCCTGGACAAGTCGCCACCTCATCGCAGACTTTTTGAAACCGATACCGTTAATTTCCGATATCACATTTTAAAGCATTTATTGGCCGATAATATTGGCAGTCCGATATTATCGGACATCTCTAATGAAAACGTTATACATTTTGCTCCTTCATTTTCTTAGCTGTCATAAGAGTATGAAAAGAAGTTAATAGAAGCTAATCAAATGTACAAAGTTAGACGACAGTAGGTCTGATTTGTGCCATCTTTATCAAAACACTTTCTTGTGGTCCAGATAATATGTATTGAATATGCTTTAGAGCAGGGGTGTCAATCTCATCAAAGATCGGGGACCACATGGAGAAAAATCTACTCCCAAGTGGGCGGGACTGGTAAAATCACGGCACGATAACTTAGCAATAAAGACAACTTATTTGTTTAAAAATAGAACAAGCACATTCTGAAAATGTACAAATCATAATTGTGGAAGTCGATTCCTACCCGTTCCACGGATATCACGTCACAAGAGCCAGGCGTGCCGTTTACCAGAGTCTTATTTTTTCCCATGCAGATTTAACACAATCTTTGCGTGTAGCTTTTCTCCAGTCTCTCTCCACCTCCTTCCTCCGCTGGCCGCTCACTGTTAAAGACAACAGATGATTAGATTAACACGTACCACCTGTGAAATCCAATCACCTGCCAGCAGTGTCTCGCCGTCCCGCACATGCCCCGCCCCTAGCTGATGGTGCTCCGCCCTCGACACCATTGCCAGAGGCGGTGACCTTTGCTCCTGCAGGTGCGCTGACGCACTTCCCTCCACAATAATGTTGTTGGGGTTTGTTTTTTACACTTACATGTTGCGGTTAATAGTATTCTATCTTTATTTGTCGTTATTTATATTTTCTGAATAAATTATGTAACAATGTTCATCAGTCAACTCATTGGTGTTCATTGTGATGAGGTGGCGACTTGTCCAGGGTGTACCCCGCTTTCCGCCCGAATGCAGCTGAGATAGGCTCCAGCACCCCCCGCGATCCCAAAAGGGACACGCTGTAGGAAATGGATGGATAATTTTCAATCTATCAAGATAAAAAAAAAAATTATATCAAAATCAAATTATAGTATGTTATTTATGTAGTTTGGTCATTTTCCTCGACTGATGTACCAACGTCATGTGGTTTATTTTGTACATATGTAGCATCATCTACAAATATACCAAGAAAATTGCTATTGCGACATCCAGTGGACACATTTAGAACAGCAGTTTCTTTCATTCAAACATTTCAGGTTAATTTTTATACTTAGCAAACTCATCCCGCGGGCCGGATAAAACCTGTTTGCGGGCCTGATCCGGACCTCGGACCGCACGTTTGACACCCCTGCTTTAGAGTAAATTTTGCTCCACAGTGATATTTATAACCCATTTTTTGAGTCTGTCAGCAATATGTTCGATTCTATGGACACTCCTAGGTTGCAAATTAAACTACATCACACTCTCCCCAAAAGTATCATAATTTATCTTTTTAAAATGTACACTATAAATATATATGTATGTATATTTATGTGTATGAATATATATGTATACTCTATATCGATTCTTATTTGTAACTATTCTTAATCGATTAAAAATATACGTACCGTATTATTGGACTATAAGTCGCAGTTCTTTTCATAGTTTGGCCGGGCTCCAGTGGGACTTATATATGTTTTTTTCCTTCTTTATTATGCATTTTCGGCAGGTGCGACTTATACTCCGGTGCGGCTTATACTCCGAAAAATGCGGTATTTGACTATTAAATGTTTGGGAAGCATTTTGTTCAACAAAACCAGTTTTCTTTTATGTAATATAGAAATTGATCGGAGCTGTTTATCTGTTTTATGGAGGAATGTTGTTAATCATAGCACTGGCATCCAATGTTATTAAAAAAAAAAAAAAAGTATACATTTGGAATCGGGAGTCGTTTTAAATCCAGAATAAATTCTGAATCTAATTGTTACCCGTGAGAATCAAATAGAATCAAATTGTGTGGTTCCCAGAGAATCACAGCCCTAATGTACAGTATGTGTGTGTATGTGTATATATTTGTGTACGTGTATGTGTATATACAGTATATGTATGTGTGTATTAGGGTTGTCCCGATACCAATATTTTGGTACCGGTACCAAAATGTATTTCGATACTTTTCTAAATAAAGGGGACCACAAAAAATGGCATTATTGGCTTTATATTAACAACAAATCTTACGGTACATTAAACATATGTTTCTTATTGCAATTTTGTCCTTTCATTGCAATGGTCCCACCGGGGAACGTACAAAATAAACTTGTCAAGGCCAGTGCAGAGGGAGCCGAATTGTAGAAGGATTGTTTTGGTTCGGGCGAGCAGATGCATTCCAATAGATCCATCTACTCCGGTTGTCCGTTCTGGCTCTCAAATTGTTATAATTTCGCCTTGCAGAGTAGAAAACTTCTCTGAGATGTTATCCAGTTTGCGTCTGAATGCCTACAGCCCAGCCTAGCCTCTGTGCACCTTGAGCAACTGCCATCGTCTTCCGAATTTGTCGATCAACCAATCAGCAGATGACCTGTTATTTTAGTTCCAAATAGTTAGATATCTTCAATGTCAACAACGGATAGATTCGCCAGGCACACCACCTTCCACTTCTACCACAAGTGCATCGTGTATCTGTTAGAGTAATTGTACCTAAGTTATCACAAAACTTTGTGTTTCAATGAGTTCCCGGCGAGAAGACAAAAGCTGTCTTTGAACCTACCAAGAAGAAGGCTTGTAAAACTCCACTGTGTAGGATGGGAAGCAACATGAAGGTGTTCTGTTTCCTTCATGTATTGTAATCAACAGAAAGATATTGTCTTGACCCAAGAACTACAAACGGGGAGAGGAAGCAGGACCAGACTCCCCTCCAGGCGACCTTTTCTGTGAACTGTTTTACGACCTCTTCTTTGGACTGTTTTACGACCTCTTCTTTGAACTGTTGTAATCAAAGGCGTTGGCTGTTTACGACCCCTGTCCCTTAGAAACAGCTGTTGTCATGTAATCAGGGAAAGTCCAAATAAAAGAAGAGGCGTACAATTTTCCGCCAGAGCGTGGTGAGACACTGTACACGGGTACAGTGTACAGGCGTCTCTCCTCAATTGAGCCAAATTTAATTCTGTCTCTGTTTAATTATTTGCTTCTTGTCTTGTTTAATAGATGTCATCAGTGTTTGAACCTGACAGTATCCAGCAGCAAATGTTCCAGAGGAACAGGCAGTTTCCCCTGTACCTGAGCTTCTCGTTGAGAAGATCTTGTCAATTGTGTTGAAAGACAAGTTGATCAATTCCATGTTTCAGATTTGGAGAACAGTGCAAAAGAGAGGCTCTTAGGAAGTTAAGACAAGACGAGACGAAGAAGCTATGAAGGGAAAGATAAGGGAGGGTAGAGGGAAGTGTCCGCCTTCAGAGAGAGCAAGCAAGAAACATACAAACACCGTTTCCATATGAGTTGGGAAATTGTGTTAGATGTAAATATAAACGGAATACAATGATTTGCAAATCCTTTTCAACCCATATTCAGTTGAATATGCTACAAAGACAACATATTTGATGTTCAAACTGCTAAACTTTTTTTTGCAAATAATCATTAACTTTAGAATTTGATGCCAGCAACACGTGACAAAGAAGTTGGGAAAGGTGGCAATAAATACTGATAAAGTTGAGGAATGCTCATCAAACACTTATTTGGAACATCCCACAGGTGAAGAGGCTAATTGGGAACAGGTGGGTGCCATGATTGGGTATAAAAGTAGATTCCATGAAATGCTCAGTCATTCACAAACAAGGATGGGGCGAGGGTCACCACTTTGTCAACAAATGCGTGAGCAAATTGTTGAACAGTTTAAGAAAAACCTTTCTCAACCAGCTATTGCAAGGAATTTCACCATCTACGGTCCGTAATATCATCAAAGGGTTCAGAGAATCTGGAGAAATCACTGCACGTAAGCAGCTAAGCCCGTGACCTTCGATCCCTCAGGCTGTACTGCATCAACAAGCGACATCAGTGTGTTAAGGATATCACCACATGGGTTCAGGAACACTTCAGAAACCCACTATCAGTAACTACAGTTGGTCGCTACATCTGTAAGTGCAAGTTAAAACTCTCCTATGCAAGGCGAAAACCGTTTATCAACAACACCCAGAAACGCCGTCAGCTTCGCTGGGCCTGAGCTCATCTAAATGGACTGATACAAATGGAAAAGTGTTTTGTGGTCTGACGAGTCCACATTTCAAATTGTTTTTGGAAACTGTGGACGTCGTGTCCTCCGGACCAAAGAGGAAAAAAAACATCCGGATTGTTATAGGCGCAAAGTTGAAAAGCCAGCATCTGTGATGGTATGGGGGTGTATTAGTGCCCAAGACATGGGTAACTTACACATCTGTGAAGGCGCCATTAATGATGAAAGGTACATACAGGTTTTGGAGCAACATATGTTGCCATCCAAGCAACGTTACCATGGACACCCCTGCTTATTTCAGCAAGACAATGCCAAGCCACGTGTTACATCAACGTTGCTTCATAGTAAAAGAGTGCGGGTACTAGACTGGCCTGCCTGTAGTCCAGACCTGTCTCCCATTGAAAATGTGTGGTGCATTAGGAAGCCTAAAATACCACAAGGGAGACCCCGGACTGTTGAACAACTTAAGCTGTACATCAAGCAAGAATGGGAAAGAATTCCACCTGAGAAGCTTAAAAAATGTGTCTCCTCAGTTCCCAAACGTTTACTGAGTGTTGTTAAAAGGAAAGGCCATGTAACACAGTGGTGAACATGCCCTTTCCCAACTACTTTGGCACGTGTTGCAGCCATGAAGTTCTAAGTTAATTATTATTTGCAAAAAAAAAATAAAGTTTGAGTTTGAACATCAAATATCTTGTCTTTGTAGTGCATTCAATTGAATATGGGTTGAAAAGGATTTGCAAATCATTGTATTCCGTTTATATTTACATCTAACACAATTTCCCAACTCATATGGAAACGGGGTTTGTAAATTACAGACACATTTAAGTTATTTAAAGATGTATTCATTCGATTGTGTCCCATTTGACCCTCCATAAAGCAACGTACCCGCAGAAACACCGGTGTGATGTACCATTTTCTCTTAAAATATCTCATTTTTGTCTTTTCCTTTTTCAGAACTCCAAGCTACAACTACGCTCCGAACCCCGACAAACACTGGATCCTGCGCTACACGGGGCCCATGAAGCCTGTCCACATGCAGTTCACCAACATGCTGCAGCGCAGGAGGATGCAGACCCTGCTGTCTGTGGATGACAGCATGGAGAAGGTAACACACAGCCTCCCTCTTGTTTTGGCCAAGAAATGCACACATCATCACAGGCACAGAGAAAGAAACCATACACATCCCACACTTGCAATTTAAAATATCCACTGACACACTTGTTATATCATGAAACTATTTATTCCGTGTATTACATCCTTGTAGGTGCACAACATGTTGGTGGAGACAGGTGAAGTGGATAACACCTACATCATCTACACGTCAGACCACGGCTACCATATTGGACAGTTTGGGCTGGTAAAAGGCAAATCCATGCCTTACGAGTTTGATATCCGCGTTCCCTTTTATGTCAGAGGACCAAATGTGGAGCAAGGTGCCATGTGAGTGACAAGTTAGGATGCACTTGTCCTTATGTTGATTGTGAGTGTTTATTCTTCTGGTGTTTCTTGCCCTGCAGTAACCCGCATATGGTGTTGAACATTGATTTGGCGCCAACGCTGCTGGACATGGCCGGTGTGGATATTCCTGCAGAAATGGATGGCAAGTCTATCCTTAAGCTGATGGACACGGACAAACCGGTCAACAGGTAGACAAAAATCTTGTATTCTTTCCTTGACATCTAAAAGACAATTTTAAGAATGCCATTTATGTTGGACTCGGGGACCACGATCCACTGCGCTATTTGCTTTGACCTCATTATTTTCAGTGCCTTCTATTTGGCATTTACACAATATATATTTAATGTGTATGTGCATGTTTTGGTTCAGTGCAAATATCAAACACCTATGAAAGAGACGGGACAAAGAAAAAGTTATTGGATTACTGGTTTAAAAAGGTAAAGCTACTTTTTTTCACAGGAATAAAAGTACTGTAGTTTTATTTCACAGCTCTTATAATTTGCCTTAACCTCTAAAGCAGGGGTCACCAACCTTTTTGAAACCAAGGGCTACTTCTTGGGTACTGATTAATGCGAAGGGCTACCAGTTTGATACACACTTAAATAAATTGCCAGAAATAGCCAATTTGCTCAATTTACCTTTAACTCTATGTTATTATTAATAATTAATGATATTTATCTTTGTGGGAACACTGATCATCTTAATGATTTCTCACAATAAATATATATAGAAACAGATAAATATCAATATGCAACACTTTATTTTTATATTTTCTCTAAGTGCACATTTTTCAAATTGAACCTTTTCAAATGATCACTTCCAAGACAGTCTTGTGAAATCACAATATCCCATTTTAACTAGCTAGCCACTAACATTTTTATAAAAGAGGAGAAAACACGAAAAAAATTAAAATTAAATTTTGAAACATAGTTTATCTTCAATTTCGACTCTTTAAAATTCAAAATTCAACCGAAAAAAAGAAGAGAAAAACTAGCTAATTCGAATCTTTTTGAAAAAATTAAAAAAAGAATTTATGGAACATCATTAGTCATTTTTCCTGATTAAGATACATTTTAGAATTTTGATGACATGTTTTAAATAGGTTAAAATCCAATCTGCACTTTGTTAGAATATATAACAAATTGGACCAAGCTATATTTCTAACAAAGACAAATCATTATTTCTTCTAGATTTTCCAGAACAAAATTTTTTAAAAGAAATTCAAAAGACTTTGAAATAAGATTCAAATTTGATTCTACAGATTTTCTAGATTTGCCAGAATATTTTTTTTGAATTTTAATCATAAGAAGTTTGAAGAAATATTTCACAAATATTCTTCATCCAAAAAACAGAAGCTTAAATGAAGAATTAAATTAAAATGTATTTATTATTCTTTACAATAAAAAAAAAAAATGTACTTGAACATTGATTTAAATTGTCAGGAAAGAAGAGGAAGGAATTTAAAAGGTAAAAAGGTATATGTGTTTTAAAATCCTAAAATCATTTTTAAGGTTGTATTTTTTTCTCTAAAATTGTCTTTCTGAAAGTTGTAAGAAGCAAAGTAAAAAAATAAATGAATTTATTTAAACAAGTGAAGACCAAGTCTTTAAAATATTTTCTTGGATTTTCAAATTCTATTTGAGTTTTGTCTCTTTTAGAATTAAAAATGTCGAGCAAAGCGAGACTAGCTTGCTAGTAAATAAATAAAATTTAAAAAATAGAGGCAGCTCACTGGTAAGTGCTGCTATTTGAGCTATTTTTAGAACAGGCCAGCGGGCGACTCATCTGGTCCTTAAGGGCGACCTGGTGCCCGCGGGCACCGCGTTGGTGACCCCTGCTCTAAAGGCCTTAGTGGCCACATGCGTGGACAGCTCTTTTTAGCTCCTATTTCCAAAATGGTGTACACTACTGAATTGGGGTCTTATGCCGACATATGGACACTTATACTGCTATCTGGTGGTGTCAGAAGAGTATAACATAGAATGGAATTTGGAAAAAAAAGTGTAAAAATAAAAATTTGCATGTCACTACACATGACGTACACGTTTGTGCACTTATGGACTAAGTACATCATATTAAAAGATGATTTTTAGCTTTTATTCTAATTAGGGTCCAATAAGCCCAAATAGGAAAGAGAAATTAAAAAAAGCATGTAAACAAACAGCTTGGGCCTTAAGAGGTTAATATAGTTTTTTGTAAACAGCAAACACTACGGTAGGTGCACCGATGCAAATTTTTTTACTTCCGATACGATATCTGAGTCGTAAGTATTGGCAGATACTCTGACAATGTCAGCACAAATTGTAGTACTTACTTATATTATTTTGTAGTGTGGGGTGGAATGTTATAAAAGACTTGATCAGAGAATATTGGTTAGTAAGAAAAACACTAAAAGAATTTGAAACAATAATGTCATTGTCAAAGCACGGAGATGTGGTGCCACCTTATGAAATGTTAACAATGAAAACACAACAAAAATACAGTCATGGTCAATATTTCAGAATAATTCCCACCAGTAGACCAATATTTGTTTAAATTGAAATTATTCTAAGCGACATCTTGTCTTATAACTGCTACGGTTGATCGTTTCTTTCATTAAAAAAAAAAAAAAAAAGAACTATAATAACAAGCCAGTCTTTTGAACGGCTCTTTAAAAGGAATGGCTTCTCAAGATCCGGTGTTCTTTCGGTTTCCGCAATCCACTGCTACTGAGCATATGCACAAACACAAATATTGTCACTATATTTCGTGAACAAAATACCCATCAAAAGCAGCTCCTTGGTGTAGACTCATTGTGTAGACGTTGTTACCCCACAAGTAGAGATGTCCGATAATATCGGACTGCCGATATTATCGGCCGATAAATGCTTTAAAACTTAATATCGGAAATTATCGGTATCTGTTTCAAAAAGTAAAATGTATGACTTTTTAAAACGCCGCTGTACGGAGTGGTACACGGACGTAGGTTGAAGTACCCGTCTCTCAGTCATACTTGCCAACCCTCCCGATTTTCCCGGGAGACTTCCGAATTTCAGGGCCCCTCCCGAAAATCTCCCGGGGCAACCATTCTCCCGAATTTCTCCCAATTTCCACCCAGACAACAATATTAGAGGCGTGCCTTAAAGGCACCGCCTTTGCGTGCCGGCCCAATCACATAATATCTACGGATTTTGACACACACAAGTGAATGCCCTGCATACTTGGTCAACAGCCATACAGGTCACACTGAGGGTGGCCGTATAAACAACTTTAACGCTGTTACAAATATGCGCCACACTGTGAACCCACACCAAACAAGAATGACAAACACATTTCGGGAGAACATCCGCACCGTAACACAACATAAGCACTACAGAACAAATACCCAGAACCCCTTGCAGCACTAACTCTTCCGGGATGCTACAATATACACCCCCCGACCCCACATCAACCCCGGCCCCACCAACCCCGCCCACCTCAACCTCCTCATGCTTTCTCAGGGAGAGCATGTCCCAAATTCCAAGCTGCTGTTTTGAGGCATGTTAAAAACAATAATGCACTTTGTGACTTCAATAATAAATATGGCAGTGCCATGTTGGCATTTTTTTCCATAACTTCAATCAATCAATCAATCAATGTTTATTTATATAGCCCTAAATCACAAGTGTCTCAAAGGGCTGCACAAGCCACAACGACATCCTCGGTACAAAGCCCACATAAGGGCAAGGAAAAACTCACCCCAGTGGGACGTCGATGTGAATGACTATGAGAAACCTTGGAGAGGACCGCATATGTGGGTAACCCCTCCCCTCTAGGGGAGACCGAAAGCAATGGATGTCGAGTGGGTCTGACATAATATTGTGAGAGTCCAGTCCATAGTGGATTCAACGTAATAGTAAGAGTCCAGTCCATAATGGGGTCAGCAGGACACCATCCCGAGCGGAGACGGGTCAGCAGCGCAGAGATGTTCCCAGCCAATGCACAGGCGAGCGGTCCACCCCGGGTCCCGACTCTGGACAGCCAGCACTTCATCCATGGCCACCGGACCTGTGCCCACCCCCCCTCCACAAGGGATAGAGGGGAGCAGAGGAGAGAAGAAAAGAAACGGCAGATCAACTGGTCTAACAGGGGGGCTATTTAAAAGCTAGAGTATACAAATGAGTTTTAAGATGGAACTTAAATGCTTCTACTGAGGTAGCATCTCTAATTGTTACCGGGAGGGCATTCCATAGTACTGGAGCCCGAATAGAAAACGCTCTATAGCCCGCAGACTTTTTTTGGGCTCTGGGAATCACTAATAAGCCGGAGTTCTTTGAACGCAGATTTCTTGCCGGGACATATGGTACAATGCAATCGACAAGATAGGACGGAGCTAGACCGTGTAGTATTTTATACGTAAGTAGTAAAACCTTAAAGTCACATCTTAAGTGCACAGGAAGCCAGTGCAGGTGAGCCAGTATAGGCGTAATATGATCAAACTTTCTTGTTCTTGTCAAAAGTCTAGCAGCCGCATTTTGTACCAACTGTAATCTTTTAATGCTAGACATAGGGAGACCCGAAAATAATACGTTACAGTAGTCGAGACGAGACGTAATGAACGCATGAATAATGATCTCAGCGTCGCTAGTGGATAAAATAGAACGAATTTTAGAGATATTACGGAGATGAAAGAAGGCCGTTTTAGTAACACTCTTAATGTGTGACTCAAAGGAGAGAGTTGGGTCGAAGATAATACCCAGATTCTTTACTGATTCGCCTTGTGTAATTGTTTGGTTGTCAAATGTTAAGGTGGTATTTTTAAATAAATGTCGGTGTTTAGCAGGACCGATAATCAGCATTTCCGTTTTCTTGGCGTTGAGTTGCAAGAAGTTAGCGGACATCCATTGTTTAATTTCATTAAGACACGCCTCCAGCTGACTACAATCCGGCGTGTTGGTCAGCTTTAGGGGCATGTAGAGTTGGGTGTCATCAGCATAACAATGAAAGCTAACACCGTATTTGCGTATGATGTCGCCTAGCGGCAGCATGTAAGTACTAAAGAGTGCAGGGCCAAGAACCGAACCCTGAGGAACTCCGCACGTTACCTTAACATAGTCCGAGGTCACATTATTATGGGAGACGCACTGCATCCTGTCAGTAAGATAAGAGTTAAACCACGACAAAGCTAAGTCTGACATACCAATACGTGTTTTGATACGCTCTAATAAAATATTATGATCGACGGTATCGAAAGGAGCGCTAAGATCAAGAAGCAGCAACATAGATGACTTGACTTGAGTTGATTTATTTTGGAAAACCTTGTTACATTGTTTAATGCATCCAGCGGGGCATCACAACAAAATTAGACATAATAATGTGTTAATTCCATGACTGTATATATCGGTATCGGTTGATATCGGAATCGGTAATTAAGAGTTGGGCAATATCGGAATATCGGATATAGGCAAAATAGCCATTATCGGACATCTCTACCCACAAGTAAGTTGTCATTTTAAATTATATTGCGTTCATTTTATCTTCTATATTTACATTTTCATTTGAATCACCTTGTAAACAAAAAATATTAATTGCACAGTATATGCCATTAGCCAACAGGGGTCAGCAGAAGGCTGATATGGGGGCATTAGTTTCCTCTGCACAATAGGTATAAAACCGTATTTAATGTGGTTATTTTTAGCAATATTTTAGGAAACAGGAAACAAACCAAAACAAAAACGGTATAAACCTTGATTTCCCTAAAATGAATGGATTTTTAATGGACAGTTACAGTATATAAGTGCTTAGACAAACTTATTTATGAACAACAACAACTAGAAAAGCACTTGTTCCAGGACCTATATCAGACATTTTCTAAAAATTTGATCAAAATCCGTCCATATTATGTTGCTAACTAACATACAAACTCTGGCGAAAACATAATCTCATTTTACGGAGGTAATGACAGCAATTCTACAGTGGGAGCGCTATTTGATATCCAAATTGGCGATCCGTAACTTAAAGTTGCATTTTTGTTACGTGGCTGCGTAGTTCAATAGAACCAACTATCAACTATACTTTTTTCGAGAAAGCTGTTAAATTTGACAGAACACCGGTTCTCTTCAAAAAGCCATAAATCTCCATCTTGACCGGAGACTCCAACGGTTGCGCAAAATGTCATTTCAAAATAAAACCCGACTGAATTTTGGATTAAATTATTAGCAAGTTTTGAAGTAAATAACTAAAACATTTAAGAATGTTCCGAGATGACATTCTGACAATAAAATTGCATTTTTTTTTTTTTCAAAAATATTGAGCTCTTTTTTTAAGTTGATTTCAATTATGCAAGCGAGTAATAACCTGTGATTAATCATGATTAATCCAAATTCAAAAGTGTTATTAATCTGATTTTTTTTTTTTTAAATATGTTGACTTGCAGCAATGATAAACTCCTTTCTTAAGTTTATTTGCTCATTCAAAACGAAACCCGGTACAGATGTTTTTTAAATAATTATATTTTATCATGATTAATCAAAATTAATCCAGAGACACCCTGTGATTAATCTGATTTTAAAAGTTAATCGTTTGATGACACTAATGTATTTACATGCACTTCAACTAATTAGTAGAGATGTCCAATAATGGATTTTTTGCCAATATCCGATATTGTCCCACTCTTAATTACCGATTCCGATATCAACCGATACAGATGTATACAGTTGTGGAATTAACACATTATTATGCCTAATTTTGTTGTGATGCCCCACTAGATGCATTAAACAATGTAACAAGGTTTTCCGATATAAATCAACTCAAGTTATGGAAAAAAATGCCAACATGGCACTGCCATATTTATTATTGAAGTCACAAAGTGCATTATTTTTTTTAACATGCCTTTTTTTAACATTGGAATTTGGGACATGCTCTCCCTGAGAGAGCATGAGGAGGTTGAGGTGGGCGGGGTTGGGGAGTAGCGGGGGGTGTATATTGTAGCGTCCCGGAAGAGTTAGTACTGCAAGGGGTTCTGGGTATTTGTTCTGTTGTGTTTATGTTGTGTTATGATGCGGATGTTCTCCCGAAATGTGTTTGTCATTCTTGTTTGGTGTGGGTTCACAGTGTGGCGCATATTTGTAACAGTGTTAAAGTTGTTTATACGGCCACCCTCAGTGTGACCTGTATGGCTGTTGACCAAGAATGTCTTGCGTTCACTTGGGTGTGTGAAAAAGCCGTAGATATTATGTGACTGGGCCGGCACGCAAAGGCAGTGCCTCTAAGGTTTATTGGCGCTCTGTACTTCTCCCTACGTCCGTGTAAACAGCGGCGTTTTAAAAAGTCATAAATTTTACTTTTTAAAACCAATACCGATTATTTTGAAACCGATACCGATAATTTCCGATATTACATTTTAAAGCATTTATCCCTACTAATTAGTGTACTGTTTTTATCATCAAAAACATATAAACCTGTAATTTGCCTCCTTACTTACGAGATGTTTTTGTCCTTTTCAACAGGTTTCATTTGAACAGGAAAAGTAAAACGTGGAGAGATTCCTTCCTTGTGGAGCGAGGGTATGTCATACTGAGTGACCTTTCAAGGCATTGTCTTCCGATAACATCAGACTCTTCGTCCCTTACTTCCTATGATTTATTCCCTGTTCTTTCAGAAAGCCTGCACACAAGAGATCTGATGGGAAGGAAATGGCCCAGGAGGAGAACTTCCTGCCCAAATACCAGCGAGTGAGGGAGCTGTGCCAGAAGGCAGAGTACCAGACTTCCTGTCAGCAGCCAGGACAGGTATCTGACCTTGGACTTTCTGGACATGAGCTGTGGAATATCCGTAGTTTGATGCAAAATGTGGTTTTATTTTAGTATTGTCGCATCCCCTAACTATATGTTCTGTGCAAAACCAAAAAATCCAATTTGATGAGCAGACATTTTGCTTTGATTCAGAAGTGGCAGTGTGTGGAGGACCCGACTGGCAAGCTGAGACTGTATAAGTGCAAGGGCATGGCGAGTCTCTATGCCCCACGAATGCAAGCTCTGATGGCCAGCAGCGGCTCCCAGCTGCCTCCTTCATCCACTGATGACAGCTGCAACTGTGGCAACGTGGGTGTTAAAACATCAGCCCTGAAGCCAAAGAAACTGCTCACTAAGAAAAGTAAGCCCATATTTTTGTGTCACGTACAATCTTGCAGTTTTTTTTCTTCTCTTTGAAATGTTGCTGCATTGGCCTACAAATCCTTGCCATATGTGCATTCAGTATATCTCCAAATCAAATGGAGGGTGTATTTGTTAGGGGGAACATTTTCCCTCCTTTTGGCAAAAAAAGAACGCCTTAAAAAGTGGCCTTCCTTCTGCCACAAGGAGATAAACAGTTGTTATCTATGCACGTACACACATATACACTGCAAAAAGTCAGTGTTCAAAAACAAGAAAAAAAATGCAAAAATTAGGGGCATTTTACTTGAACTAAGCAAAATTATCTGCCAATAGAACAAGAAAATTTGGCTTTCCAAAACAAGTAAAATTAGCTAACCTCAATGAAACCAAAAATACCTTAAAATAAGAATATTCTCACTAATAACAAGTGCAGTTTTCTTGATAGAAAAACAAATATGAGACCTTTTTTCTCAATATGTTGAAAAATATTGTTAAATTAAGTAAATGCCAGTGCCATTATCTTGACATAAAGATCTGCGTTCGGCATTACATTTCTTGCATTTTCCCATCAATAAAATGACATCATCGCGCCAAGTGCGTGCTCTTTCAGTCAATTAGTGCGCAATGAATATATATATATATATATATATTAGAGATGCCCGATAAATGTGTTAAAATGTAATATCGGAAATTATAGGTATTGGTTTTTTTTATTATCGGTATCGTTTTTTGTTGTTGTTTTTTTATTAAATCAACATAAAAAACACAAGATACACTTACAATTAGTGCACCAACCCAAAAAAACCTCCCTCCCCCATTTACACTCATTCACACTCATTCACACAAAAGGGTTGTTTCTTTCTGTTATTAATATTCTGGTTCCAACATAGTCTGCAAGGGATACAGTCCGTAAGCACACATGATTGTGCATGCTGCTGGTCCACTAATAGTACTAACCTTTAACAGTTAAGTTTACTCATTTTCATTAAATACTAGTTTCTATGTAACTGTTTTTATATTGTTTTACTTTCTTTTTTATTCAAGAAAATGTTTTTAATTTATTTATCTTATTTTATTAATTTTTTTAAAAAGTACCTTATCTTCACCATAATAATGTGTTAATTCCACGACTGCATATATCGGTTGATATCGGTATCGGTTGATGTCGGTATCGGTAATTAAAGAGTTGGACAATATCGGAATATCGGATATCGGCAAAAAGCCATTATCGGACATCCCTAATATACATATATATATATATATATATATATATATATATATATGTATGTGTGGGGGGAAAAAAAATAAAATCTCCTGATGATTGAGGGAACCCCTCATGAAACAGGCCTGTAGAGATGAAGTAGTCTTGTGATTTTTTTCCCCTCACATACATATATTGCGCTCTACTACGGTATCGAGCACTATTTTTTGGATAACCTTATTAAGACATATATATATATATATATATATATATATATATATATATATATATATATATATATATATATATATATATATATATATATATATATATATATTTGCAGCCCGGCACCTGACCAAATTTTTTTTAATTGTAATTTTGAAGAATTTATCTAAATGTGCATGAACTATTTCTGTTCAAAATAGTTTGAAATGTCAAATGCTAAATGTTTAAATATTAACTGTCATTTTACTGTACTGTGCCAACTGTACTACTATATGAGTACGTATTTTCTCTTGTTTCATTGAAAATAAAACAGCAAAGTCCATTTGGCTGTCATCTGTTTTAATTATGAGACACAATTGTGTCAAAATCATGATTTTTTTTTTTCATGCTTGAAGTATGAAATTATTACTTTAAAAAAGTAGTTTTATACTTGTGAGTGTTGATGACACAGCTTTGCAACAGTTGATATTCTAGTTTCAAGCATGTTTTACTCAATATAGGTCATAAAATCTCAGCAAAAAGCTGTAATATCTTACTGAGATCATTTAGGACCAAAACCCTTAAAACAAGTAAAACACTCTAACAAAAAATCTGCTTAGTGAGAAGAATTATCTTATCAGACAGAAAATATACAAATATCACCCTTATTTGAGATATTGAATCTTAAATAGATTTCAGTTTTTGCAGTGTATCATTATAATAATGTCAGGAGGTACCAGTCTGTGGGTAAAGCGATGGAGGAGAATGTGCGTGCGCTAAGTACACAAGTTCAATTAAGTTTCACTTTCGGCGGGCTGACGGAGGACAAAAGGCGAGAAAGAAGGTAGCCATCTTTAGAGAGACTGCTTCGACCTCCTGATAGCTCGTCCACTTTCTCTCCAGCGCTGGTCTCTTTGTAGAATACATTGTTAAACGTCAGTTCTCGTCACCCCTCTTGGTTTTAAACAGCTTTAGAACAAAAGGATCTGGGAGGGCTCTGGCCTCATAAAAGGGAAAATCCTAACATATCTGTGCTGCCATCAAGTGGTAGAACTGGGTAAAGACAGGTTTTTAATACACTGGTACTTTAAGTCAGGGATGTCAAACTCATTTTAACTCAGGGGCCGCATGGAGGAAAATCTATTCCCAAGATTGGTAAAATCATGGCACGATAACTTAAAAATAAAGACTACTCCAGGTTGTTTTCTTTGTTTTTCTTTGGCCAAAAATAGAACAAGCACATTATGACAACGTACAAATCACAACTAATCCTCTGGTCTAGAGATGTCCGATAATGGCTTTTTTGCCGATATCCGATATTCCGATATTGTCCAACTCTTAATTACCGATTCCGATATCAATCGATGCCGATATATACAGTCGTGGAATTAACACATTATTATGCCTAATTTTGTTGTGATGCCCCGCTGGATGCATTAAACAATGTTTTCCAAAATAAATCAACTCAAGTTATGGAAAAAAATGCCAACATGGCACTGCCATATTTATTATTGAAGTCACAAAGTGCATTATTTTTTTTAACATGCCTCAAAACAGCAGCTTGGAATTTGGGACATGCGCTCCCTGAGAGAGCATGAGGAGGTTGAGGTGGGCGGGGTTCGGGGGGCGGGGTTGAGGTGGGGGGCGGGGGATAGGAGGTAGCGGGGGGTGTATATTGTAGCGTCCCGGAAAAGTTAGTGCTGCAAGGGGTTCTGGGTATTTGTTCTGTTGTGTTTATGTTGTGTTACGGTGCGGATGTTCTCCCGAAATGTGTTTGTCATTCTTGTTTGGTGTGGGTTCACAGTGTGGCGCATATTTGTAACAGTGTTAAACTTGTTTATATGGCCACCCTCAGTGTGACCTGTATGGCTGTTGACCAAGTATGCTTTGCATCCACTTGTGTGTGTGAAAAGCCGTAGATATTATGTGATTGGGCCGGCACGCAAAGGCAGTGCCTTTAAGGTTTATTGGCGCTCTGTACTTCTCCCTACGTCCGTGTACACAGTGGCGTTTTAAAATGTCCAAAATTTTACTTTTTGATACCGATAATTTACGATATTACATTTTAAAGCATTTATCGGCCGATAATATCGGCAGTCCGATATTATCGGACATCTCTACTTCAAATGTTGAAAATTCTGAGGAAATTGGTGCAGTTTCAAAAACACACTAAGCTTTGAATTCGTCTATCAACAAAAAGCCAGGATTAAACTTTAAGTCACAGTCTTTCGGGAAATAGAAAAAAAAACACATGTAAACTCTTCTAGGTATCAAATACCTCCTTTGCCATGTTCACGTATCAATCCAATGCTAACTCAACAAACCGTAAGAAACGGAGGTAAAAACTATTCAAAAGGGTTAAGTTCGTTTTTTTTGTGTTTGACAGACATTAAGAAAACATTGGTGAATACAAAAAACTTTGTAAGTGGGCCTAAGAACAAAATGTGTTCTTAAGAACGGTTGCTGAATGTGGCCCATTGATTCCATTGCATTCGGTCTCCCCTAGAGGGGGGGGGGTTACCCACATATGCGGTCCTCTCCAAGGTTTCTCATAGTCATTCACATCGACGTCCCACTGGGGTGAGTTTTTCCTTGCCCTTATGTGGGCTCTGTACCGAGGATGTCGTTGTGGCTTGTGCAGCCCTTTGAGACACTTGTGATTTAGGGCTATATAAATAAACATTGATTGATTGATTGATTGATTGATTCCCACGCCTCCTTTTGCTACTTCAGTAGATATATGTAGTATTCACATCATCTGAGCATGTGTCGTCTATCTTTTTCTTTTTAGAGATGAAATTTAGCAAGTCTGCATCCAGGAAGCGTTGGGCCCGCTCTGTATCATTTGAGCTTGATGGAGACATGTACGCTGTAGACCTGGAGGAGTCCTACTACCATCCCACCAACTTTCACAACAGCAGCTGGGCCCGAGACAGAAGCCGAGGAGCGCTGCACGGAGAGGATGATGAAGAGTTCAGTGGCATGGGAGTCACAGCCAGGCCCACCTCCAACATACTCACCCCACCTGCTTCTCTAAAGGTCACTTACAGGTGTGTACCTCTGCTATTTGATGCTTAGTGTCATGGCGACCATCATTTACAGTATAAACATGCCTTCATGCATGATAATGGTTTCGTTTATTTTGAACAAAGTCTTATTAAGGAACCTCACACACACCGACACAATTAAACCGGTTTGAAAAGTAGTAAGTAGAAGCAAATATTTATGTTTTATTCCACTTCTGAGTTCTGGTTCATATACTGTTCACTTCCTGTGTTTAACTGTTCTCAAACTACCACTTTTTAATTGGAAAAGAATAGAATGGGAATATCTGATAGTCGAGTTAGTGCAGTGTTTTTTTGGTGCCGTGGGAGATTATGTAGTTTCACCTATTTGGGGTTAAAAATATTTTTTGCAAACCAGTAATTAGAGATGTCCGATAAGGGCTTTTTTGACGATATTCCGATATTATCCAACTCTTAATTACCGATACCAATATCAACCGATACCGATATATACAGTCGTGGAATTAACACATTATTGTGCCTAATTTTGTTGTGATGCCCCGCTGGATGCATTAAACAAAAAATGTTTCCAAAATAAATCAACTCAAGTTATGGAAAAAAATGCCAACATGGCACTGCCATATTTATTATTGAAGTCACAAAGTGTATTATTTTTTTTAACATGCCTCAAAACCAGCAGCTTGGAATTTGGGACATGCTCTCCCTGAGAGAGCATGAGGAGGTTGAGGTGGGCGGGGTTGAGGTGAGGGGGGTAGGATGCAGAGGTGGGACCAAGTCATTGTTTTGCAAGTCACAAGTAAGTCTCAAGTCTTTGCCCTCAAGTCCGAGTCAAGTCCCGAGTCAAGACAGGCAAGCCCCGAGTCAAGTCCAAAGTCAAGACTGGAAAGTCTCAAGTCAAGTCCTAAGTCCTGCATTTTGAGTTTCGAGTCCTTTCAAGTCCTTTTAACCACAGACTAATATATTAACACAGATTGTGTATGCTTTTCAAACGCTGTATTTATTTATTAAAACAAGTGCATTTTAAATTGCAGGAAAGAAAATTGTGCTGACATTGCACTTTATAATAGCACTATTAACCAGTCATTTTAAACATTAACTCATTCCTTTACAGAACAAACACATTAAAAAATAAAGTGCAAATGTACTTATTTGTACAAAAGTGTTAACATTGAAAAAACATGACATATACGTGAACATAACAAAAAAGTTGTACTTTTTATATGTCAGGGCCCTATGCTGCATTGCATTTGCAAAAGACCAAATTAGCCAAGAGTCTGTCAGTCATTTGTGCACGATGGGGGCGTAGTATGATGCCACCATGGCTGAAAACTCGCTCCACTGGAGCACTGGAGGCAGGCACTGCCAAGACTCTCATGGCCACTCGGAACAGTGAAGGAAGAGTCTTCATGTTCAATGCCCAGAACAAAAGGGGGGAGAGAGTTGTTTTGGGTTGGTGCACTACTTGTAAGTGTATCTTGTGTTTTTTATGTTGATTTAATTAAAAAAAGAAAAAAATATATATATATTTCTTGTGCGGCCCGATACCAATCGATCCACGGACCAGTACCGGGCCGCGGCCCGGTGGTTGGGGACCACTGAGGTAAACAACCAACAGTATGTCAGAAAGCTAGCTAAAACGGTACACATATTCATAATATAGTATACATTTTAACTGATCTTTATTTTACTATTTTTGTCTTTTTTTAGGTGGCTAAAATACGCGGTGCTGCTGACCGCCGTCTAACGTTACGTGTGATATATTGACTAACGTAACCCTGCTTAAAAAAAATCACTGAACAAAAAGTATGAATAAGGTAGTGAACTGCAACAGATTCCCGTGTTTGCAATAACGTTATAACGTTAGCAGTGAGTTTACAGCCTCACTGATTTAACTACACAGCAAATAAAAGTCACGTTACTTAGCCAATAAACGTTATCTTACATTCAAAACTAACCGTTCTTTGTGCAACTTCAAATGCCGGACGAAGTTGGAAGTTGTTGCCTCTCCATCAGTCATTTTTGAACCGCATGTGTTGCATACTGCAAACCGTTTTGTGTTGACCACCTCGTAATTTTTATACCCAAACAAAATTATTTTAGGTATCATTTTTTGTTCACTGGCGTGTGGTTTGGACATGTCTTCTTCGTTGGTTGTCCTGCAATTTGATTGGATGAATGCTGTGTGATGAAAACAAAGTAAATCTAATTTGATTGGCTGTTGTACTGAGACCACACCAGCTGACACACGCAACGCTGATAGACAAGTACACAATGAAAAATACGGAGCGCTCCCGAATAACTTTTTCATCTTTGGGTTTTGGGGAAAGTAGCAAGTCATGTCAAGTCATGTCAATTCAAAAGGCTCAAGTCCAAGTGAAGTCACAAGTCATTGATGTTAAAGTCTAAGTCGAGTTGCAAGTCTCTTTACATTTTGTCAAGTCGAGTCTAAAGTCATCAAATTCATGACTCGAGTCCAAGTCATGTGACTCGAGTCCACACCTCTGGTAGGATGTAGCGGGGGGTTTATATTGTAGCGTCCCGAAAGAGTTAGTGCTGCAAGGGGTTCTGGGTATTTGTTCTGTTGTGTTTATGTTGTGTTACGGTGCGGATGTTCTCCCGAAATGTGTTTGTCATTCTTGTTTGGTGTGGGTTCACAGTGTGGCGCATATTTGTAACAGTGTTAAAGTTGTTTATACGGCCACCCTTAGTGTGACCTGTATGGCTGTTGACAAAGTATGCCTTGCATTCATTTGTGTGGGTGTAAAGCCGTAGATATTATGTGATTGGTCCGGCACACAAAGGCAGTGCCTTTAAGGTTTATTGGCGCTCTGTACTTCTCCCTACGTCCGTGTACACCAGGGGTGCTCAATACGTCGATCGCGATCTACCAGTCGATCGCAACGGTAGTATTGGTAGATCGCATTACATTATTAAAAAAAAAAAAAAAAAAAAATTTTTTTTTTTTTTTTTGTGTGTCTTGTCCAGCTTCTCAGGCAAATCATATAGTTGATGTAGATGCCCATTTCGGCTGTTCAGATTTACTTTACAAAAGAGAAGTGTAGGATACTTCTCTTGTTGCCTTATTTGTATTTCACTTTATTAAATGTATTTATATTATCATTTAGTGCACCCGGGGCCGGAGCAGGAAGGGATAGAAATAGAAAAAAAAGAAGACAGAGGGGGAAATTGTGGGGACAAGAGGGGGATTAGACAGAGGGACAAAAACAACAACAGCAAATAACAACAACAACAACAATAGAGCAACATCAGCAAATACGACATGTACAAATATGATGGTAAAAGTAATAGCAAATAAGCAGTTAGCAAAAAATAAAAAATAATACAGAAATGACAATGAGCATTATTACACTACAAATGGATCAATACAAATACCAATAGAAATAGCGCTATTGATAATGAACAATACCAATAATTTACCTTTATTATCAACAATACAGTTGTTTAAATGCAACAATACATATATGTAATGATAACTTGAGATACGAAAGAATGCAGAAAAATGGAGGGGGAAAGAGAAGCAACCTACATTAACCTTGTAGATTGTTATAGTCACAATAGGTTAAGCTTTGTCAGTGTGCCGTGTGTTACACCCAGTTTACCCTAGGGCAGGGGTGCTCATTACGTCGATCGCGAGCTACCGGTCGATCTCGGAGGGTGTGTCAGTCGATCACCAGCCAGGCATTAAAAAAATAGTCCTAAAAATGAGCGATCATAAATCTTCACTATGACGTCACTTTCGTCACTTGATTGACATTCACGGCACCCGAGGGTCTTCTGAGATGACGCTGGCTGCTGCCAGCTCATTAAAATTACCGACTGGAAGGCGAGAAACACTTTATTTCAACAGACTCTGGCGCCGTACCTGTCGTCAAAACTCCAAAGACCGACTGCACAGTTGCACAGTTGCGCTAACAAAATAGGAGTCTCAGAAAGCTGGCGTGCACAAGCTAGCAAGCTACGGAGTTTGCCGACAATGTATTTCTTGTAAAGTGTATACAAAGGAGTACGGAAGCTGGACAAATAAGATGCCAAAAACCAACCACTTTCATGTGGTATTGGACAGAAAGGAGGACTTTTTTTCTCCTCCATTCGAAAATGCGGACCTTATCTCAGCACCACTGTCTGATTCCAATCAATGCAAGTCATCAGAATCAGGTAATACACCAACTTATATTCTTGTCTTCATGAAAGAAAGGAATCTATATGTGTTAAACATGCTTGTATTATCTTTAAACACCTTTAACTTGTTAACAATATTAACTATATGTATTAAACATTCTTGTATTATCATTAAACACTTTTAATTTTTTAACAATATTAACTATGTGTTAAACATGCTTGTATTATCATTAAACACCTTTAACTTGTTAACAATATTAACTACCGGTATATGTATTTAACATGCTTGTATTATCATTAAACACCTTTAATTTTTTAACAATATTAACTATATGAGTTAAACATGCTTTCATTATCTTTAAACACCATTTACTTGTTAACAATATTAACTATATGTATTAAACATACTTGTATTATCATTAAACACCTTTAATTTATTAACAATATTAACTATATGTGTTAAACATGCTTGCATTATCATTAAACACCTCTAACTTGTTAACAAAAACATATATTTCATAAATAAGTAAATATAAATTATATATATGAATGAGGTAGATCCCCACGACTTGATCAATTGAAAAGTAGCTCGCCTGCAGAAAAAGTGTGAGCACCCCTGGTGTACACAGTGGCGTTTTAAAAAGTCATACATTTTACTTTTTGAAACCGATACTGATAATTTCCGATATTACATTTTAAAGCATTTATCGGCCGATAATATTATCGGACATCTCTACCAGTAATTATAATCCGCAAATAATGTGCCGTTGTTGAGTGTCGGTGCTGTCTAGAGCTCGGCAGAGTAACCATGTTATACTCTCCCATATCAGTAGGTGGCAGCAGGTAGCTAATTGCTTTGTAGATGTCAGGAAAATTCGTATTCTCTACAGCTCGCTAGTGTTACCATTTCTGAATTATTGAGTAGAAATATGGGGAAATAACTATAAAAGTACACTTCATTTGCTAACAGTGTTACAAAACCGATCAGACAGAATAAAACATATTGTTGGATATAGAGAACATACAAACCCTTTATTTACTGAATCCAAAATATTGAAATTACATGATTTGGTGCATTTGCAAATAGCTAAAATGATGCACAAAGCAAACTATAGCTTGCCACTTAAGAATATACAACAATTCACCTCAACAAAAGGGAAATATAAACTTAGAAAGAAAAAAAAATTTAAACTTGAGATGTCCGATAATATCGGGCTGCTGATATTATCGGCCAATAAATGCTTTAAAATGTAATATCGGAAATTATCGGTATCGGTTCGGAAATTATCGGTATCGGTTTCAAAAAGTAAAATTTATGATTTTTTTAAACATTGCTGTACGGAGTGGTACACGGACAGGGAGACGTACAGAGCGCCAATAAACCTTAAAGGCACTGCCTTTGCGTGCCGACCCAATCACATAATATCTACGGCTTTTCACACACACAAGTGAATTCCATGCATACTTGGTCAACAGCCATACAGGTCACACTGAGGGTGGCCGTATAAACAACTTTAACACTGTTACAAATATGCACCACACTGTGAACCCACACCAAACAAGAATGACAAACACATTTCGGGAGAACATCCGCACCATAACACAACATAAACACAACATAACAAATACCCAGAACCCCTTGCAGCACTAACTCTTCCGGGATGCTACAATATACACCCCCCGCTACCCCAAATAAATGAATGTGTGGGAAACAGTGGCTTCTACTGTTTTTACTAATTCGCTACCTTTGCATTTTTGGTGTGCGCAGGTGCTCCATTCTCATGAACGACACAGTAAAATGCGACGGTGGCCTTTATAAGTCCCTGCAGGCATGGAAAGACCACAAGCTGCATATTGAGCACGAGGTACTGGCTTATTTCTATACAATGTAAGACAAGCATGCTAAGCCGTGTCGGTGCTTGCTCATTTGTAGATTGAAACCTTGCAGACCAAAATAAAGAACCTGCGTGACGTCAAAGGTCACCTGAAAAAGGTGCGGCCAGAGGAGTGTCAGTGTAGCACACCCAGGTTAGAAACAGAAAGGTTTTACTTTATTCGTAGTTTTTGTGCTCCATTTTTACAGTGTTTTTGTATTTTATTTTTTTTTTTTTACAGTTATCTGCTGGAGAGTAAAGAAAACTTTATGTTGAGCACTGGGCGCGTGCATTCCCTCAGGTAAGAGTAATTTAAACATAACTAGAAGAGGCAACTCCTGAAGGAATTGCGTGTGAATGCTCCAATGCTGAAGTTGAAGTGAAATGCTGACAGAATGTAGTATGAATGTAGGAATAGTTTGAATGTTGAATGTTTGGAACTTTGGAAAGTGTTAGTTTGAATGTCCAGGATAAGAGGAATGTGTTAATGTTGGAATGGTTTGAATAGGTTGAAAAATGCGGGAATTGTGCAACTTGGAAAAATCTCCCATTCATTTCAATGGGAACTTCCTGGAAATTTGTGAATTTTGGGAAAAGTGGGATTTTTTGAAAATGATTACGACCATGAATGTCCTAAATGAGCTGAATTGGTTGGTGTTGGAATTGTTTAAATTGGGCAAGAATTGATGAAGTAGTAAATGGTATTAGGGAATTTCGGGAAAATCTGGAATTTTTTTTAACTTGGAAAAAGGTTAGTTTGAATTTCCCGAATGGTGGAATGTGTTGAAGGTGGAATGGTTTGAATGGGTTGGAGATATAAGTTTGAAAAATGGCCAATTCATTTTGAATGGGGAAAATGCACCAAAAAAAAGGAATTATGGGAAATCTGGGAAAAAATTTTTAGAATTGCTGAAGTAGAGCACACAATTCCTGAACAGGCTGAACATTTTGAAGTGGAAACGGTTTGAATCAGATGAAAAATGTGGGAGTTGTGGAACTTTGAAGAATGTCCCATTCATTTCAATGGGAATTCCCCAAAAAAATTGTGAATTTAGGGAAAAACGGGAATTTTTTTGAAAATGGTAAAAAAAAAACTTGAATGGTCTGAATAAGTTGAAATGGTTGGTGTTGAAATGTTTCAAATCGGTCAAGGAATGTTGAAGTAATAACATGTTGAATTGAGAAATGGTATTACGGAATTCCTGGAATTTCGGGAAAACCAGAAATTTTTCCAGTTAAAAAAAACAACTTTGTTTTTTGTCCTTATTAAGAGGAATGATTTGACGGTAGAACGGTTGAAATGCGTTGAAAAATGTGGAAGGAATAGTCGCCAGAAAAAAGGGTGGAAATAGGGCTTTGGAAAACCAGGAATTCTGGAAAATCCTGGAATTTTTTTGAACCTGGAAAAAAGGAAGTTTGAATTTCCAAAATAGTGAAATATGTTGAAGGTGGAATCGTTTGAATAGGCTGAAAAATGTGGACGTGGTGGAAGTTTGAAAAATGGCCAATTAATTTTGAATGGGGAAAAATGTCCCGGAAAACCTGGAATTCTGGGAAATCTGGGAATTTTTGGAATTTGTCAAGGGAAAGCCCGCGATTCCTTAATAGGCTGAACAGTTTGAAGTCGGAACGGTTTGACTCGGGTGAAAAATGTGGAAGGTAAAGCACGCCAAAATCTGGAGAAGAAGAAGAAGTAGTTGAATAAATAGATGAATTTTGGTGTAGAAAACCGTATGTGTAAATGCTGTGGAGCATTCACCCAATGAGCGCTGGTTATCAATGCAGAGATTTCCATGTGTCAGGGTCATAATATGTGTTTTCCTTCCCGTCAGAATGCCGTCAAAGCAGAAGGCCCAGTGGATGCAGAAGGAGCAGAAGCGTAGAAAGAAACTTCGTAAATTCCTCAAAAGGCTACAGAACAACGACACCTGCAGCATGCCTGGCCTCACCTGCTTTACTCATGACAATCATCACTGGCAGACCGCCCCCTTCTGGACAAGTGAGAACTTACAAATAACTTGACTTTTGACTTTATTCTTTATTTCGATCACAACATCCAAAAATACTCTATCGATACAATTCTAACAAGGTTAATTGATTTACGTGGACCCCGACTTAAACAAGTTGAAAAACGTATTCGGGTGTTACCATTTAGTGGTCAATTGTACGGAATATGTACTGTACTGTGCAATCTACTAATAAAAGTTTCAATCAATCAATCAAAGGTAAATAAAAAAAGAAAAATAACATGCTATGGAGCAGAAAAGCAAATGTCCTGCCTCATCAGTCAGATGTAATACATGACCTTACTTAACAAAATTAATTTAGTGTATACCATAGTGTACATTCCATTATAGTACATCAATATATTTAGTATATAATTACAGAATGTGTATATAATTACATCCAATATGGGTGTTTGGCCCCCACAAAACTCAATCATTTCAACATGCAACATGCCTTTTAAAAGGAAAAACAAACGTTAAGATAAGAAATACTGTATGGAAAAGAGTACAACAGAATGTACTACCAACAACTACAGCAGTTTTATGAAGTGATGTAATGATAATGTACAGCAGTACAGGGGATGCAAAACAATAACAATACTGAAATAAACTACAACAAAAAACAGTGCAATTAACAGTGCAATACATTTTCATAACATGGTCACTACTGCCTAGTTTATCTTGTTATGTTCTTATTTTTACTGTTATACTTTTATTCTTATTGTTGATTTTTATTTTCATTCTTATTGTTATATTTTCTATTTTATTTCCATTTATACCCCCATTATTTACTTTTTACTTTTTAAATTCGATCTCAATTCTGTACACTGCTGCTGGAATTTTAATATTCCTGAGGGAACTCTCCTGAAGGAATCAATAAAGTACTATCTATCTATCTATCTATCTATCTATCTATTTTCCTTGGAGATTGGACTTGTACGGTATCTTCTTGTGTCAAACACACCATCAGCAGTTTTTCCTTTTTTTTTTCTTCTTTTTTTTTATGGATAAATGTCCGCCGTTTGAATAATATTTTTACATTCGTGACTGGCGTTAGACGCATTCTGCTTCAGTATGGCGCAGACTAGCAGTGAGACGCACAAATTAGCCACATGCTCAGCCATGTTTTTGATGATTTCTTTCATTAATTCAATGAATCTCATACCCTTTTTTTTCTTCTCAGCACTGTCCTTCACACTCACCCTCTGCCTTCCCATGGTTGGAAAAACAAATGTATGTCAATCTTTAGCTATGAATTAATGCGAGCGATGTTTTGGGCATATGTTACGGCAGGCCTGGGCAATTATTTTGAGTCGGGGGGCCAAATTTAGAGAAAAAAATAGGAACACTAATACAAAACCTCACAATAATGTCTGATTGAATGCTAAAAACGTGATGACAGACCGCCTTAAAAAACAAAATGGAATTTTCCATTTTTCTATGAACATTAAAACACTGAATATCAACAACATATGAACGTCACACCCCCTGTCGATCGACATATTTTACAATTAAGCAAAACGCAACAAAAATGCAACAAACACAGCGAAATATGAACGCGAAGAGTAAAAAAAAAACCCCACCAACAATCTGATACATCTAATATATCACTAAGCTTTAGAACTTTGTTGTAAAAATCTCCTTCCGCGTCTGTCCCTGACACCCGCATTTCAGACTGGCCGCTCTGGAAACACTCTGATGAAACGCTCCCCACCCACACTGCTTGGTGCCTCGTCTGAGCTGCTGTGACTTAGATTACCATAGTAACTAATTAGATTACCATGGTAACTAGTATATCATGCAAAAGCGCAGATTCCAACCATTGAAATACTTTTTATAGTTCAAGACTTATGGTTATTTGAAAACATCACTGCACATCATAATGGCAGCTACAGTTTCCATCTTAAAGATCTAAAAAAATTATTTGGGAATGTCCGGCGGGCCAGATTGAAAAGCTGAACGGGCCGCATGTGACCCCCGGGCCCAGAGCCGGCCCAAGGCATAAGCGTACTAAGCGCTTGCTTAGGGCCCCGCGGCCACCAGGGGGCCCCCAAAAGCAATTAACAAAAAAATATTATTTTTTATATTTTGCATGTACAAGTCTGACTGATGATTTCTAAATGATCAAAGATATATTATTGTACAAAAACACAATTTTAGGTCAACATTTTTGCACATTGCTGTTTCAGGTTTTTGTTACCAAAAATAAAGTGAATCAGAATCAGCTTTATTGTCCAGTTATGTTTAACACACATGGAATTTAACTTCAGTAGACTGCGACTAATATGTACAAGACTGATGAGACAAGATGACACTTTTACTGTAAATACAAAGCTTTATCACTTGGACTGTTCAACCCCAGGCCACTCTTGTAGCTGAATGTTTTCTACATTTTAAGATTAGGAACCATATGTGGCACTCTGGACATCATTCGTTCATTCATTGGTATTATTTATGTTCTTAACTGGGCCACCCCCATATCTTTATAAATGACATGTCATTTGTAAAGACATGCCAGGCTGACAATAGGATAATGTAAACAACACTGCCAGAGCCGCAATGAGTTTATAGTAGGTGTGTGAATGATCAATCAATATTATTGGCAGAAATAGAGGGCCCCAAAATCAAATTTTGCTTAGGGCCCCATGGAGGCTTGGGCCGGCACTGCCCGGGCCTTAATTTGCCCAGGTCTGTGTTACGGGGTTCCCGGTGATATTTGCTACAGCAATTAATGGCAGGGAGGCTGGTAACTCTTATTTTTGCTTGCCTAATAAACCTTCTGAAGTTGAGGTACCACTAAACAACCTTACTCCGACAAATACTGTGTGTTGTATGGAAAGAACACCACAGATAGAAGAATGGAATGATCCAAACTGTGCTGCTCGGTGGAAACATGGTCTATGTTTAGCATCCCAGTACAGGTATGATGAAAACAAAGTTCTTAAATCCGTTTTTCCACCCCTCCCTCCCTCAGTGGGCCCATTCTGCGCATGCACCAGCGCCAACAACAACACGTACTGGTGCCTGCGGACCATCAATGACACACACAACTTCCTCTTCTGTGAGTTTGCTACTGGTTTCCTGGAGTATTTCGACCTCAACACTGACCCCTACCAGGTATCCAGACAGGAAATGACATCCGAGCTCACAAACATGTGCCGACTTTCCATTTCGGGGGGCCTTATGATTTTAAATTGTTTTTTTTTTGTATTGTGCTTGCAGCTGATGAACGCTGTCAGCAGCCTGGACCGCGACGCTTTGAATTCCCTGCATCAACAGCTCATGGAGTTGCGTGGGTGCAAGGGACATAAGCAGTGCAACCCTGAAAAGGGTGAGGAAGAAGCCGCCCGAGGCAAACATGATGGAGTGAGACTTATGTTACTTCCATTTCTTTTCAGGAGGCAAAGAACGAAACTACTTTAGTGAATACAGGTATTTTGTTCCCTCTCTTTCCTCCTGATTACTTTGACACACTCTCACAGATGAAATTCATGTTACAAAAAGAAACCCCAGGGCGGTTTTAACTTGTGTTTGCTCAAATTAAACTGAAACCGATCCCTTCAAACAGAAGCCTGTGATGGCCACAATGCAAGAATGCTCTTTTTCGTTATGAAGTCTAATGAATTGTCTCTGCTGTCTGTCCTTGTGTGTGTGTGTTTACACCTGTGTGTTTGTCTGCATTTGCTGTTCACGTGTATAACCGTGCTGTGCATGCTTCAGGCCAGTTCATCGTCGAAAGAGGCCAAAAGTGAAGAAACCGTCCTCCAAGTCGCTGTGAGTTTGTCATACCCCCATCTGTTTCTCTTGTAGCTAGCCAAGCTCCCCCCACTTCCAACCACATTTTACTTTGCTCATGTGGCCTAGCAGCATGCTGTCACTTAAATTCCATGCACCTGTATTGCAAACATCAGTGACTTGCGGTCAAGGTAGGCATAAAAAATGTATTTATCCATTGAACTCTCTTATAAATGTATTTTATGTAGGATAAGCAAACACACGTAAATATATATTGCGGCGTAACTGGGGATCAATATTAGGACCAATATTGTTCAATCTCTATATGGCCTAACAGCATGCTGTCATTTAAATTACCATGAATTGATTTACGTGGACCCTGACTTAAACAAGTTGAAAAACGTATTCGGGTGTTACCATTTAGTGGTCAATTGTACGGAATATGTACTGCACTGTGCAATCTCCTAATGAAAGTTTCAATCAATCAATCAATCCAAACATCCGTGACGTGCAACCTTTGTTGGCAGATGAGACTCAATGATAATATAAAACTAGTATTTGTTAGGGAGGTTAAAAGTTGTTGTTGTTTTTAACTGAATTCATGCAACTGAATTTTTTGCGTTTGAATTTTGTGAACTGAATTTTTTTACATCAAATAATGCTGAAAATGTTAGGAGCCAGATGAGGTGGTTCGGGCATCTGGTCAGGATGCCACCCGAACGCCTCCCTAGGGAGGTGTTTAGGGCTCGTCCGACCGGTACGAGACCACGGGGAAGACTATGTCTCCCGGCTGGCCTGGGATCGCCTCGGGTTCCCCCGGGAAGAGCTGGACGAAGTGGCTGGGGAGAGGGAAGTCTGGGCTTCTCTGCTTAGGCTGCTGCCCCCGCGACCCGACCTCGGATAAGCGGAAGAAGATGGATGGATGGATGATTATTGAAACAAAAATCAGTGTTTTAAAATTTAGTGTAAAAAATGTCAGCGTGTAAAAAGTATGTGTAAAAAAAAAAGTAATTGTTTAAAAATTCAGTAAAAATTATGTGTAAAAAATTAAGTTTCCAAAAAATCAGTGTGTAAAAAATTAGGAGTAAAAAAAAATCAGTGTATAAAAATGAATATGAATAAAGCTAAATATGTTCTGGACCAAAAATCACTTCATATTCTCTACTACTCGCTAGTGTTACCATATCTGAGTTATTGTGCAGAAATATGGAGAAATAACTACTAAAGAGTGCTTGAATGTACTAATTGTGTTTAAAAAAAAAGTTGGTTAGGATTAGGGATGTCCGATAATGGCTTTTTTGCCGATATCCGATATTCCGATATTGTCCAACTCTTAATTACCGATACCGATATATACAGTCGTGGAATTAACACATTATTATGCCTAATTTGGAGAAACCAGGTATGGTGAAGATAAGGTCCTTTTAAAAAAAAAAAATTAAATAAAATACGATAAATAAATTAAAAACATTTTCTTGAATAAAAAAGAAAGTAAAACAATATAAAAACAGTTACATAGAAACTAGTAATTAATGAAAATGAGTAAAATTAACTGTTAAAAGTTAGTACTATCAGTGGACCAGCAGCACGCACAATCATGTGTGCTTACGGACCGTATCCCTTGCAGACTGTATTGATATATATTGATGTATAATGTAGGAACCAGAATATTAATAACAGAAAGAAACAACCCTTTTGTGTGAATGAGTGTAAATGGGGGAGGGAGGTTTTTTGGGTTGGTGCACTAATTGTAAGTGTATCTTGTGTTTTTTATTTTGATTTCATTTAAAAAAAAAAAAATTAAAAAAGATACCGATTATTTAAAAAAAACGATACCGATAATTTCCGATATTACATTTTAAAGCATTTATCGTCCGATAATATCGGCAGGCCGATATTATCGGACATCCCTAGTTAGGATCATTCATAATGTTGGTTACAGAGAACATTAAATTTTTATATATTCCATTTCAATGATTGTGCGCATTTGCGAACAACTAAAATGATGCACAAAGCAAATTATAACCTGCTTCCCAAGAATGTACAACAATTCTGCTCAACAAAAGGGGAGAAATATATAAACTTGGTGAAAAATCTTCATTTAAAACATTTGAATGCACATACAACACATAGAATATTTAGTATATCAGTATGTGGAATTAAAATATGGAAGGGATTAAGCAAAGAAGTCAAACGGTGTACCAATATGATCCATTTTAAGAAACTGTTTAAAGTACAAGGAAGAAGAATCCAGATAAACATCCTAGACATTATCAAAAAATGACAGTCTCATTCATCTCATGTGAATCACAACTTACTTAAATATTCACTTCGTTGATATTGTTTGTGTCACAGATTGAGTACAGGCGGTGAACCAACAAATGTTAGTTATTACTATAAAACACAAAAGGGGTAGGATTAAATAAGCTCGGAATCTTCCTACTCCCTTCCGGACATGTTGTAATGAGAAATTGGAAATATGTGAGGCACCATATTGCAACCGTATGCATGTTCAAAATAAACTAATGCCATAAATACAGGGTCGAGATGAGGCTGCGGCGAGCCGAGCCTACCCTGTGATTGCACAATCCTCTTCCAAACTGGGTTGAAGTCCGGTTAGTTAGCAAGTAGTCGCCAATATAATGTTAGCAGAAACATTTAATCTATTCTACACATTGGTTTTCTACACCCTGTGCAATGTCTTTAAAGTAAGTGTGACATCATTATATTTGCTAATGGGACAATAAACCGCAGAGGAATAGGCACACAGTTCTTCGCCTCACTGTGAGCTGGCACGGGCTTGTCGCTGCCATCTTTCTACAGAGAGTATTAGCTTCTGTCTGCTCTCTCCTGAACAAAACGCAGTTAAATCGTCTGCAAGATGTACTAACTTTAAGTCCTTTGTAACTTTACAAATGTCGTTTTTATAGCGATTGAACCATTCTGGTCCCAGTATTGCACACTTGCCAACCTTGAGACCTCCGATTTCGGGGGGGGTGGGGGTGGGCGTGGTCGGGGTGGGACGGGGGCAAGGTTGGGGGCGTGGCTAAAAGGGGAGGAGTATATTTACAGCTAGAATTCACCAAGTCAAGTATTTCATATATATATATATATATATATATATATATAAGAAATACTTGACGTTCAGTGAATTCTAGCTATGTATATATATATATATATAAAATAAATACTTGAATTTCAGTGTTCATTTATTTACACATATACACACACATAACACTCATCTACTCATTGTTGAGTTAAGGGTTGAATTGTCCATCCTTGTTCTATTCTCTGTCACTATTTTTCGAACCATGCTGAACACCCTCTCTGATGATGCATTGATGTGTGGCACGCACAAAAGTGCTTTCATCAAATGCACTAGATGGCAGTATTGTCCTGTTTAAGAGTGTCACAACATTGCTGTTTACGGCAGACGAACTGCTTTACGGTATACAAAAACATGACTGCTATTGTTGTGTGTTGTTACCGCGCTGGGAGGACGTTAATGAAACTGCCTAACAATAAACCCACATAAGAAACCAAGAACTCGCCCTCCATCATTCTACAGTTATAACGTGATTGGGCAGGTATGCTGTTTATATGAATTTCGGGAGATTTTCGGGAGAAAATTTGTCCCGGGAGGTTTTTGGGAGAGGTGCTGAATTTCGGGAGTCTCCCGGAAAATCCGGGAGGGTTGGCAAGTATGCAGTATTAGGGTACGCCGCCAGATATATTTACAGCTGTAGACGTGTGTTCGCCTAGCTCAGGGGCCCGGCAACCCAAAATGTTGAAAGAGCCATATTGGACCAAAAATACAAAAAATAAATCTGTCCGGAGCCGCAAAAAATTAAAAGCCTTACATAAGTCTTATAATGAAGGAAACACATGATGTAAGTGTCTATATTAGCTATATTAGCCTACTATCAAAGGCTGACGCAAATCTTCGTTTACAGAAAAGTTGTATTTTAATTTTTATTCTACACATTGGAAAACATTAGTAAAATGGAGGTTTCTCAGAGAATGAGATAACTCCTGGAAATTACTGGCTCAGAATGGCCAAAGGTATAGATGTGTGTGTCCAAGTTTAAGGAAACGGCAGGCTGTCTTCTTCTAATGGCTTTATTACAATCTTTGGCAAGATAGGTAATGTTTGCTGTGGTCTGGAACAACATGGCACACAAACAACTATCAGAAATGCAGCCAATATTACATACAGATAATGTGTCATGAGACATGCAAAACTGAATTATATATACAAAGAGGATAAAAGTAAAGGATATTAAATTAGCTCAAATATACCTACAAATGAGGCATAATGATGCAATATGTACATACAGCTAGCCTTAATAGCATGTTAGCATCAATTAGCTTGCTGTCTTGGATTGATCAAATATGCCTGATATGCACTCCAGCAAATCAATACAATCAACAAAGCTCACCTTTGTGCATTCATGCACAGCATAAAACGTTTGGTAGACAAAATGAGACAAAGAAGGCGTGGCATAAAACACGTCTTTCTGCGCAGCATCGGAGAAAGTAGTACATGCAAACAAAGTACGATGAGTTCAAGGGTCGCTGAAATTTGTGCGACAAAACGGTGCTTGCCAAATACTCTCGTCAGTGAAGCATGTATAACATAAACAGTGGGATTTCTAACTATTAGGAAGGCTTGTGTCATGTTTGTCCTCCTACAGAAAATATATTTAAACAAAAAAAAAAATTTTCTTCAACTTTTTCCATTTTCTTACATCTCTGAAAGAGGTCCAGGGTAGAGATAAATGCTTTAAAATTTAATATCAGAAATAATCGGTATCGGTTTCAAAAAGTAAAATGTATGACTTTTTAAAACGCCGCTGTGTACACGGATGTAGGGAAAGGTACAGAGCGCCAATGAACCTTAAAGGCACTGCCTTTGCATGCCGGCCCAGTCACATAATATCTACGGCTTTTCACACACACAAGTGAATGCAACGCATACTTGGTCAACAGCCATACAGGTCATACTGAGGGTGGCCGTATAAACAACTTTAACACTGTTACAAATATGCGCCACACTGTGAACCCACACCAAACAAGAATGACAAACACATTTCGGGAGAACATCCGCACCGTAACACAACATAAACACAACAGAACAAATACCCAGAACCCCTTGCAGCACTAACTCTTCCGGTACGCTACAATATACACCCCCTGCTACCCTCTAACCCCCTCCCCTCCCCCAACCCCACCCACCTCAACCTCCTCATGCTCTCTCAGGGAGAGCATGTCACAAATTCCAAGCTGCTGTTTTGAGGCATGTTAAAAAAAATAATGCACATTGTGACTTCAATAATAAATATGGCATTTTTTTCCATAACTTGAGTTGATTTATTTTGGAAAACCTTGTTACATTGTTTAATGCATCCAGCGGGGCATCACAACAAAATTAGGCATAATAATGTGTTAATTCCACGACTGTATATATCGGTATCGGTAATTAAGAGTTGGACAATATCGGATATCGGCAAAAAAGCCATTATCGGACATCTCCAGGGAGCCACTAGGGCGGCGCTAAAGAGCCGCATGCGGCACTAGCTTCCCGTATTGTTCCCTATTCGTTAAGTATCATACCCACTTCAAGACCAACCCTCTGATGTATCGTTATAATTTGCACTGTAAGATATTCTGATTAATTGTGTCAAATGCTTTTGTTAAGTCCATAAACACTGCAGCTGCACACTTGGTAGTTATTTCCAAGCTAACAATTACTTACAGAATTTGGTATGCAAATAAAGGTACGACCACAAATGTTTCTTAGTTTTTATGTTTATCCTGTTAATGAGCAACCGAGAGCACAAGTTCAAAGTTAATAGATAGTCACACACACACACTAGGTCAGGGGTCGGCAACCTTTACGAGTCAAAGAGCCATTTTGACCAGTTTCACAAATTATAGAAAACAATGGGAGCCGCAAACAATTTTTGAAATTTTAAATGAAAGAACAATGCATACAAAGTTTTTTTTTTTGCTTTGTGCTATGTATAAACCAGGGGTATCAGACACGCTGCCTACACCTTTATGTGGAATTTGAAGGCTGGTGCGTCACGCGGGTTTTAAATGTATGGCTCGGCGTCATGCGTGCCGTGATGGTACAGCATATAGCACCCACTACAGCCAGCGTGCCTGTTCAGCCACACGTTGTATGGGGCTTCCGCTTGCTCACGTAGGTGACAGCATGCATACTTGGTCAACAACCACACAGGTTACACTGACGGTGGCGGTATAAAAAAAAAACTTTAACACTCTTACTAATAATGCTCCACACTGTGAACCCACACCAAACAAGAATGACAAACAAATTTCGGGAGAACATCTGCACCATAACACAACATAAACACAACAGGACAAATACCCAGAATCCCATGCAGCCCTAACTCTTCCGGGATACATTATACACCCCCCGCTACCAAACCCCGCCCACCTCAACCGACGCACAGGGGGGGTTGATGTGTGAGGGAGCAGGGTTGGGGTGGGGGCGGGGTTTGGTGGTAGCAGGGGTGTATAATGTAGCCCGAAAGAGTCAGGTCAGGGCTGCATGGGATTCTGGGTGTTTGTTCTGTTGTGTTTATGTTATGTTAAGGTGCAGATGTTCTCCCGAAATGTGTTTGTCATTCTTGTTTGGTTTTGGTTCAAAGTGTGGCGCATTATTAGTAAGAGTGTTAAAGTTGTTTTATAAGACCACCGTCAGTGTAACCTGTGTGGCTGTTGACCAAGTATGCCTTGCTGTCACTTACGTGTGCAAGCAGAAGATGTATATTGTATAACAAGTGTTGGGCTGGCACGCTGTTAATACAGATTGTAGAGGGCGCCAAATGTTGTACCATCATGGCACGCCCTTATTATAGCCGTAAGGGTGAAAATCTCGGTGAATGTTAATCCCGGGAGTTTTCTGCGAGAGGCACTGAAATCCGGAAGTCTCACGGGAAAATTGGGGGGTTCAGCAAGTAAGCTGCTGAGCCGCATCAGAGTGATCAAAGAGCCGCATGCGGCTCCGGAGCCGCGGGTTGCCGACCCCTGCACTAGGTGTTGAGAAATTACTCTCTGTGTTTGACATAACCCCTTGTTCCACCCCCTGGGGAGCAGTTAGCAGCAGCGGTGGCCGCGCTCGGGAATCATTTTGGAGATTTATCCCCCAATTCCAACCCTTGATGCTGAGTGCCAAGCAGGGAGGTAATGGGTCCCAGTTTTATAGTCTTTGGTATGACTCGGCCGGGGTTTGAACTCACGACCTACCGATCTCAGGGCGGACACGCTAACCACAAGGCCACTGAGCAAGGTTCAAAGGTTTAAGAAATAAGTCAGCCTCACCAGCCATGAATGTCACCGCAAGTCACTGGCAATCCTTTCAAGTAAACATGGCAATGCAGACGCCCTGTTCTGTCCTGTCGTATCACGTCGACTGTCGCTGTATTGTATTGTCATTTTCTTACTTCTAGGATCAGACCACTGCAGACCCGGAGCCTTGCTTGGTGAAGTAGTAAACACCACAAATCACACGTGAACTTTGCTATGTTCTCCTGACAGGGGCCAGATTTGGGAAGGATGGGTGGGTTAAACTCTCCCACGACCGACCACACGACACACGCCGATGGACCGGAACCTGTACTTCATTAGTCTGGGTTCTGATTTATGACGGAGATTACGGACAGGAGGCGTAAAGAAACTGCGAGGGGAGACACCGTTCATCCTGGACACTTTTCATTCCCCGTGTAAGCTCCCATCAACTAAGAACGTCCACATGTCAAATGTCGGGACACTCTGTGATGCGCCAGCTCCTGGTTCTACACTGCTTTGTAGATAATAAGAATTAGCTTTAATCACCCATGAGACACTGGACATGAGCGGACCGAGCTGCTGCTGCCCATTCATGTAGTTTTGTGGCACACGCTTAACCCTAGCAATACCACCCACCGCAGATTTTCTTATTGTCCGTGCAAATAATTCTGTACGAATGTGGACTTTGAATTGTAGAACTGACCTTTCGCCATGATCTTTTGTATCATAGTTGAACTTTACTCTCATGAATGTCCTCATTGAGGCGGTTTGATCACGCCCTGAACAGGTACAACCCAACCCTCCAAAATACACTATATTGCCAAAAGTATTTGGCCACCTGCCTTGACTCGCATATGAACTTGAAGTGCCATCCCATTCCTAACCCATAGGGTTCGATATGATGTCGGTCCACCTTTTGCAGCTATTACAGCTTCAACTCTTCTGGGAAGGCTGTCCACAAGGTTGCAGAGTGTGTTTATAGGAATTTTCCACCATTCTTCCAAAAGCGCATTGGTGAGGTCACACACTGATGTTGGTGGAGAAGGCCTGGCTCTCAGTCTCCGTTCTAATTCATCCCAAAGGTGTTCTATCGGGTTCAGGTCAGGACTCTGTGCAGGCCAGTCAAAATCATCCGCACCAGACTCTGTTATCCATGTCTTTATGGACCTTGCTTTGTGCACTGGTGGGCCCGCTCTTAACTGTTCCCACAAGTGTTGGGAGCATGGAATTGTCCAAAATGTTTTGGTATTCTGGAGCATTCAAAGTTCCTTTCACTGGAACTAAGGGGCCAGGCCCAACTCCTGAAAAACAACCCCACACCATAATTCCTCCTCCACCAAATTTCACACTCGGCACAATGCAGTCCGAAATGTACCGTTCTCCTAGCAACCGCCAAACCCAGACTCGTCCATCAGATTGCCAGATGGAAAAGCGTGACTCATCGCTCCGTGAACGCGTCTCCACTGCTCTAGAGTCCAGTGGCGACGTGCTTTACACCACTGCATCCGACGCTTTGCATTGGACTTGGCGATGTAGGGCTTAGATGCAGCTGCTCGGCCATGGAAACCCATTCCATGAAGCTCTCTGCGTACTGTACGTGGGCTAATTGGAAGGTCGCATGAAGTTTGGAGCTCTGTAGGAACTGACTGTGCAGAAAGTCGGCGATGTTGTTCCCAATCTCTTCCATTTTCTTATAATAAAGCCGACGGTTGACTTTGGAATATTTAAGAGCGAGGAAATTTCACGACTGGATTTGTTACACAGGTGGCATCCTATGACAGTTCCATGCTGGAAATCACAGAGCTCCTGAGAGCGGCCCATTCTTTCACAAATGTTTGTAGAAACAGTTTCCATGCCTAACTGCTTGATTTATACACCTGTGGTCGGGCCAAGTGATTAGGACACCTGATCATTTGGATGGGTGGCCAAATACTTTTGGCAATGTAGTGTATTTGTGTCATAGTTAACTCCATTCCCCACCTTTTGTATTGTCAGTACCACACAGTCTCCATCCAGCTTGCTATATAATATATACCATGGTGCTACAGGATAATGATACAGAAACTACGTGTGCTGTACAGTACAGTTTGTAATTGAATGTATGTTGTGCAATTAATATAAATGTTTACAATATTTTTATAATAGCGAAGAGGCGGACCTCACTGTGTGAGTTGAAACACGGACTTGTAGATAGAGGAATGTAGAATGAGGAAATTCTGACGCCTGCAATTTGTCTTTTGCTTCTTTACATGGGAAAAGCACTTCAAAGGATTCACTGTGAAGACATCGATCTATAGAATTTATGAGGAACACAACAATTGTTATGTACCTGAACCTGATGATGTGATTTTAAGCGATCTACCTTTTCTCCCACTTTTTTTCCCCCCTCTAGCAGTTTGCCTGAGTGCTGGTAGTCATTGTGAATAAAGTCTTGTTTGACCACCAAGTGTCCAGCAGAGGTCGCTGTTTGTCCGTATGGTAACATTTAGTGTCGCTTTATGGTTCCTTCAAGACTTACACATGCATATACTAGACATGGCTTGTTTGATTAAAAAAAAAGTTGAATAATTTCAAGTACAGAAGTCCTATTTAGTCAAATGTAAAAAATTAAGCAAACAGAAAAAGACTAGTGATGGGAATTCCAGCTCTTTTCTGTGGCTCGGCTCCCAGAGAGAAGTTATCAACAAGCCCTAATGCAGGGGTCCCCAAAGATGCCTCATTTGGTGCATTTCTTTGAACTTTTAATTGTGCAAAACCAAAAGCAACATCCACCAAAGCCCTGCTGTGTCCAATAACGCATTCCCCTTAGTTTGTTAAAAGTTAAAGTACCAATGATTGTCACACACACACACTAGGTGTGGTGAAATGTGTCCTCTGCATTTGACCCATCCCCTTGTTTACCCCCTGGGAGGTGAGGGGAGCAGTGGGCAGCAGTGGTGGCCGCGCCCCGGAATCATTTTTGGTGATTTAACCAAAGTTAGTTTGTAAACATTATATTAGTACCGTACCTCTCTTTGTTTATGATGTCTATTTTCTGCTGCAGCTGTTACATATACTGTAATATTGTACATAGTCATTGTCATATATTGTATACATTATATAAACATATAACATAATATAATACATCAGTATATATCATATACTGTATATATAATATGTAAATATTACATATGTTATATTTTATATTGCTACTAGGGTATATTTTTAGTCTACTTTATACCTGCATTATCCTTTCCATCCTTTTTAACTGAGCTACTGTGTGGAAAAAAGTTTGTTGATTGGTCTAAGTCTAAGTATGTAATATATTTAAACAACGCGTCAAAAACACATTTGTGAAAATAAATAAAATTAAAGCTGCAAGCAGCGATGGACGGGACCGACTTTGAGGGCTCATAAAATCCAAACCGGAGCAGTAATTAAAACTCTTTCATAAACTTTTAATCAAAAGGGTTCAATCTGTCTCCTGTGCTATTTTGACGCCGACACGACAAACGCGCTCAGAGGAGATAATGTTTGAAAAAAGGTGACTTTTTTTACACAACTTTTGTTTTGAAGGGGGAATTGCAAACTTCCTGTTGATTTTTGCTGGGGGTTGTCAGTGTATGAAATATAGGTCTAAGTGAGACCTACATAGAGGTTTTTGTTTCATGTCTCTAAGACATTCCTACTGGGCGTTACAAGCAGTTTTGTCTGTGTTTCTTCTTAGGGGGCACGAGAACGCAATTTTGAGTTTTGGGGTTTAGTTTTTTTGATTAGATCGCAATTTTCGCCAGTCCTGATGTGTGTGTCCAATTTGGTGAGTTTTGAAGCATGTTAAGGGGGTCAAATTATAGCTCAAAGAGGCGGTGGTATAATAATAAAACGCACGAAATACAATAGGGTCCTCTGTCCCAAAGGGACATCGGTCCCTAATAAATTAAAAATATCTATCCCATGTTTGTTCCCATCATACTTGCCAACCTTGAGACCTCCAATTTCTGGGGGGTGGGGGCGTGGTCGGGGGGTGGGGCAGGGCGCGGTTAAGAGGGGAGGAGTATATTGACAGCTAGAATTCACCAAGTCAAGTATTTCATACATATATATATATATATATATCCATCCATCCATCCATTTTCTACCGCTTATTCCCTTCGGGGTCGCGGGGGGCGCTGGAGCCTATCTCAGCTACAATCGGGCGGAAGGCGGCGTACACCCTGGACAAGTCGCCACCTCATCGCAGGACCAACACAGATAGACAGACAACATTCACACTCACATTCACACACTAGGGCCAATTTAGTGTTGCCAATCAACCTATCCCCAGGTGCATGTCTTTGGAGGTGGGAGGAAGCCGGAGTACCCGGAGGGAACCCACGCAGTCACGGGGAGAACATGCAAACTCCACACAGAAAGATCCCGAGCCTGGGATTGAACCCCAGACTACTCAGCACCTTCTTATTGTGAGGCAGATGCACTAACCCCTCTACCACCGTGCTGGATATGGTATATATATATATATATATATATATATATATATATATATATATATATATATATATATATATATATATATATATATATATATATACAGGGGTGCTGCTAGGGATTTTGGGCCCCATGAAAACAATCTTTACAGGGCCCCCAACACAGTGTCATTATCTTTTCTGTATTATAATTTCATCATCATTAGGGGCCTCTCTGGGCCCCCCTCCATCATGGGCCCCTAGAATCCGTCTCCTTTACCCCCCCTTTTCGGCGCCCCTGTATATGTATATATATATATATATATATATATATATATATATATATATATATATATATATATATATATATATATATCTACATCCTGAAAATATGCAAACAAAACTATGTTCAGATAATTGATACTTCAAACTTGCATAAATAAATATTAAGGAATATAACATAACTTGGCTTCTGAGAGCTTCAAAATGTAATGAATAAAATGCTAAAGTTGTTGATGAACAAGCAATTATTTTGATAATTAAATATGGTCATTTTAAATGAGGTACCGCCCCCTCAGCCTTCCCGGTATAGTCTATTCAGGTGTACTGGAGAGGAGGCTACGCCGGATAGTCGAACCTCGGATTCAGGAGGAACAGTGTGGTTTTCGTCCTGGTCGTGGAACTGTGGACCAGCTCTATACTCTCGGCAGGGTCCTTGAGGGTGCATGGGAGTTTGCCCAACCAGTCTACATGTGCTTTGTGGACTTGGAGAAGGCATTCGACCGTGTCCCTCGGGAGGTCCTGTGGGGAGTGCTCAGAGAGTATGGGGTATCGGACTGTCTGATTGTGGCTGTCCGCTCCCTGTACGATCAGTGTCAGAGCTTGGTCCGCATTGCCGGCAGTAGGTCGGACACGTTTCCAGTGAGGGTTGGACTCCGCCAAGGCTGCCCTTTGTCACCGATTCTGTTCATAACTTTTATGGACAGAATTTCTAGGCGCAGTCAAGGCGTTGAGGGGATCCGGTTTGGTAGCTGCAGGATTAGGTCTCTGCTTTTTGCAGATGATGTGGTCCTGATGGCTTCATCTGGCCAGGATCTTCAGCTCTCACTGGATCGGTTCGCAGCCGAGTGTGAAGCGACTGGGATGAGAATCAGCACCTCCAAGTCCGAGTCCATGGTTCTCGCCCGGAAAAGGGTGGAGTGCCATCTCCGGGTTGGGGAGGAGACCCTGCCCCAAGTGGAGGAGTTCAAGTACCTAGGAGTCTTGTTCACGAGTGAGGGAAGAGTGGGTCGTGAGATCGACAGGCGGATCGGTGCGGCGTCTTCAGTAATGCGGACGCTGTATCGATCCGTTGTGGTGAAGAAGGAGCTGAGCCGGAAGGCAAAGCTCTCAATTTACCGGTCGATTTACGTTCCCATCCTCACCTATGGTCATGAGCTTTGGGTTATGACCGAAAGGACAAGATCACGGGTACAGGCGGCCGAAATGAGTTTCCTCCGCCGGGTGGCGGGGCTCTCCCTTAGAGATAGGGTGAGAAGCTCTGCCATCCGGGGGGAGCTCAAAGTAAAGCCGCTGCTCCTCCACATCGAGGAGCCAGATGAGGTGGTTCGGGCATCTGGTCAGGATGCCACCCGAACGCCTCCCTCGGGAGGTGTTTAGGGCACGTCCAACCGGTAGGAGGCCACGGGGAAGACCCAGGACACGTTGGGAAGACTATGTCTCCCGGCTGGCCTGGGAACGCCTCGGGATCCCCCGGGAGGAGCTGGACGAAGTGGCTGGGGAGAGGAAAGTCTGGACTTCCCTGCTTAAGCTGCTGCCCCCGCGACCCGACCTCGGATAAGCGGAAGAAGATGGATGGATGGATGGATGCATTTTAAATGAATTATTATGATAATTTAAAATTAATTATTTCAAATATGTTTATTTTAATGTATAATTCTAATGCCTGGATGTAATAAGGAGTCAGAAAAAATACAATTAATTTTGATGTTTTTAGCAAAATATAGTAAAAATGTATTTATTTATTTTATTTTTATTATTAATAAATATATTTATTTGTAGGTAAGATAAACATAATACAATTTATCTCTAGTCTGGATGATTTATTTCTTGTCACCCAGTTGTAAAAAAGGCTGTCCTCACTCAGGTCCGCATGGAAATCGGGAGATTTTCGGGAGAATATTTGTCCCGGGAGGTTTTCGGGAGAGGCACTAAATTTCGGGAGTCTCCCGGAAAATTCGTGAGGGTTGGCAAGTATGGTTCACATCTTTCTAGTATTTGCCACTCTTTGCTATTAATGCAACAAATAAAAAATAAAACATAAAAAAAGATTATCCATGTTCTGTTGAATCAAGCTGTTTTGTCGAGCTGCCAGTTGTCGTGATATAAATAAATAAATAAATAATAGTGACAAAGTGTACACGACGTAAATCTACACTCTACACTTAAGTAGTCCATTTCTATTTGTTTGGAGGACAATTTGATGCGCATGCTCAGTAGCGTCGGGTAGCTCTCTTTGACTAAGTCGCTCGATTCGTCAGAGCACCCGCTCTAAGTCGATGGGAGTCGACTCTTCCGAGTCGCAACAAAGCATCTTACTCGTTCGCCGCGAGTTGTTTCCAAATAGTTCGGATGGTTCACGTATAGCCCACGTCCCAAACTCACGTGCGGGGGGGCGGAGTTTTCATCCTCCCAGGACACCCCCCCTACCCCCCCTCCTCCTCACTCGTCCCTCCTTCTTTACTCCACAGTCGGCAGTGTGCTTCGTGGACCTTCACCTCGGACTCCAACTCAATTTTAGCTCACTTTGCGCCTTTTTTTTGTTTTTTTTCCCCCGTGTGTGTGCTCTTTCTACAATGTGAAGAAAATGTCCGGGACTAGGTAAGTTGTATCTTTACAAAAAAAAGTGACTGAAAGTTGAAAGGTTTAAACGTGACGTTGGCCGGTGAGCAGCACGCCGCCAGCACGTCTCTTTACAATTGTTTCCACGCTACTTTTATTGTATGCTAATCTGTAACGTTTCACAGTCATGGTTGTTATTTTTCAATGTTTTTTTAATTGTGACGTTGTTAAAAGCTTTGAACTTTAGAACACGCAAAAATGCAGCTTGCCTAAGTCGAGTCTCCATTCAGTGATGTTGGTCTTTAATAGTAGACGTGGAGACGTGTTCTGGTCCACTTCTCTGTTTGCTTTAGCTACAATGCAACTTAAGTATGATTTAAGAGCGCCCATAACTGCCCATTTGCCTTCTGCTGCACTTGCACTGGTGCATGACTTTCTGATGTTCTCCACATGCTGGTTTCCTCAGCAACTTTTTATTGCTTCCATGTGCTACAATCCATACATTCTATGTAAAGCTACTGAAATATGTGCATTTAAATAGCTCGGGTTTTAGGTCAAAAAATGCAACGTTGTGCATCAAAGATGCTAAAACTAATTCAATGTAGGTCAAAACTTTGACATGTTAGCTCTGTGGTGTTGAAATTAATTCAATTGATGCTTGCTTCTCCCTCAACAGAAACATTTTAACTTGTAACATGCCTTTTAAAAACACCTGAACTTTAGATAATAAATATTGTATAAAAACAATACAATAGATTAAACTACTCACAACTACTACTAGTTTTATGAAGTAATGTCATAATAATGCACATCATTTTATCTTAGAGAATGGACTTTTACAGTATCTCCTGCTTCTCAGTCAAACACACCATCAGCAGCTTTTCCATATTTTCATGGATAAATGTCCAACGTTCACATATTATTTTAATGCTAGTGGCTGGTGTTTTTGACTAATTTTGCTTCAAATTATTGTATAAAAACAATACAATAGATTAAACTAATAACAACTACAGTAGTTTTATGAAGTAATGTCATAATAATGCACATCGTTTTATCTTAGAGAATGGACTTTTACAGTATCTCCTTCCGGCTACTTCTGTCAAACACACCATCAGCAGCTTTCCCATACTTTCATGGATACATGTCCAACGTTCTAATATTAATTTAATATATATATATATATATATATATATATATATATATATATATATATATATATATATATTATGGTGTATTTAATATATATATATATATATATAGTGTTTTTGACTCATTTTACATCAAAATATTGTATACAAAAAATACCATAGATTAAACTCCAACTACATCAGTTTTATGAAGTAATGCCATGATATTGCACATCATTTTATCTTAGAGAATGGACTTTTGCAGTATCTCCTTCTGGCTACTTCTCTGTCAAATACACTATCAGCAGCTTTTCCATACTTTCATGGATAAATGTCCAACGTTGAATTATTAATCCAATGCTAGTGGCTGGTGTTTTTGACTCATTTTGCGTCAAAATATTGTATACAAAAAATACAATGGATTAAACTACAAACAACTGCAGTAGTTTTATGAAGTAATGTCATAATAATGCACATAATTTTATCTTAGAGAATGGACTTTTACAGTAACTCCTTACAGCTACTTCTCTGTCAAACACACCATCAGCAGCCTTTTCATACTTTCATAGATACATTTCCAACGTTCTAATATTATTTTTTATTTTATGGTGTATTTAATATATATGTAGTGTTTTTGACTCATTTTGCTTCAAAATATTGTATAAAAGCAATACAATGGATTAAACTACAAACAACTACATCAGTTTTATGAAGTAATGCCATAATAATGCACATAATTTTATCTTAGAGAATGGACTTTTGCACTATATCCTTCTGGCTACTTCTCTGTCAAACACACCATCAGCAGTTTTTCCATACTTTCATGGATAAATGTCCAATGTGCAAATGTTATTTTATTGCTAGTGGCTAGTGTTTTTGACTCATTTTGATCCAAAATATTGTACAAAAAAACAATGCAATAGATTAAACTACAAACAACTACAGTAGTTTTATGAAGTAATGCCATAATGATGCACATTATTTTATCATAGAGAATATACTTTTACACTTTGTCCTTCCGGCTACTTCTCTGTCAAACACACCATCAGCAGCTTTTCCATACTTTCATGGATAAATGTCCAACGTTCAAATATTATTTTAATGCTAGCGGCTAGTGTTGTCCCGATACCGATATTTTGCTACCGGTACCAATGTATTTCGATACTTTTCGGTACTTATTGTTACTTTTCTAAATAAAGGGGACCACAAAAAATGGTATTATTGGCTTTATTTTAACAAAAAATCTTACGGTACATTAAACATATGTTTCTTATTGCAAGTTTGTCCTTAAATAAATGAATGAACATACAAGACAACTTGTCTTTTAGTAGTAAGTAAGCAAACAAAGGCTCCTAATTTAGCTGGTGACATGCAGTAACATTTTGGGTCATTTTCTATTCTAATATTTTGTCAAAATTATTAAGGACAAGTGGTAGAAAATGAATTATTAATGTACTTGATTATTTAATGTTAATATCTGCTTGCTTTCTATTTTAGCATGTTATATCTACACTTCTGTTAAAATGTAATAATCACTTCTTCTGTTGTTTGGTACTTTTTAGAGGCGGCATAGTACCGAACATGATTCATTAGTATCGCGGTACTATACCAATACCGGTATACCGTACAACCCTACTAGCGGCTGGTGTTTTTGACTCATCTTGCTTCAGTTTGGTGCAGACTAGCCATGTTCTGTTCAAACTGCTTCACCAAGTCATGTTTTTTTTTTATTTCGTTCTTTAAATTCAATGAATGATATCCACTTCATCTTCCCAGCACTGTCCTTTGTTTAGTTATTCTTCTCATGTTTGGAAAACATGTTATGGCGATTTCTAGTGATAAGGTAATGCTTGCAAGTAAGACCAGATGCTTTGGGCGGATCTTACAGGTTTGTTTATTGCGTTTTTAAAAGGTTTACTTGCAGTATTATTATATATTTTTGATTACATCCATCCATCCATTTTCTACCGCTTATCCCTTTCGGGGTCATGGTACATTAGTGCTTAATTTGGTAATATATACATACAAATACACATATGCATGTATATACATACTGAAAAGATAGATACACTATATTGCCAAAAGTATTTGGCCACCTACCTTGACTCACATATGAACTTGAAGTGCCATCCCATTCCTAACCCATATGGTTCAATATGATGTCGGTCCACCTTTTGCAGCTATTACAGCTTCAACTCTTCTGGGAAGGCTGTCCACAAGGTTGCAGAGTGTGTTTATAGGAATTTTCCACCATTCTTCCAAAAGCGCATTGGTGAGGTCACACACTGATGTTGGTCGAGAAGGCCTGGCTCTCAGTCTGCGTTCTAATTCATCCCAAAGGTGTTCTATCAGGTTCAGGTCAGGACTCTGTGCAGGCCAGTCAAGTTCATCCGCACCAGACTCGGTCATCCATGTCTTTATGGACCTTGCTTTGTGCACTGGTGCACAGTCATGTTGGAAGAGGTAGGGGCCCGCTCTAAACTGTTCCCACAAGGTTGGGAGCATAGAATTGTCCAAAATGTTTTGGAATCCTGGATCATTCAAAGTTCTTTTCACTAGAACTAAGGGGCCAGGCCCAACTCCTGAAAAACAACCCCACACCATAATTCCTCCTTGACCAAATTTCACACTCGAAATGTAGCGTTTTCCTGGCAACCTCCAAACCCAGACTCGTCCATCAGCTTGCCAGATGGAAAAGCGTGATTCATCACTCCAGAGAACACGTCTCCACTGCTCTAGAGTCCAATGGTGACGTGCTTTACACCACTGCACCCGACGCTTTGCATTGGACTTGGTGATGTATGGCTTAGATGCAGCTGCTCGGCCATGGAAACCCATTCCATGAAGCTCTCTGCGTACTGTACGTGGGCTAATTGGAAGGTCACATGAAGTTTGGAGCTCTGTAGCAACTGACTGTGCAGAAAGTCGGCGACCTCTTTGCACTATGCGCTTCAGCATCCGCTGACCCTTCTCTGTCAGTTTACGTGGCCTGCTGAGTTGCTGTTGTTCCCAAATTCTTCCATTTTCTTATGATAAAGCCGACAGTTGACTTTGGAATATTTAGGAGCGACGAAATTTCATGACTGGATTTGTTGCACAGGTGGCATCTTATGACAGTTCCACGCTGGAAATCACTGAGCTCCTGAGAGCGGCCCATTCTTTCACAAATGTTTGTAGAAACATTCTCCATGCCTAACTGCTTGATTTATACACCTGTGGCCAGGCCAAGTGATTAGGACACCTGATTCTGATCATTTGGATGGGTGGCCAAATACTTTTGGCAATATAGTTTATACATGCCAGTGGTTCTTAACCTGGGTTCGATCGAACCCTAGGGGTTCGGTGAGTCGGCCTCAGGGGTTCGGCCGAGGTCAAAACACACCCGACTCATCGTGTAAATACAAACTTCTCCCTATCGGCGTATTGCGAATACGGCAACAGCTGACTGGTTTGCAGGTGTGTAATTTGTTGTGAGTTTATGCACTGTGTTGGTTTTGTGGTTTGAACATTAAAACATTAACGAGATTGTTGCGTTCAAATGTCTATTAAGTACATCAATAGTAAAAATGTCGCGTTCAAGTGTTTACCAAGTAAAACATAAACGAGAGTGTTGCATTCAAATGTCTACCAAGTACATCAATAGTAAGGATGGTGTGTTCAAGTGTTTACCAAGTAAAACATAAACGAGAGTGTTGCGTTCAAATGTCTACTAAGTACATTAAAAGTAAGAATGTTGTGTTCAAATGTTTACCAAGTAAAACATAAACGAGAGTGTTGCGTTCAAATGTCTACTAAGTAGATCAATAGTAAGAATGTTGCGTGCAAGTGTTTACCAAGTAAAACATAAACAGGAGTGTTGCGTTCAAATGTCTACTAAGTACATCAATAGTAAGGATGGTGTGTTCAAGTGTTTACCAAGTAAAACATAAACGAGAGTGTTGCGTTCAAATGTCTACTAAGTACATCAATAGTAAGGATGGTGTGTTCAAGTGTTTACCAAGTAAAATAATAGTGGGAGTGTTGCGTTCAAATGTCTACTAAGTACATCAATAGTAAGGATGGTGTGTTCAAGTGTTTACCAAGTAAAATAATAGTGGGAGTGTTGCGTTCAAATGTTTACTAAGTACATCAATAGTAAGGATGGTGTGTTCAAGTGTTTACCAAGTAAAATAATAGTGGGAGTGTTGCGTTCAAATGTTTACTAAGTACATCAATAGTAAGGATGGTGTATTCAAGTGTTTACCAAGTAAAATAATAGTTTTGCATTCAAATGTCTACTAAGTACATTAAAAGTAAGAATGTTGTGTTCAAATGTTTACCAAGTAAAACATAAACAAGATTGTTGCGTTCAAATGTCTATTAAGTACATCAATAGTAAGAATGCCGGATAGTCGAACCTCGGATTCAGGAGGAACAGTGTGGTTTTCGTCCTGGTCGTGGAACTGTGGACCAGCTCTATACTCTCGGCAGGGTCCTTGAGGGTGCATGGGAGTTTGCCCAACCAGTCTACATGTGCTTTGTGGACTTGGAGAAGGCATTCGACCGTGTACCCCGGGAAGTCCTGTGGGGAGTGCTCAGAGAGTATGGGGTAACGGACTGTCTTATTGTGGCAGTTCGCTCCCTGTATAATCAGTGTCAGAGCTTGGTCCGCATTGCCGGCAGTAAGTCGGACACGTTTCCAGTGAGGGTTGGACTCCGCCAAGGCTGCCCTTTGTCACCGATTCTGTTCATAACCTTTATGGACAGAATTTCTAGGCGCAGTCAAGGCGTTGAGGGTATCTGGTTTGGTGGCTGCAGGATTAGGTCTCTGCTATTTGCAGATGATGTGGTCCTGATGGCTTCATCGGGCCAAGATCTTCAGCTCTCACTGGATCGGTTCGCAGCTGAGTGTGAAGCGACTGGGATGGGAATCAGCACCTCCAAGTCCGAGTCCATGGTTCTCGCCCGGAAAAGGGTGGAGTGCCATCTCCGGGTTGGGGAGGAGATCTTGCCCCAAGTGGAGGAGTTCAAGTACCTCGGAGTCTTGTTCACGAGTGGGGGAAGAGTGGATCGTGAGATCGACAGGCGGATCGGTGCGGCGTCTTCAGTAATGCGGACACTGTATCGATCCGTTGTAGTGAAGAAGGAGCTGAGCCGGAAGGCAAAGCTCTCGATTTACCGGTCGATCTACGTTCCCATCCTCACCTATGGTCATGAGCTTTGGGTCATGACCGAAAGGACAAGATCACGGGTACAAGCGGCCGAAATGAGTTTCCTCCGCCGAGTGGCGGGGCTCTCCCTTAGAGATAGGGTGAGAAGCTCTGTCATTCGGGGGGAGCTCAAAGTAAAGCCGCTGCTCCTCCACATCGAGAGGAGCCAGATGAGGTGGTTCGGGCATCTGGTCAGGATGCCACCCGAACGCCTCCCTAGGAAGGTGTTTCGGGCACGTCCGACCGGTAGGAGGCCACGGGGAAGACCCAGGACACGCTGGGAAGACTATCTCTCCCGGCTGGCCTGGGAACGCCTCGGGATCCCCCGGGAGGAGCTGGACGAAGTGGCTGGGGAGAGGAAAGTCTGGGCTTCCCTGCTTAAGCTGCTGCCCCCGCGACCCGACCTCGGATAAGCGGAAGAAGATGGATGGATGGATGGATGGATGGATAGTAAGAATGTTGTGTTCAAGTGTTAACCAAGTAAAACATAAACAGGAGTGTTGCGTTCAAATGTCTACTAAGTACATCAATAGTAAGGATGGTGTGTTCAAGTGTTTACCAAGTAAAATAATAGTGGGAGTGTTGCGTTCAATTGTCTACTAAGTACATCAATAGTAAGGATGGTGTGTTCAAGTGTTTACCAAGTAAAATAATAGTTTTGCATTCAAATGTCTACTAAGTACATTAAAAGTAAGAATGTTGTGTTCAAATGTTTACCAAGTAAAACATAAACGAGAGTGTTGCGTTCAAATGTCTACTAAGTACATCAATAATAAGGATGGTGTGTTCAAGTGTTTACCAAGTAAAACATAAACGAGAGTGTTGCGTTCAAATGTCTACTAAGTACATCAATAGTAAGGCTGGTGTGTTCAAGTGTTTACCAAGTAAAATATTAGTGTTGCATTCAAATGTCTACTAAGTACATTAAAAGTAAGAATGTTGTGTTCAAATGTTTACCAAGTACAACATAAACGAGAGTGTTGCGTTCAAATGTCTACTAAGTACATCAATAGTAAGGATGGTGTGTTCAAGTGTTTACCAAGTAAAACATAAACGAGAGTGTTGCGTTCAAATGTCTACTAAGTACATCAATAGTAAGGATGGTGTGTTCAAGTGTTTACCAAGTAAAATAATAGTGGGAGTGTTGCGTTCAAATGTCTACTAAGTACATCAATAGTAAGGATGGTGTGTTCAAGTGTTTACCAAGTAAAATAATAGTGTTGCATTCAAATGTCTACTAAGTACATCAATTGTAAGGATGGTGTGTTCAAGTGTTTACCAAGTAAAACATAAACGAGAGTGTTGCGTTCAAATGTCTACTAAGTACATCAATAGTAAGGATGGTGTGTTCTAGTGTTTACCAAGTAAAATAATAGTGGGAGTGTTGCGTTCAAATGTCTACTAAGTACATCAATAGTAAGGATGGTGTGTTCAAGTGTTTACCAAGTAAAATAATAGTGTTGCATTCAAATGTCTACTAAGTACATTAAAAGTAAGAATGTTGTGTTCAAATGTTTACCAAGTAAAACATAAACGAGAGTGTTGCGTTCAAATGTCTACTAAGTAGATCAATAGTTAGAATGTTGCGTTCAATTGTTTACCAAGTAAAACATAAACAAGATTGTTGCGTTCAAATGTCTATTAAGTACATCAATAGTAAGAATGTTGTGTTCAAGTGTTTACCAAGTAAAACATAAACAGGAGTGTTGCGTTCAAATGTCTATTAAGTACATCAGTAGTAAGGATGGTGTGTTCAAGTGTTTACTATGTAAAATAATAGTGGGAGTGTTGCGTTCAAATGTCTATTAAGTACATCAATAGTAAGGATGGTGTGTTCAAGTGTTTACCAAGTAAAATATTAACGAGATTGTTGCGTTCAAATGTCTATTAAGTACATCAATAGTAAAAATGTTGCGTTCAAGTGTTTACCAAGTAAAACATAAACGAGAGATGTGATGTTCATGCACGGTTCATTTTGTGCACCAGTAAAAAAAACATGGTAACACTTTAGTATGGGGAACATATTCACCATTAATTAGTTGCTTATTAACATGCAAATGAGTAACATAATGGCTCTTAACTATTGATTTTTAAGTACTTATTAATGCCTTATTCGGCATGGACTTATTATAACCCTAACCCTCTAACCCTGACCCTAACAAATAACTGTAAATTAAGTCTTTATTACTTAGAATATGTTCCCCTAGTGTCCAAGTAACTCTAAATTAAGTCTTTATTACTTAGAATATGTTCCCCATACTAAAGTGTTACCAAAAACATATAATTTGTCTTGAATTTGAAAAAAAATAACATTTTATTTTTCACTAAAGAAGGGTTCGGTGAATGCGCATATGAAACTGGTGGGGTTCGGTACCTCCAACAAGGTTAAGAACCACTGGTAAATGCGTTACCTCAAGAGGCTGAAATATATTTTGCAGTATGGATTTTCGGGCATATCGCCCATTCCTAGTCCCTCACTTTTGGGAAATTGCTATGCTTCTGTAGCGAACCAAAGGTTCCGCTCTGTTCCGCACTCCTACACCCCTGGGATTTAATACGCAGCTTATGTTTTCAATTTGATGTCATTTTGATCCAAGCCTTTTCAAAATGATATTTTAATGTGCTACATTTTGCTTAATGCAGGCATTGGTGTGGTCAAATATAATTTATGTAGCCTTAAGCAGTTTGGCATGTCATGCAAACCAACCGGTTGGTGCTCCTCCAATAACTGCTGCTGGTTTCTGCGTTTAGTATTCTAACTCCAGAATGATGGAACCATTCCGTGATCGATTAGTTTTTTTACTGTTACCTTTTGAAACTTCTCTTGACTCCATTTGCCTTAAAGGGGAACATTATCACAATTTCAGAAGGGTTAAAACCATTAAAAATCAGTTCCCAGTGGCTTATTATATTTTTCGAAGTTTTTTTTCGAAATTTTACCCATCACGCAATATCCCTAAAAAAAGCTTCAAAGTGCCTGATTTTAACCATCGTTATATACACCCGTCCATTTTCCTGTGACGTCACATAGTGAAGTCAACACAAACAAACATGGCGGATAGAACAGCAAGCTATAGCGACATTAGCTCGGATTCAGACTCGGATTTCAGCGACTTAAGCGATTCAACAGATTACGCATGTATTGAAACGGATGGTTGTAGTGTGGAGGCAGGTAGCGAAAACGAAATTGAAGAAGAAACTGAAGCTATTGAGCCATATCGGTTTGAACCGTATGCAAGCGAAAACGACGAAAACGACACGACAGCCAGCGACACGGGAGAAAGCGAGGACGAATTTGGCGATCGCCTTCTAACCAACGATTGGTATGTGTTTGTTTGGCATTAAAGGAAACTAACAACTATGAACTAAGTTTACAGGATATGAAATACATTTGGCAACAACATGCACTTTGAGAGTGCAGACAGCCCATTTCAGGCTCGCTAAGAACATATATTTTTCCACGATTTCAGCACTCAGGTTAACCATACCTAAATAGACACAAAATACTGCATTACACAAGACTACCCGAATGTACTTGAATGATTGAAAAAAATAAATGTTTTTAAGCTAAATAATTGGTAAACACAGTTTATGTATAATAATTTACGTAAAACCGCGAGTAATTAATAAAGTTTTCATCAATTAATATATTCTGTAGACATACCCTCATCCGCTCTCTTTTCCTGAAAGCTGATCTGTCCAGTTTTGGAGTTGATGTCAGCATCTGCTTTGAGTGTCGCAGGATATCCACACATTATTGCCATCTCTGTCGTAGCATAGCTTTCGTTGGTAAAGTGTGCGGAACAAACGACTGACCATTTCGTCGGCTTTCCCCACAGCCTCGTATTTTGAACAAATTTCGTCCAATTTCTTGCCACTTTCGCATCTTTGGGCCACTGGTGCAACTTGAATCCGTCCCTGTTCGTGTTGTTACACCCTCCAACAACACACCGACGAGGCATGATGTCTCCAAGGTACGGAAAACAGTCGAAAAAACGGAAAATAACAGAGCTGATTTGACTCGGTGTTTGTAATGTGTTTGAGAAAATGGCGGATTGCTTCTCGGTCCGAGAGCAAATAATAGAAAGGTGTTTAATTCGCCAAAATTCACCCATTTAGAGTTCGGAAATCGGTTAAAAAAATATATGGTCTTTTTTCTGCAACATCAAGGTATATATTGACGCTTACATAGGTCTGGTGATAATGTTCCCCTTTAAAGGGTGTAGGGAATGGAACCTTTTTATAGGATATTGTCTCACTGTTATCCTGCCTGCTCACACTAATATGCTGACCAAATAGAACAAAGTATTTCCCCAGCTAGATGAATCCTGCACATACACAAGCAGGATGTCCATCCTTCAAGTGTTTTGACAATGGACTTACTTGTCTGTTGAGAGGAAGCAACAATCTGTTACTGTTACATTTTCATATCGTGTTTGCCAGCTGGTCTCCCAACCTATTTAATTTTGTTTTTTTACTTACATTATCCATAGCCGGCCATAGTGAGCCGTCTGTAACAAGGTTAAGATGGTTTTCCCAAACATGTTTATCTGTGACTACAACTACGGAGGCGCGTAAACTTCTCCAGTGAAAGGATTAAAGGGGAACATTATCACCAGACCTATGTAAGCGTCAATATATACCTTGATGTTGCAGAAAAAAGACCTTTTTTTTTTAAAACCGATTTCCGAACTCTAAATGGGTGAATTTTGGCGAATTAAACGCCTTTCTAATATTCGCTCTCGGAGCGATGACGTCACAACGTGGCGTCACATCGGGAAGCAATCCGCCATTTTCTCAAACACCGAGTCAAATCAGCTCTGTTATTTTCCGTTTTTTTCGACTGTTTTCCGTACCTTGGAGACATCATGCCTCGTCGGTGTGTTGTCGGAGGGTGTAACAACACGAACAGGGACGGATTCAAGTTGCACCAGTGGCCCAAAGATGCGAAAGTGGCAAGAAATTGGACGTTTGTTCCGCACACTTTACCGACGAAAGCTATGCTACGACAGAGATGGCAAGAATGTGTGGATATCCTGCGACACTCAAAGCAGATGCATTTCCAACGATAAAGTCAAAGAAATCTGCCGCCAGACCCCCATTGAATCTGCCGGAGTGTGTGAGCAATTCAGGGACAAAGGACCTCGGTAGCATGGCAAGCAATGGCGGCAGTTTGTTCCCACAGACGAGCGAGCTAAACCCCCTGGATGTCTTGGCTCACACCGTCCCTTATGCCACCGAAGATGATCAAGAGAAGAATATCGACCCTAGCTTCCCTGGCCTGCTGACATCAACTCCAAAACTGGACAGATCAGCTTTCAGGAAAAGATAGCGGATGAGGGTATGTCTACAGAATATATTAAATGATGAAAATTGGGCTGTCTGCACTCTCAAAGTGCATGTTGTTGCCAAATGTATTTCATATGCTGTAAACCTAGTTCATAGTTGTTAGTTTCCTTTAATGCCAAACAAACACATACCAATCGTTGGTTAGAAGGCGATCGCCGAATTCGTCCTTGCTTTCTCCCGTGTCGCTGGCTGTCGTGTCGTTTTCGTCGGTTTCGCTTGCATACGGTTCTAACCGATATGGCTCAATAGCTTCAGTTTCTTCTTCAATTTCATTTTCGCTACCTGCCTCCACACTACAACCATCCGTTTCAGTACATACGTAATCTGTTGAATCGCTTAAGCCGCTGAAATCCGAGTCTGAATCCGAGCTAATGTCGCTATAGCTTGCTGTTCTTTCCGCCATGTTTGTTTGTGTTGGCTTCACTGTGTGACGTCACAGGAAAATGGACGGGTGGTTAAAATCAGGCACTTTGAAGCTTTTTTTAGGGATATTGCGTGATGGGTAAAATTTTGAAAAAAACTTCGAAAAATATAACACGGCACTGGGAACTGATTTTTAATGGTTTTAACCATTCTGAAATTGTGATAATGTTCCCCTTTAAGGTCTGGTATAACGGTCTGGTCATCACTGGCTAAACCTAATGCTCAATGTGTTCGTCAACACTGACCTGCCTTAACACTTGTGCTTGTAATGAGTCTAAGGACTGAGTCGAACAGGTTTATACTGAATGATAAATAGCTGGAGGTGGGGAAAAATGAACCATTCTCCGATGCGTCATGATCAAACCATGAATCAAATGTCCAAATATCTATTATTTATGTGTGTTAAATCAGTGTTTTTCAACCACTGTGCCGCAGCACACTAGTGTACCGTGAGATATTGTCTGGTGTGCCGTGGGAGATTATGTAATTTCACCTAATTGGGTTAAAAACATTTTTTGCAAACCAGTAATTATAATCCGCAAATGTGCCGTTGTTGAGTGTCTGTGCTGTCCAGAGATCGGCGGAGTAACCGTGTAATACTCTTTCATATCAGTAGATGGCAGCAGGTAGCTAATTGCTTTGTAGATGTCGGGAACATGGTCTGTCGTGATCACAATATGCAGACGAAAGCAGGAGGCAGGGTGCAGGTAAACAGGTGTCTAGTGTTTAAACCAAAAATAAACAAAAGGAAAGTGTCCGCTAAGAAAAGGCATTGAAGCTTAGGGATGGCTATGCAAAACGAAGCTAAAACTGAACTGGCTGCAAAGTAAACAAAAACAGAATGCTGGACGACAGCAAAGACTTGAGGGCTGCAACAACTAATCGATTAAATCGATTATAAAAATAGTTGGTGATGAATTTAGTCATCGATTCGTTGGATCTATGCGATGCACATGCGCAGAGGCTACTTTTAAAAAAAAATTTAATAAACCTTTATTTATAAACTGCAGCATTTACAAACAGCTGAGAAACGATAATCAAAGTAAGTATGGTGCCAGTATGCTGTTTTTTTCCCAATAAAATACTGGAAAGGATAGAAATGTAGTTTGTCTCTTTTATCCGATTATTAATCGATTAATCGAAGTACTAATCGACAGATTAATCGATGATCAAATTAGTTGTTAGTTGCAGCCCTAAAAGACTTACAGCGTGTGGAGCAGCAGACGGCGTCCACAAAATACATCCGTACATGACATGACAATCAACAGCAAAATGGGAGCGCAAGACACGAACTAAAACACTACACACAGGAAAACACCAAAAAACGCTATATAAGTCACGGCGTGATGTGACAGGTCATGACAGTACACTTACTTTGAGACAAGAGCTATATTAATGCATGGTTGGTTATGGTTTGAATTCATATCCAACAATTGCGAGAACAAATTTTTATTGTCAATATCAGCTGCTGAGTTTAATTTTTTAATGTTTTCTGCTCGTGGTGTGCCTCGAGATTTTTTCAATGAAAAAAATGTGCCTTGGCTCAGACGGTGGTGTAGCGGGGGGTGTATATTGTAGCGTCCCGGAAGAGTTAGTCCTGCAAGGGGTTCTGGGTATTTGTTCTGTTGTGTTACGGTGCGGATGTTCTCCCGGAATGTGTTTGTCATTCTTGTTTGGTGTGGGTTCACAGTGTGGCGCATATTTGTAACAGTGTTAAAGTTGTTTATACGGCCACCCTCAGTGTGACCTGTAAGGCTGTTGACCAAGTATGAATTGCATTCACTTGTGTATGTGAAAAGCCGTAGATATTATGTGATTGGGCCGGCACGCAAAGGCAGTCCTTTTATGGTTCATTGGCGCTCTGTACTTCTCCCTACGTCCGTGTACACAGCGGCGTTTTAAAAAGTCATAAGTTTTACTTTTTGAAACCGATACCGATAATTTCCGATATTACGTTTTAAAGCATTTATCGGCCGATAATATCGGCAGTCCGATATTATATACAATATAATAATAATATACAATGTAATTTATAGATGTCTAAAAAATATATTTTTTAATCGAAATCGTAGCCCCTGTACCGTAATCGAATCGTGAGGTGCCCAAAGATTCGTTCGTACTTCTATAAGCTGTGGCAAAATTAATGATAGCATTACTGTTTCAAACTTTACTTATCGCAACACTGCACTTTGAAAACATTACAGAGATATTATACTGCTCTTTTCCTGGAGGAGGAGCGAGCACATTAATCACTAGCTAGGTAAAGGCTAACATTAATACAAGACACTGTTTTGCCTCTATCATTAAGAAGTTGGGGCTATTGGGTAAATCTCGTGCTATAGGAGTCAAGGTATTATGACATATAAACAACTAATTGAACCAGACAAAGACACTCTTTACCACAACACTCGAAAGTAGAATGCAAGAAGTTCAGGTAATGAATGTTTAGAGCAGGGGTCGGCAACCCACGGCTCTAGAGCCGTATGTGGCTCTTTAGCGCCGCCCTCGTGGCTCTCTGGAGCTTTTTCAAAAATGTATGAAAAATGGAAAAAGTTGAGGGGGGAAAAAAAATTTTTTTGTGTTAATATAGTTTCTGTAGGAGGACACAAACCTTCCTAATTGTTATAAAGCACACTGTTTATATTAAACATGCTTCACTGATTCGAGTGTTTGGCGAGCGCCGTTTTGTCCTACTAATTTTGGCGGTCCTTGAACTCACCTTAGTTTGTTTACATGTATAACTTTCTCCGACTTTCTAGGACGTGTTTTATGCCACTTCTTTTTCTGTCTCATTTTGTCTACCAAACTTAACGTCGTGCATGAACCCACAAAGATGAGTTTTGTTGATGTTATTGACTTGTGTGGAGTGCTAATCAGATATATTTGGTCACTGCATGACTGCAAGCTAATCGATGCTAACATGCTATTTAGGCTCGCTATATGTACATATTGCATCATTATGCCTCATTTGTAGGTATATTTGAACTCATTTAGTTTCCTTTAAGTCCTCTTAATTCAATTTATATCTCATGACACACTATCTGTATGTAATATGGCTTTTGATTTTTTTGCGGCTTCAGACAGATTTGTTTTTGTAGTTTTGGTCCAATATGGCTCTTTCAACATTTTGGGTTGCCGACCCCTAGTTTAGAGTAACACCACTTTCCCATCCGTTTGCCATAATAGGAATTCTCAACTGATTTAGCCATGTTCCAGAAATGCAAATTGACCAAGCACAATTCAACCAAGATTTGCAGACAGTTTTTTTCTCTACATTTCCAATTACCAATTTATAATTAAAAGGTGTGCTAGGGGCACCTGCCCAAGTGACACACGTTATCCGGAGAGGTTGTGTGGATATTGTTTTTGTTGTTCCCTTTCTCGTACCCAAAATACTAAGATAATCTGCAAAGTCATTTGAATTGTAAGATTAAACATAGACCGACCCAGCTTCAGAGGAACAGTGTTACCGGGTACTTTGGATATCCATGAGATGTGTAATATAATTGTCCATCTGTATCCATCCTCAGAAGATGCAATCGTTCATTTATGCTCTGAAGTCCATACAAATTAGTTTGCATATTGTACAAACCCCGTTTCCATATGAGTTGGGAAATTGTGTTAGATGTAAATATAAACGGAATACAATGATTTGCAAATCATTTTAAACCCATATTCAGTTGAATATGCTACAAAGACAACATATTTGATGTTCAAACTGATAAACATTTTTTTTTTTTTGCAACTCATCATTAACTTTAGAATTTGATGCCAGCAACATGTGACAAAGACGTTGGGAAAGGTGGCAATAAATACTGATAAAGTTGAAGAATGCTCATCAAACACTTATTTGGAACATCCCACAGGTGAACAGGCAAATTGGGAACAGGTGGGTGCCATGATTGTGTATAAAAGTAGATTCCATGAAATGCTCAGTCATTCACAAACAAGGATGGGGCGAGGGTCACCACTTTGCCAACAAATGCGTGAGCAAATTGTTGAACAGTTTAAGAAAAACCTTTCTCAACCAGCTATTGCAAGGAATTTAGGGATTTCACCATCTACGGTCTGTAATATCATCAAAGGGTTCAGAGAATCTGGAGAAATCACTGCACGTCAGCAACTAAGCCCGTGACCTTTGATCCCTCAGGCTGTACTGCATCAACAAGCGACATCAGTGTGTAAAGGATATCACCACATGGGCTCAGGAACACTTCAGAAACCCACTGTCAGTAACTACAGTTGGTCGCTACATCTAAGTGCAAGTTAAAACACTCCTATGCAAGGCGAAAACAGTTTATCAACAACACCCAGAAACGCCGTCGGCTTTGCTGGGCCTGAGCTCATCTAAGATGGACTGATACAAAGTGGAAAAGTGTTCTGTGGTCTGACGAGTCCACATTTCAAATTGTTTTTGGAAACTGTAGACGTCGTGTCCTCCGGACCAAAGAGGAAAAGAACCATCCGGATTGTTATAGGCGCAAAGTGGAAAAGCCAGCATCTGTGATGGTATGGGGGTGTATTAGTGCCCAAGACATGGGTAACTTACACATCTGTGAAGGCGCCATTAATGCTGAAAGGTACATACAGGTTTTGGAGCAACATATGTTGCTATCCAAGCAACGTTACCATGGACGCCCCTGCTTATTTCAGCAAGACAATGCCAAGCCACGTGTTACATCAACGTGGCTTCATAGTAAAAGAGTGCGGGTACTAGACTGGCCTGTCTGTAGTCCAGACCTGTCTCCCATTGAAAATGTGTGGCGCATTATGAAGCCTAAAATACCACAAAGGAGACCCCGGACTGTTGAACAACTTACCGTAAGCTGTACATCAAGCAAGAATGGGAAAGAATTCCACCTGAGAAGCTTAAAAAATGTGTCTCCTCAGTTCCCAAACGTTTACTGAGTCTTGTTAAAAGGAAAGGCCATGTAACACAGTGGTGTAAATGCCCATTCCCAACTACTTTGGCACATGTTGCAGCTATGAAATTCTAAGTTAATTATTATTTGCAAAAAAAAAATAAAGTTTATGAGTTTGAACATCAAATATTTTGTCTTTGTAGTGCATTCAACTGAATATGGGTTGAAAAGGATTTGCAAATCATTGTATTCCGTTTATATCTACATCCAACACAATTTCCCAACTCATATGGAAACAGGGTTTGTATTTGTTCCGCATTATTCCTTGGTGTCAGATTGATATTGTTGATGAAACTTTGAAAAGCCTTTTAGAGACTCTGCTTCTGTCTGAAATTGGAACCATTTTGAATATTTCCTCTTCATGGAGTGCAGGCGGTGGAAGTGCCATGTTTGCTTGGAAAGCTTGTCTAACTTAGCAACAGTAGGTAAGGAGGGCAGGCCTTAGTGCAGGGTCACTTTTACACCAACCCACAATTTGGCTGCATTTTTGTGATGTAATAGGTCCACTGAAAATGTTGTTTAGATTGTCCAATACTATAAAGTCTAACAGGTAACTTCGTGTCACCCATAGTAATGAAAGGCAGGCATACAGGATTGTACGAGTCTTAGTATTTTGTCCATACATTACTAGAATGTCACTTTGGAGAGCCCAGACCTCCACCTCTGTCGAATTGTCAATGAAAGCTGGGTCAAATGCTGGTTGGTTTTTCAATCTTTTGGTTAGTTTGGCTGCAGTTTGATGACCAGACAGTAGGATCTAAGATCTGTATGTTTTTTTTATTGCAAGGGTTTGATAGTTCCAATGATTCCTAAACTTTTATCTAGATTCTTCTCTGTACAAAGTTTTTGTATTTTTTTTATCTTATTTGCGATTCATCAATGTGAAAATAACCGAGCAAAGTTAGTTTTGTATTGTGCTGTACTACAGCTACCACTTTGATTATTCTCTAGTATACTGAAAGAAAAATATGCTTTAGTCTCGAGCTGAGTGATTATATGATCGTGACCATTGACACAAATCCTGTTAAAATATCATTAACTCGGTCAAACATGGCTGAAATGAAACTTCCGGTTGTAAATTGCCGCAGAAGTAAACCAAATGACAAAACTTTGAGTTATCCTCCAACTATGAGATTGTGTTGTTTTTTATTTTTATGTAATTATTTTCCTGTTGGGTAAAAAAAATCAGCGTTTGGCCTCAGCATTATTATTTTTATTTTATATTGTTGTAATAAAATGTAAATATTTATATATTTGTACAAATGTATTTTTTTTAATTTTTTTACCTGCTTATGTGTATTTGGGATCTGCATACGTTCCGAAAACTTTAAATCAAACCGTGAAAGCATTGCCGAGATATTTATAAAGCAATCTTGCCTTCCTTCATACTTCCCCCAAATGTGCTCCTTTTGTGACGTTTTTGCCATATGTGACGTCAACGGCTTAGCCATATATGGTAGACATTTACCCAAATATGCTTGCGTGACTCAGCCAATTTAAATTTATTTGAAACCGTCTGTGCTACAACATCATGTCGACGATGAAACCCAACAAAGAAAAGGGCTTTATTTGTTTGCTTTAACCAGCACAAGTCACTACACTAACATTCAGCCTCATCTAAAGTAAAAAGTGCCTTGCTTTTTTATGATTCCTGGCAAAGGGCCTTTAACTGTAAAGACGTCGCTTCAAGTGTGTGCAGTGATTAGCCCTGCTTCAACCATAGACCTTCACAAAAAGATGGATTTTCCAAAATAAAATACTTTTAATGGGGGGCTCGGTGACTACTGCTAATGAAAGTAAGTAATAACTGTAGGTTAGAAATGTGTAAATAATAAGTTAGCAATGTTAGCTCGCTTTGTTGTGCAGCTAACTTAGCCTTCTAATGTAAGACAATAGCATCACTGGCCACCGGCAAGATAAAGAATGATCTTCTTAAAAACACCTTTTAATTGGATCAGTGTGTTTGGCAAGGGACCAGTTACTATAATAATCCGGTTCGAGAACTGGCTCGGGCCTCTATTGTTTACAAGGGTTCAAAGCAGCAGTGCAGTAAAAGTATTAACATGATCTAGAATAGAAAATACATTTATTGTCAATATACATATGCATACATCCAGGATCTAGCATTGGAGAAATAATAACTCGGTAAAGTTTAACCTTAGCCAGCATTTTGCACCAGAAATTTTTGACCAGGCTTCCTTACTTTGTGTCCACCGTGTCGTCTTCTCCTTCAGCCGACAAAAAAAAATGACGGCGAGCTGCATGGTCTCGCTGTACCATCCGGCAGGGTTAAACGCAGCGCGTTGTTGTTAAGGCGGCCGCCTTAACAACAAAGAGCCACCGCCTAAACTAAAGTCTTGACAAGTTGCTCCGCTTAGTTCTGCCTCTGCCTCTGTCAGTACGTCTCTGCAGCACCAAGCATTGTCCCACCCACAGAACCATCTGATTGGTTACACGCAGAGCGGTAACAGCCAATTAGCAGTGCGTATTCAGAGCGCATGTAACAGCCAATCAGCAGTGCGTTTTAAGAGTGCATGTAACAGCCAATCAGCAGTGCGTATTCAGAGCGCATTGAGTCAGTGACCCTGTGGTGGAGTGAGCAGAAAGGTGTTTAGCAGGTAAGGCAGCGGACTCTCCCCAAATTATAATAAACACCTACCAGTCAACTACTAGTAACATCACTACGTTGACGTTCAAGAAAAATAAGCGGCAGCTCAACTCGCTCGCAGTCCTTGATGTGAAGGCTAATTAGCTTTTAGCGTAACGTTAGCTCACTGTGCGGTGTGTGCGTGTTACGGACAGCAAAGCCCTGTGTGTCTGAGAGAAAGACAAGCATTATTAACCTAGAGTTAACAACTAAGTTATTTCACTTTACCTTTTTCTGTGTTGATTGAGCTGTGTTGAATCAGCAAAAAAGGACATTATGTTACATGATGAGTTTCTGTCTCTGATAGTTGATATAATAATGTAACTGCATTATAAAGCCTACATGAACTCCATGGTGTTCAGGGATGAATAGTCTCTCCTATTGCTATTGTACTATTTTTTCAGCTGTAGTTACATCAATCATTAGTAATGTAGCAGCCTAGTTTTGAACTATCACATGTTGATAAAAATATAACATTTACATAATAAAAATCAACTGCAGGCTTCCCAAATGCTGTAATAAATTAAGCATGATAGTTGAACATATGTCAGCATGTGACCCCACTTTTAACTTTTATTTCAAACGCTTACTTACAGTAAGTCATTAATTTGACTCAGTAAGTCATTATTTTGACTTAGTAAATTACTAAGTCAAAATATTGACTTACTAAGTCATAATAATGACATACTTAGTATCTCAGGTAACTAGGACTGATTTTGTTTTTACTTTACGGAAAAAATACCGAGATATATATCTTATATCGCCATTCAGCAAATGTTGCGGAAAACACAACCAAAAACTGTAGGCATCTTCACGCGACGAAGCCGGCCTACTTCACCGCAGTCTGTAGTCTATTGCCCCCCAGGCTGTGGTGGCACCGACGAGGTGGAGGCGTGATGGTGACAGGCCGAGTTACACCGATCCTTACACCAAACCTTCCCCGGTCTGTCCGCCGGAGAGACACCACCTTAACTAACACATTTTCTGGGGGAAACACTGCATCCGGGATGTTGGGTTTTGGTGAAAGTTGAGTAAAAATTAGATGGCTGGTGGCGATCACCCGTGTCCATATTTCCTACGGTCTTAGCAAAACAAAACAAAAAACAACTCCTGTAGTAAACAAGGCTGCCGGCGCAGGGACGAAGGCTAGTCAGCGTGAGTTGGTGTGGTAAGGAGGGCTTTATATGCACCCAACAACTCTGCCTCTCAAAACCAACAGTTTTTAATGGAAGCCAAAAATTGACTTGAAGATAGGTCTTCACTGAAAAATCTATGCACAATTTTGACCCAAGAACCATCATTACATGTTGTATAGACCAAAATAAAGTGTTTCAAAATAGAAAAAAAATAATTATATGACCCACTTAAACTAGCGAGCTAGCACCAATCAGTGAGTGAGTTTATCAGAGTGCAGTTATCATAACGTTTTTTCGATGATTTTAATTGAAAACGGTAATACTAACCATGGGAGTTTTACCGCGGTCATCATTAATACCGTTTATCGTTACATCCTTAAAGGGGAACATTATCACAATTTCAGAATGGTTAAAACCATTAAAAATCAGTTCCCAGTGGCTTATTATATTTTTCGAAGTTTTTTTCAAAATTTTACCCATCACGCAATATCCCTAAAAAAGCTTCAAAGTGCCTGATTTTAACCATCGTTATAAACACCCGTCCATTTTCCTGTGACGTCACATAGTGAATACAAACAAACATGGCGGAAAGAACAGCAAGCTATAGCGACATTAGCTCGGATTCAGACTCTGATTTCAGCGGCTTAAGCGATTCAACAGATTACGCATGTATTGAAACGGATGGTTGTAGTGTGGAGGCAGGTAGCGAAAACGAAATTGAAGAAGAAACTGAAGCTATTGAGCCATATCGGTTTGAACCATATGCAAGCGAAACCGACGAAAACGACACGACAGCCAGCGACACGGGAGAAAGCGAGGACGAATTCGGCGATCGCCTTCTAACCAACGATTGGTATGTGTTTTTTTGGCATTAAAGGAACCTAACAACTATGAACTAGGTGTACAGCATATGAAATACATTTGGCAACAACATGCACTTTGAGAGTGCAGACAGCCCAATTTTCATCAATTAATAAATTCTGTAGACATACCCTCATCCGCGCTCTTTTCCTGAAAGCTGATCTGTCCAGTTTTGGAGTTGATGTCAGCAGGCCAGGGAAGCTAGGGTCGATATTCTTCTCTTGATCATCTTCGGTGGCATAAGGGACGGTGTGAGCCAAGACATCCAGGGGGTTTAGCTCGTTCGTCTGCGGGAACAAACTGCCGCCATTGCTTGCCGTGCTACCGAGGTCCTTTGTCCCTGAATTGCTCACACACTTCGGCAGATTCAATGGAGGTCTGGCGGCAGATTTCTTTGACTTTATCGTTGGAAATAAATCTGCTTTGAGTGTCGCAGGATATCCACACATTCTTGCCATCTCTGTCGTAGCATAGCTTTCGTCGGTAAAGTGTGCGGAACAAACGTCCAATTTCTTGCCACTTTCGCATCTTTGGGCCACTGGTGCAACTTGAATCCGTCCCTGTTCGTGTTGTTACACCCTCCGACAACACACCGACGAGGCATGATGTCTCTAAGGTACGGAAAACAGTCGAAAAAACGGAAAATAACAGAGCTGATTTGACTCGGTGTTTGAGAAAATGGCGGATTGCTTCCCGATGTGACGCCACGTTGTGACGTCATCGCTCCGAGAGCGAATATTAGAAAGGCGTTTAATTCGCCAAAATTCACCCATTTAGAGTTCGGAAATCGGTTAAAAAAATATATGGTCTTTTTTCTGCAACATCAAGGTATATATTGACGCTTACATAGGTCTGGTGATAATGTTCCCCTTTAATACGGAGGGAGTAAAAATATTTTGAAATTAAAAGTTGTTTGTTTTATTAGGGCACTGTTAATCCTCTTTCCTGTTGGATCATTCTGCAGTAATCATTTACATCATAATATTATTTCAATCGTAATCCACCCCACTCTGTACACTTCAGGTCCACACAGACCAAGCATTTACGTCTTCGCCACACTGTCCTGTTTCTCTAATCGTTGCGATCCTGTCGCACCTCCACTTCCTTCAGAGGACAATCGGTACATTTCTTTCCTGTGTGGCTCCGCGGTCGGCCTCTGACCCCCTACTAACCCTGTAACTCTACTCTGGGATTAGACGGTGGCCTCGTTTGTCTTGTCAGCAGCAGGGAGGTTTCAGGGGGATGGTTGGTCCGACTCCAAAATGAAGTTACTAACTGGTGGTAGACAGGTAGGGAAATATTGTTTAGGTAGTGGCACGCAAGTTTGAGTTTGTCAGTCTTGTCAGATACGGTGTGGCCCTAAGTAAACTGACAAGATCATCTTTAGGTACCTTCATAATTAAGTACTGTTACATCCTAACAGGTTCATTTAACGTCTTTTGTTTGCACAAGTGACCTCATTGTTCCTGCTCAGACAGCTGGTGTACTGGGCAGAAAGGCCTCCCTGTATGTAGTAAACACACTGATCCTCCACACTCCCAGCATCCCCCGCACATGTTCACTCTCGTCCACTGTCTTTTCCAACCCCAACCATTGACACATGTTCCTTGAGTAAGAAAAAGGGGAGGATTTTAGGAAGGACCATGACTTGTGTTTGGTCAGGAGCGGACTTGAGGCTCAGACATGATGTGGGGCTGTTGAGCAGAGCGGTTGTGGCTGGAATTGCATATTTGCTTATTGCTTATGGCAAGACAAAACAGTACTCTTCTTAATTAATTATTAATTTATGAGTCTGGACTACAACAATTTTGAGTTGACTGACTTGTTGCACTGGAACTAGTTGAAAGGTAGGCAATATTATCTCACACATTAATTGGAATCTGAGGAGCAAAATATTTGGATTAAAGGGATATGAATCAATTGACGATTGTTAATTGGAAAGCAGCATGGGAAAGTCTGGCTTTGGCTGATTAATTTTGTGTGATCTAGTCTAATGGCAAAGGGAAACTGAGCCTAGCTGTGGCTCAGGACAGCTGTTGAAGAACGTCACCCAAGAACTGTTGGAATCTTCTTTCCCTTCCAGCTCGATTGGCTTGGCTTTGCAGTGAGAGAGGTCCCCACTGAATGATGTCCACCCGTTGATTTGACAATAGTCTGCATTGTTCTGTACCATCACAGGCTTCAGAATAGGCAGCATTGCATGGGCTTTGTAATGCATATGAGTATGAGTCATCACATGACATTCTTGCAACTTGGTAACCATTTCCAAAAATCAAACAAGGCCACAGACTCAACTTTTGGTGGGCTAAATAAGAAGAGAAGCTTTATTCTGAGTAGCTGTTTCCCATGGGCCAGTTTGTAACTTAAAATGGGATAAAAAGCTCATGAAAGTCATCATATAATTTGTAATGAAATAGTCTAATAAAAGGGCTGAATAATGTTATGCATATATTTAAGGACAACATTTGAATGATTTTGTGTATCAGTATCAACATTTCACCTTTTTTTTCAAAACTTAAATAAGCTTTTTTTTTTTGTTTGTTTAGCTTTTTTTTTTCAAGGCCATAGAAAAACAGCCATGTTCTGCATGTGGCCCGCATAGTCATCAATAGGACAAACTCAGCTTGCCCCATTTGATAGTTTGTGGTGAAACGCGTAAATTAAAGGGGAACATTATCACAATTTCAGAATGGTTAAAACCATTAAAAATCAGTTCCCAGTGGCTTATTATATTTTTCGAAGTTTTTTTCAAAATTTTACCCATCACGCAATATCCCTAAAAAAAAAAAGCTTCAAAGTGCCTGATTTTAACCACCCGTCCATTTTCCTGTGACGTCGCATAGTGAAGCCAACACAAACAAACATGGCGGAAAGAACAGCAAGCTATAGCGACATTAGCTCGGATTCAGACTCGGATTTCAGCGGCTTAAGCGATTCAACAGATTACGAATGTATTGAAACGGATGGTTGTAGTGTGGAGGCAGGTAGCGAAAACAAAATTGAAGAAGAAACTGAAGCTATTGAGCCATATCGGTTTGAACCGTATGCAAGCGAAACCGACGAAAACGACACGACAGCCAGCGACACGGGAGAAAGCGAGGACGAATTCGGCGATCGCCTTCTAACCAACGATTGGTATGTGTTTGTTTGGCATTAAAGGAAACTAACAACTATGAACTAGGTTTACAGCATATGAAATACATTTGGCAACAACATGCACTTTGAGAGTGCAGACAGCCCAATTTTCATCAATTAATATATTCTGTAGACATACCCTCATCTGCGCTCTTTTCCTGAAAGCTGATCTGTCCAGTTTTGGAGTTGATGTCAGCAGGCCAGGGAAGCTAGGGTCGATAGGGGGTTTAGCTCGCTCGTCTGCGGGAACAAACTGCCGCCATTGCTTGCCGTGCTACCGAGGTCCTTTGTCCCTGAATTGCTCACACACTCCGGCAGATTCAATGGGGGTCTGGCGGCAGATTTCTTTGACTTTATCGTTGGAAATGCATCTGCTTTGAGTGTCGCAGGATATCCACACATTCTTGCCATCTCTTGTCGTAGCATAGCTTTTGTCTGTAAAGTGTGCGGAACAAGCGTCCAATTTCTTGCCACTTTCGCATCTTTGGGCCACTGGTGCAACTTGAATCCGTCCCTGTTCGTGTTGTTACACCCTCCGACAACACACCGACGAGGCATGATGTCTCCAAGGTACGGAAAACAGTCGAAAAAAACGGAAAATATCAGAGCTGATTTGACTCGGTGTTTGAGAAAATGGCGGATTGCTTCCCGATGTGACGCCACGTTGTGACGTCATCGCTCCGAGAGCGAATATTAGAAAGGCGTTTAATTCGCCAAAATTCACCCATTTAGAGTTCGGAAATCGGTTAAAAAAATATATGGTCTTTTTTCTGCAACATCAAGGTATATATTGACGCTTACATAGGTCTGGTGATAATGTTCCCCTTTAAAGGGGTCCTATTATGCAAACCCAACTTTTCTTACCTGTTGGTACATGTCTTTGTGTATTTTGGATTTGCATAAGTCCCGAAAATGTGAAATCAAACCATGGAGGCATGGCGGAGATATTTATTAAACAATCTCTCCTTCTTCTAAACTTGCTCCAAAGAAGCTGTTTGGAATTTGGACTTTAGTGACGTATTTTGCCTTGGTTGCGTCCGCGGATGTCTCCTGATTTGGTAGAGATTTACTTAAAGAAAGAGTTTTGCGCAGTCAACCATTTTTATTTAGTTGTAGTCCAAAGTTGTAGTCAATAAGTTCCTTCTTTTGCTCTATCCTTTTGTTGTGGGGCAAAAATTAAATAAGCCACTGGGAACTGATTTTTAATGGTTTTAACCCTTCTGAAATTGTGATAATGTTCCCCTTTAACCTCCTCATGTTCTCTCAGGGAGAGCATGTCCCAAATTCCAAGCTGCTGTTTTGAGGCATGTTAAAAAAAATAATGCACTTTGTGACTTCAATAATAAATATGGCAGTGCCATGTTGGCATTTTTTTCCATAACTTGAGTTGATTTATTTTGGAAAACCTTGTTACATTGTTTAATGCATCCAGCGGGGCATCACAACAAAATTAGGCATAATAATGTGTTAATTCCACGACTGTATATATCTGTATCGGTTGATATCGGAATCGGTAATTAAGAGTTGGGGAATATCGGATCTCGGCAAAAAAGCTATTATCGGACATCTCTACTTTTAACTAACGGAAAACTGTAGTGTCGATTATTTTGATTGCCCCCCCCCCCCTACTGACACAACATTCCCTTACAGTACAGTACTGACTGTGTAGTTACGACAGGAAGCCAGGTGTTCCAAAGCTGCCAGAATCCCTGCAGAAGAAGAAGCAGCAGCAGCCAAGTAACACTGTCCCATCCAGTCTGCTACACAGAAGCGCCATGGAGGAAAACTGAAACACTGAGCCAACAATACAACATGAGCAGCTTGTACCCCAAAAGGGAATCCATGTTAGTTGTTTGGACACACTTTGGCTACATTAACGAAAGTAGTTGAGCGTGGAATAATCATGCATTAAAGGGGAACATTATCACAATTTCAGAAGGGTTAAAACCATTAAAAATCAGTTCCCAGTGGCTTATTTTATTTTTCGAAGTTTTTTTCAAAATTTTACCCATCACGCAATATCCCTAAAAAAAGCTTCAAAGTGCCTGATTTTAACCATCGTTATATACACCCGTCCATTTTCCTGTGACGTCACACAGTGATGCCGATACAAACAAACATGGCGCATAGAACAGCAAGCAAGGTATAGCGACATTAGCTCGGATTCAGACTCGGATTTCAGCGGCTTAAGCGATTCAACAGATTACGCATGTATTGAAACGGATGGTTGTAGTGTGGAGGCAGGTAGCGAAAACGAAATTGAAGAAGAAACTGAAGCTATTGAGCCATATCGGTTTGAACCGTATGCAAGCGAAACCAACGAAAACGACACGACAGCCAGCGACACGGGAGAAAGCGAGGACGAATTCGGCGATCGCCTTCTAACCAACGATTGGTATGTGTTTGTTTGGCATTAAAGGAAACTAGCAACTATGAACTTGGTTTACAGCATATGAAATACATTTGGCACATGTACTTTGAGAGTGCAGACAGCCCAGTTTTCATCAATTAATATATTCTGTAGACATACCCTCATCCTCTCTCTTTCCCTGAAAGGCAGTCCAGTTGGAAATGCATCTGCTTTGAGTGTCGCAGGATTTCCACACATTATTGCCATCTCTGTCGTAGCATAGCTTTCGTCGGTAAAGTGTGCGGAACAAACGTCCAATTTCTTGCCACTTTTGCATCTTTGGGCCACTGGTGCAACTTGAATTCGTCCCTGTTCGTGTTGTTACACCCTCCGACAACACACCGACGAGGCATGATGTCTCCAAGGTACGGAAAACAGTTGAAAAAACGGAAAATAACAGAGCTGATTTGACTCAGTGTTTGTAATGTGTTTGAGAAAATGGCGGATTGCTTCCCGATGTGACGTCACAACGAATGAATAATAGAAAGGCGTTTAATTCGCCTAAATTCACCCATTTAGAGTTCGGAAATCGGTTAAAAAAATATATGGTCTTTTTTCTGCAACATCAAGGTATATATTGACGCTTACATAGATCTGGTGATAATGTTCCCCTTTAACCGAAATTGAGGTAAAAGGCTCAATTAATCTTGATTTATATTTTTGCCGTAAACTCCCTGCCCTACTTTGTACATATTTGTTTCACAAGAACAGTATAGTAACGATAACAGCACAATGCTGCATAGGCATGTCTGCTTTTCTTTTAAAGTTGATGAATCATCCTAAAATAAACCACGTACGTGTTCAACATTTTGTAAGAGTGTTTTTTGCACTGAACCAGAACCAGGCCATCTGGTTCTTCGTTGCTACCTTTCCACCCATAACTAGAAACCTGCTGCTCCTGTGCTTGAGTCAACGAACATAAAGCTGGCTCTGTCCAGCCCGACACGTTTTTACTGTGAAAGACGACTCCTAAATCAGTGGCAGCACACTTGACAGAAATTGACACTGACAACTGCTGTTGAGGGCTGGAAAGATGGGGGAGATTGTGAAATGTGTTCACATTTGCTATTCAGTCAAATTTTTAGTATAGATCGAACACAACTCTTGTATATCATATTTTCCGAACTATAGCGTGCACCAGTATATTTGCTGCGCCCACAAACTTTAAAGATTATTTTCCCCATAATAGTCGCACCAAACTATAACCTGCAAATATATATGTTGCCAAATGAGTTATTTACGTAAAATGATTCTGTAATCGTATATTTACATACCTTTAATTGTTTCCAAATGGTGCCTGTAACACGGCAGTAAAACATCTGATCAAACAAAACAGAAGTCATCATTATGGACCCACTAACTACGGAAGCTCGCTCTCCAATCAACTAAACAGACTTATTACCTCCACAGTGATGTTTTGGTAAATTTACTCAGGAATTTGTGAAACTGAAACAATACAAAAATAATGTCATCGTTAGTTAATAATACTAACACACACTCGTAAATGTGTTTGCATTTACGAACAGTTTTAGTTATACTGTAACACTTACAAACGTTGCTTGGAGTGATGAATGAAGAATCCATACGAGTAGAAACGCTATGGACGGCGAGGTGACTAAAAGGCACGTGTACATCCGGTTAAAAGCACTAAATGGAAGGACACTGCAGCACCTGAAGTGAGCAAACTTCTTTTCAGGCATGTTAAGAAAGGAAAAAAAAGAAAATATGTGATGTATCAATTTCATGTATACATGTCTTCCGCCCGATTGTAGCTGAGATAGGCTCCAGCGCGCCCCCCCGCGACCCCGAAGGAAATAAGCGGTAGAATATGGATGGATGGATGGATGTTCAAAATAAACTTCAACTCACCGACCAAACAAAAGATGGCGTCGTAGCACGAACAATAAAAAACCTTTTCAGTGTATTTGCTTGTTTTTTTTTGTTCATTTACAATTTGTATTATGGCAGTCAGTGAAGAAAAATCCCTAAATTAGTGGCACCATTTTATAAGCTGCGGGGTTCAAAGTGTAGGAAAAAAGTAGCTGCCTTTAGTCCGGAATTTACTGTATTTCTTTTATTAATTAAAAAAATTATAACAGTTAAATACTTTGCTTCTTTAAATCACTCTGGTACCTTATCTGACATAATCAAAACGAATGAAATACAAGTAAACTACAACAGAGATTTCAAGGACCCACTAAATATTTGTATTTTTGTATGTCCAGTATTTGTATCATTTGTGTAAATGCGGACTATATGAATATAATGGGTTTCAGCACCTTGGGTCTCTGGAAAAATGCTCTATATAAATCCAATCCAGTGGTACTTAAATAACAATAACCTTGGCTGGTTATTGTTATTAATGACATGCCCATCAAAAAACAATATTTAGCTGTTATACGTTAATATGTCCAGGCTATTATGTAGAAACAGCTAATAGAACTTGCTGCAATTGCAATACAAAAAAAGATAAATAAATCAGACATGTATAAATGTTTCTGTACTTAACGTGATTGATCGACGGAGTGAATGATGCTTAATGGTCTGGACAATTGATTATTTTTGCTGTGGATTAAAATGTTTTCATGCGATGTCCCTGCCACGTGGACTCTGGTAGCTCTGAAATACAAGAAAGTGTTGCATACATACGCACAGGACACGAGACATCTAAAATATCTGAAATGAAAGTGATGGCCTTGTCATCGCTTAGAAGTCTATTACTCTATTCCGCTCTTGGCGCACTTTGTAATTATATACAACACATACTGTACACACACAAAGACCAATGTGCTGCAAGGTTTACTGACATTTGACCCTGGTGACACGCCAGGAATTGAAGGTGTTAAACAAAAGGGACAAAGAATGTGTTTGACAGGTGCAGACCTTTTTTTTTTTTCTGTCATCTGAAACATGCGCACTCTTCTTTTTCTGGCTGTTCTGGAACGCCGAAGCCTGCTTATACTTCTGCACACAGAGACAAACCTTTCCGCTTTTATTTTAATTTTAATGGCAGCTTTTTTTAAATGGAATGAATTTTTTTTTTTTTTTTAAAGGCAATAAGTATAGAGGTTGTGTTCATGTAATGTCATTTTAAAAGCGGAAGCCCTAAAGCCAGACCATTGGTTACTGCTGTGTTCCATTCCATAGCTGTTCTTTCAAATAGATAATTACAGGATTTCATGTTTTGGTTAGTTCAAGCCCTTGAACAAGTTTTATATGATAGACGGCAAATTAATTGATACATGTTAAGAGTACGGATGTTTTAATTGTTTTTAAAGGGGAACATTATCACCAGACCTATGTAAGCGTCAATATATACCTTGATGTTGCAGAAAAAAGACCTTTTTTTTTTTTAACCGATTTCCGAACTCTAAATGGGTGAATTTTGGCGAATTAAACGCCTTTCTATTAATCGCTCTCGGAGCGTTGACGTCACAACGTGGCGTCACATCGGGAAGCAATCCGCCATTTTCTCAAACACCGAGTCAAATCAGCTCTGTTATTTTCCGTTTTTTCGACTGTTTTCCGTACCTTGGAGACATCATGCCTCGTCGGTGTGTTGTCGGAGGGTGTAACAACACGAACAGGGACGGATTCAAGTTGCACCAGTGGCCCAAAGATGCGAAAGTGGCAAGAAATTGGACGTTTGTTCCGCACACTTTACCGACGAAAGCTATGCTACGACAGAGATGGCAAGAATGTGTGGATATCCTGCGACACTCAAAGCAGATGCATTTCCAACGATAAAGTCAAAGAAATCTGCCGCCAGACCTCCATTGAATCTGCCGGAGTGTGTGAGCAATTCAGGGACAAAGGCACTCGGTAGCATGGCAAGCAATGGCGGCAGTTTGTTCCCGCAGACGAGCGAGCTAAACCCCCCTGGATGTCTTGGCTCACACCGTCCCAAGATGATCAAGAGAAGAATATCGACCCTAGCTTCCCTGGCCTGCTGACATGAGGGTATGTCTGCAGAATATATTAATTGATGAAAATTGGGCTGTCTGCACTCTCAAAGTGCATGTTGTTGCCAAATGTATTTCATATGCTGTAAACCTAGTTCATAGTTGTTAGTTTCCTTTAATGCCAAACAAACACATACCAATCGTTGGTTAGAAGGCGATCGCCGAATTCGTCCTCGCTTTCTCCCGTGTCGCTGGCTGTCGTGTCGTTTTCGTCGGTTTCGCTTGCATACGGTTCAAACCGATATGGCTCAATAGCTTCAGTTTCTTCTTCAATTTCGTTTTCGCTACCTGCCCCAACACTACAACCATCCGTTTCAGTACATGCGTAATCTGTTGAATCGCTTAAGCCGCTGAAATCCGAGTCTGAATCCGAGCTAATGTCGCTATAGCTTGCTGTTCTTTCCGCCATGTTTGTTTGTGTTGGCTTCACTATGTGACGTCACAGGAAAATGGACGGGTGGTTAAAATCAGGCACTTTGAAGCTTTTTTTTAGGGATATTGCGTGATGGGTAAAATTTTGAACAAAACTTCGAAAAATAAAATAAGCCACTGGGAACTGATTTTTAATGGTTTTAACAATTCTGAAATTGTGATAATGTTCCCCTTTAACATAGTTTTTCTACTGTATTGATTTTCGCTGGAAGAAATTAACAACGGAAAGAAACACCATTTTTCAGATGATATACCGTATTTTTCGGAGTATAAGTCGCACCTGCCGAAAATGCATGATAAAGAAGGGGGAAAAAACATATATAAGTCGCACTGGAGTATAAGTCGCATTTTTGGGGGAAATTTATTTGATAAAACCCAACACCAAGAATAGACATTTGAAAGGCAATTTAAAATAAATAAAGAATAGTGAACAACAGGCTGAATAAGTGTACGTTATATGACGCATAAATAACCAACTGAGAACGTGCCTGGTATGTTAACGTAACATATTATGGTAAGAGTCATTCAAATAACTATAACATATAGAACATGCAATACGTTTACCAAACAATCTGTCACTCCTAATCGCTAAATCCGATGAAATCTTATACATCTAGTCTCTTACGTGAATGAGCTAAATAATATTATTTGATATTTTACGGTAATGTGTTAAGAATTTCACACATAAGTCACTCTTGAGTATAAGTCGCAACCCCGGCCAAACTATGAAAAAAACTGCGACTTATAGTCCGAAAAATACGGTAATTGTTGATGACTGAAGTGCTGATATCAACCAAACCTAACCCCCCGACCCCAACCCCCGGATTGTAAATAATTCAATGTATATACTCTGATGATTAACTTGTGTGATGACTGTATTATGATGATAGTATATATTTGTACCATGAATTGATTAACGTGGACCCCGACTTAAACAAGTTGAAAAACTTATTCGGGTGTTACCATTTAGTAGTCAATTGTACGGAATATGTACTGTACTGTACAATCTACTAATAAAAGTTTCAATCAATCAATCAAAAAACATTGGCTGGAGATGGCAGCACATGTAGGGATGTAATAATATAAACATTTCATATCACGGTTATTGTGACCAAAATGATCACAATTATCATTATTATCTCAGTATTGTTGAATGTGCTCAAAAAGTACTTATCGCATACTGTAATCTTTTAACGAAGTTTTTTTTTTTTTTTTTTCAAATAACTAAAATAAATAGACACACAATATACTTTATGGGCAGAAGAAACAATACATATTGTTCTGGCTTCATAAGAACCATATATTTTTTTGAGTGTTTAAATATGTTTATCTTCTGCCATTTTATAGGTATGGGCAGTGTAATATTCTGGGTTGGAGTCAATAACCAGGCGAGGTGACGAAGTTACGTCTCTTTACTTCATACTTCAGAACCGACTCCCACACTTGCCGTCAGAGTGCGCAATACAACGTAAACCGTTGGCCAACCAAAAAGTAACCACAGAACACTATACGGTATAGTGTTCTGTGGTTACTTTTTGGTTGGCCAAGCGGACGTGACGACAGGCTGTCCTCACTCAGGTCCGCACGGACTTGGAGGGGGAGTGCTTTAAGTCCGGCTGGAAATCGGGAGAAATTCGGGAGAATGGTTGTCCCGGGAGTTTTTCGGGAGAGGCACTGAAATTCGGGAGTCTCCCGGAAAATTCGGGAGGGTTGGCAAGTATGTGTGTGTGTGACAATCATTGGTACTTTAACTTTAAATTTAAGCAAGCTAGAGCTTGTTGGTCCATAAGGTTGAGGTGGGAGGGTGTAGGGGGTAGCGGGGGGTGTATATTGTAGTGTTCCGGAAGAGTTAGTGCTGCAAGGGGTTCTGGGTATTTGTTCTGTTGTGTTTGTTGTGTTACGGTGCGGATGTTCTCCAGAAATGTGTTTGTCGTTATTGTTTGGTGTGGGTTCACAGTGTGGCGCATATTTGTAACAGTGTTAAAGTTGTTTATACGGCCACCCTCAGTGTGACCTGTATGGCTGTTGACCAAGTATGCTTGCATTCACTTGTGTGTGTGAAAAGCCGTAGTTGTTATGTGACTGGGCTGACACGCAAAGGCAGTGCCTTTTAAGCTTTATTGGCGCTCTGTACTTCTCCCTAGGGTCCGTGTACACAGCGGCGTTTTAAAAAGTCATATATTTTACTTTTTGAACCCGATACCGGTAATTTTGAAACCGATACCGATAATTTCCGATATTACATTTTAAAGCATTTATCGACTGATTATATCGGCAGTCTGATATTATCGGACATCCCTACTTTTTGAATGTTTTCTATTGGGTTGTATGGTTGGAATAGATTCAATAATGTCATGACTTCATGGCTCTCATAGCCTCCATTACAAGCAGACTTTTTATTTAAAGGGGAACATTATCACAATTTCAGAAGGGTTAAAACCATTAAAAATTCCCAGTGGCTTATTTTATTTTTCGAAGTTTTTTTCAAAATTTTACCCATCACGCAATATCCCTAAAAAAAGCTTCAAAGTGCCTGATTTTAACCATCGTTATATACACCCGTCCATTTTCCTGTGACGTCACACAGTGATGCCAACACAAACAAACATGGCAGATAGAACAGCCAGGTATAGCGACATTAGCTCGGATTCAGACTCGGATTTCAGCGGCTTAAGCCAAATTGAAGAAGAAATTGAAGCTATTGAGCCATATCGGTTTGAACCGTATGCAAGCGAAACCGACGAAAACGACACGACAGCCAGCGACACGGGAGAAAGCGAGGACGAATTCGGCGATCGCCTTCTAACCAACGATTGGTATGTGTTTGTTTTTAAGTGTTGTAATGTTTTTAAGATAAATTATTGGTAAACACAGTTTATATATAATAATTTACGTAAAACCGCGAGTAATGAATAAAGTTTTCATCAATTAATATATTCTGCAGACATACCCTCATCCGCTCTCTTTTCCTGAAAGCTGATCTGTCCAGTTTTGGAGTTGATGTCAGCAGGCCAGGGAAGCTAGGGTCGATATTCTTCTCCTGATCATCTTCGGTGGCATAAGAAACGGTAGAAGCGGTGTGAGCCAAGACATCCAGGGGGTTTAGCTCGCTCGTCTGCGGGAACAAACTGCCGCCATTGCTTGCTGTGCTACCGAGGTCCTTTGTCCCTGAATGGCTCACACACTCCGGCAGATTCAATGGGGGTCTGGCGGCAGATTTCTTTGACTTTATCGTTGGAAATGCATCTGCTTTGAGTGTCGCAGGATATCCACACATTCTTGCCATCTCTGTCGTAGCATAGCTTTCGTCGGTAAAGTGTGCGGAACAAACGACTGACCATTTTCGTCGGCTTTCCCCACACCCTCGTATTTTGAACAAATTTCGTCCAATTTCTTGCCACTTTCGCATCTTTGGCCTACTGGTGTAACTTGAATCCGTCCCTGTTTGTGTTGTTACACCCTCCGACAACACACCGACGAGGCATGATGTCTCCAAGGTACGGAAAACAGTCGAAAAAACGGAAAATAACATAGCTGATTTGATTCGGTGTTTGTAATGTCCATCCATCCATCCATCTTCTTTTGCTTATCCGAGGTCGGGTCGCGGGGGCAGCAGCCTAAGCAGGGAAGCCCAGACTTCCCTCTCCCCAGCCACTTCGTCCAGCTCTTCCTGTGGGACCCCGAGGCGTTCCCAGGCCAGCCGGGAGACATTGTCTTCCCAACGTGTCCTGGGTCTTCCCCGCGGCCTCCTACCGGTCGGACGTGCCCTAAACACCTCCCTAGGGAGGCGTTCGGGTGGCATCCTGACCAGATGCCCGAACCACCTCATCTGGCTCCTCTCGATGTGGAGGAGCAGCGGCTTTACTTTGAGCTCCTCCCGGATGGCAGAGCTTCTCACCCTATCTCTAAGGGAGAGCCCCGCCACCCGGCGGAGGAAACTCATTTCGGCCGCTTGTACCCGTGATCTTGTCCTTTCGGTCATAACCCAAAGCTCATGACCATAGGTGAGGATGGGAACGTAGATCGACCGGTAAATTGAGAGCTTTGCCTTCCGGCTCAGCTCCTTCTTCACCACAACGGATCGATACAGCGTCCGCATTACTGAAGACGCCGCACCAATCCGCCTGTCGATCTCACGATCCACTCTTCCCTCACTCGTGAACAAGACTCCGAGGTACTTGAACTCCTCCACTTGGGGCAAGATCTCCTCCCCAACCCGTTTGTAATGTGTTTGAGAAAATGGCGGATTGCTTCCCGATGTGACGTCACAACATCGCTCCGAGAGCGAATAATAGAAAGGCGTTTAATTCGCCAAAATTCACCCATTTAGAGTTCGGAAATCGGTTAAAAAAAAAATTGTCTTTTTTCTGCAACATCAAGGTATATATTGACGCTTACATAGGTCTGGTGATAATGTTCCCCTTTAAGAGTTAGCATACATTAAAAATGAAGACGTGTTCTTGTCTCCCGTAAGGATTGTGAATTATAAGCAAAATTCCCAAAAGAAGTGCAGTTCCCCTTTAAGTCTTAAACTTAGAAACTGTGGATACCCTGGTTTAAACAAAGCTACTCAACATGCTGCTAGAAACATAGCTGTCACTCTTATCGATGAGTTTGCTTTACAATATTTAGATAAGAAAGTTGCCTAGCAGCCACCTTCATTAGATGTTGTACAAGGTTGGCAAACAACCTTTGCTCCAAGGACTCACTCACGGTGTTCTCTGTAAGAGCACAACTGATTCTTCACAGCTTATATACCGGAAAGTTAATTTGGCGTCCTGGTGAGGGTAAGCACTTTCTATTTTAAGTCATTACTTATTTTAGGAATAGTATCTAAGGAGAAAGTATGGTCCTGAGTCTCTAAAGAGGAAAATCAGGTCTGTAAATATACCACGCAGGGGGTGGGCCTTGGCACCTATTGATGTGCTTGCAGAACAACCAGCTAAGGTTTCTTAGATGAATGGCTACCCCTGTGTGAGAATGCACCCACAAGAGACAGCCCAGAGTAGTCTGTTGTTGGAAAGGTTAAAGGTTACTTTACGGAAAAGCTAAATAGTAATGGGAGCCTAACAGGGTTTTATTTTCCGTCTCACTTTAACAGTTTTATGAACAACTTCATGTGGTAATCGACCTCATTTGTCTTTCAGTGGGCTCGGGAACATTCTACTTCCTAAAATGGTGTGTCTCAGACCTTTTCAGTTTAGTATAGTTTATTAGCTTTTTAGTTTTGCGTCAAACCTTGTTCATGTTTTAGTCAATACAAATTTAAGTTCTCTGATTACTGCTGCTTTACCTTCGTCAAAAAAAAAAATAGACAGTCTCTGTTTGGTTATCATTTCGATTGAATCATCCAACTTTCAGCACTGGACAAGGACACAAGGCCGCATGTTGGCTAGTTTCAAGTTAATGTATTGTCCAGGCCTCTGTTTACTGCTGCTGGGAAAAGTGCCAGTTACATTTTGGCATTGACTTGGAACAATGGGGCAGATTCCATGAGCTATATTCTGTTGTTTCCCTCACATGGAGGGAAACTGAACGCATTTCTAGTTATTTTTGGACTCAAGGTAAGTTGTGGATAATGGATATATATATATATATATATATATATATATATATATATATATATATATATATATATATATATATATATATATATATTAGGGCTGCAACAACTAATCGATTATAAAAATAGTTGGCGATTAATTTAGTCATCGATTCGTTGGAACTATGCTATGCGCATGCGCGGAGGCTTCTTTTTTTTATTTATTTTTTATTTTTTTAATAAACCTTTATTTATAAACTGCAACATTTACAAACAGCTGAGAAACAATAATCAAAATAAGTACATAAACAGTAGAAAAGAGCGCCAGGGCGGCGCTGAGGCTACGTCCCATGAGGTGGAGGTAAGCTAGCCAATGATGTGTCATGTGCACCTCACGTGACGACGCCGTCTCCTTTGTTGGAAACATTCGAAAAATGGCGCAGGAAAACAGTACCGATAGTTCAGTGGAAAAACATCTTGAGGTTATTGCTTCAAAGGAGAAAAGTGTACGACCTAAGTCGTCAAAAAGTGTGGGAACACCTTACTTTAAAGACTTCAAAGAAGATGGCACGGAAGTACAACGTTGCTTCAGGAGCACCTGAAAAGGAAACATGTTGGAGCCATGGATGAAGGGAAGAACTCACAGTACGTAACTTTTTAAGTCCATAGTGGCAACAGGCATTCATGAGTTCAGCTTTTTTGTGAGTAACGTTATGCCTTTGTTGCAACGCGGGGCTGGTAATGTGTCTCCGGCACATTTGACTCCGTTTTGAGAGAGAAAACGCACGGTTACCAATTTCGAAATAAACGTAACGGACAGAAATATCTCAATTTCGTTTCATAATGGATCAATGTAGCCGGGCCCGATAAAGCTATATAAATATATTTAGATTTGAGTGATGCTTTAGTATAACTAAATGTTATGAAGGTGCTGGAATATTTCATGCTATTATTCAGAGGCAGCCTAAAATGAATCTTGTATTATTCATAATAGAAACGTGTACAATATCTGATTCAGTTCTGATCTGTGTTATTATTGGAGTATGCTGCATCCCCAATGTCCAGAACATGGTGCCAGTATGCTGTTTTTTTTCAATAAAATACTGGAAAGGATAGAAATGTAGTTTGTCTCTTTTATCCGATTATTAATCGATTAATCGAAGTAATAATCGACAGATGAATCGATTATCAAATTAATCGTTAGTTGCAGCCCTAATATATATACAGTCTTGGTCAAAAGTTTACATACACTTGTAAAGAACAATGGCTGTCTTGAGTTTCCAATAATTTCTAAAACTCTTATTTTTTTGTGATAGAGTGATTGGAGCACATACTTGTTGATCACAAAAACATTCATGAAGTTTGGTTCTTTTATGAATTTATTATGGGTCTACTGAAAAGTAGCAAAAAGGCCTCACCATTTCTCCTCGAAACACATTGCTGGGTATTGTGGCCAAACAGTTCAATTTTTGTTTCATCTGACCACAGAACTTTCCTCCAGGAGGTCTTATCTTTGTCCATGTGATGTCAGATGAAACAAAAAAATGAGCTGTTTGGCCACAATACCCAGCAATATGTTTGGAGGAGAAAAGGTGGAACTGGTGCTTTACAGAGAATAAATGGGACAATGAAAAAAGAGAATTACCTCCAAATTCTTCAGGAAAAATCATCAGCTTGGAGGTTGGGTCTTGGGCGCAGTTGGGTGTTCCAACTGGACAGTGACCCCAAACACACGTCAAAAGTGGTAAAGGAATGGCTAAATCAGGCTAGAATTAAGGTTTTAGAATGGCCTTCCCAAAGTCCTGGACAATGCTGAAGAAACAAGTCCATGTCAGAAAACCGACAAATTTAGGTGAACTGCACCAATTTTGTCATTTAGTGGATGGCTACCAAAAGCGCCTTATTGCAGTGAAACTTGCCAAAGGACAAGAAACCAAATATTAACATTACTTTATGTATACTTTTGACCCAGCAGATTTGGTCACATTTTTAGTAGACCCATAATAAATTCAAAGAAAATTTAAATCAGACAAGTCTTTAAACATGCTCCCAAAGGTGCCAGCACTTTAAGGCTGTGATGATAAAGTTGTGAACAAACTGACGAGAGTGCGCAAGCGTGATCACATCACACATTCTCAATTCAATCCACTGGCTCCCTATTGCATCCCGGACCCAATTTAAGATTAACCTGCTAACACACCAATGCATCTACGGCAGGGGTCACCAACGCGGTGCCCGCGGGCACCAGGTAGCCCGTAAGGACCAGATGAGTAGCCCGCTGGCATGTTCTAAAAATAGCTCAAATAGCAGCACTTACCAGTGAGCTGCCTCTATTTTTTAAATTGTATTTATTTACTAGCAAGCTGGTCTCGCTTTGCTTGACATTTTTAATTCTAAGAGAGACAAAACTCAAATAGAATTTGAAAATCCAAGAACATATTTTAAAGACTTGGTCTTCACTTGTTTAAATAAATTCATTTCTTCTTATAACTTTCAGAAAGACAATTTTAGGGAAAAAATACAACCTTAAAAATGATTTTAGGATTTTTAAATACATATACCTTTTTACCTTTTAAATTCCTTCCTCTTCTTTCCTGATAATTTAGCTTCTGTTTTTTCGACGAAGAATATTTGTGAAATATTTCTTCAAACTTATTATGATTAAAATTCAAAAAAATTATTCTGGCAAATCTAGAAAATCTGTAGAATCAAATTTAAATCTTATTTCAAAGTCTTTTGAATTTCTTTTAAAATTTTTGTTCTGGAAAATCTAGAAGAAATAATGATTTGTCTTTGTTAGAAATATAACTTGGTCCAATTTGTTATATATTCTAACAAAGTGCAGATTGGATTTTAACCTATTTAAAACATGTCATCAAAATTCTAAAATTAATCTTAATCAGGAAAAATGACTAATGATGTTCCATAAATTATTTTTTTAATTTTTTCAAAAAGATTTGAATTAGCTAGTTTTTCTCTTCATTTTTTCGTTTGAATTTTGAATTTTAAAGTCGAAATTGAAGATAAACTATGTTTCATAATTTAATTTTAATTTTTTTCGTGTTTTCTCCTCTTTTATAAAAATGTTAGTGGCTAGCTAGTTAAAATGGGATATTGTGATTTCACAAGACTGTCTTGGAAGTGATCATTTGAAAATGTTCAATTTGAAAAATGTGCACTTAGAGAAAATATAAAAATAAAGTGTTGCATATTGATATTTATCTGTTTCTATATATATTTATTGTGAGAAATCATTAAGATGATCAGTGTTTCCACAAAGATAAATATCATTAATTATTAATAATAAGTTAAAGGTAAATTGAGCAAATTGGCTATTTCTGGCAATTTATTTAAGTGTGTATCAAACTGGTAGCCCTTCGCATTAATCAGTACCCAAGAAGTAGCTCTTGGTTTCAAAAAGGTTGGAGACCGCTGCTTTATCACAAAAAAAAATAAGAGTTGTAGAAATTATTGGAAACTCAAGACAGCTGTGACATTGTTCTTTACAAGTGTATGTAAACTTTTGACCATGGCCGTATATATTTCTCCTTCACTAGAGAACTCTGGCCCATCATACTTAGTGTAGCAAGAGGGTTACAAATGGTAGCGTGTGTAAATATTGTCACTTTAATGGCTGAGTTTATTTGTTTATGCCTGCAGGACAGGCTTTGCAGAGCAATTTTTTACGGTGTATTTTTGGTTGCTGTGAAATAATGAGTGACCATAGTAAGCACAAGCTTCTCCTTGACCCATAAAGACAGAGGACCTGCGTACAACAGCAACGCTGAGTTGAACACAGGCTCCATCTCCTCTCGCCTTAGGAAAATGAGGAATTAATCATTTATAATAATTATAATTCAATCGTTTGATTGTGTAATAGTGAGTTAAATTGCCTTCCCTTTTCCTTCGAAGGTTGGGGAATTGCTCTCACGAAAATAAGAATGCCTTCAAAGGGGAACATTATCAAAATTTCAGAAGGGTTAAAACCATTAAAAATCAGTTCCCAGTGGCTTATTTTATTTTTCGAAGTTTTTAAAAAAAATTTACCCATCACACAATATCCCTAAAAAAAGCTTCAAAGTGCCTGATTTTAACCATCGTTATATACACCCGTCCATTTTCCTGTGACGTCACACAGTGATGCCAATACAAACAAACATGGCGCATAGAACAGCAAGGTATAGCGACATTATCTCGGATTCAGACTCGGATTTCAGCGGCTTAAGCGATTCAACAGATTACGCATGTATTGAAATGGATGGTTGTAGTGTGGAGGCAGGTAGCGAAAAAGAAATTGAAGAAGAAACTGAAGCTATTGAGCCATATCGGTTTGAACCGTATGCAAGCGAAACCGACGAAAACGACACGACAGCCAGCGACACGGGAGAAAGCGAGGACGAATGCGGCGATTGCCTTCTAACCAACGATTGGTATGTGTTTGTTTGGCATTAAAGGAAACTAACAACTATGAACTAGGTTTACAGCATATGAAATACATTTGGCAACAACATGCACTTTGAGAGTGCAGACAGCCCATTTCAGGCGCGCTAAGAACATATATTTTTCCACGATTTCAGCACTCAGGTTAACCATACCTAAATAGACACAAAATACTGCATTACACAAGACTACCCGAATGTACTCGAATGATTGAAAAAAATAAATGTTTTTAAGCTAAATTATTGGTAAACACAGTTTATGTATAATAATTTACATAAAACCGCGAGTAATGAATAAAGTTTTCATCAATTAATATATTCTGTAGACATACCCTCATCCGCTCTCTTTTCCTGAAAGCTGATATGTCCAGTTTTGGAGTTGATGTCAGCATCTGCTTTGAGTGTCGCAGGATATCCACACATTCTTGCCATCTCTGTCGTAGCATAGCTTTCGTCGGTAAAGTGTGCGGAACAAACGACTGACCATTTTTTCGGCTTTCCCCACAGCCTCGTATTTTGAACAAATTTCGTCCAATTTCATGCCACTTTCGCATCTTTGGGCCACTGGTGCAACTTGAATCCGTCCCTGTTCGTGTTGTTACACCCTCCGACAACACACCGACAAGGCATGATGTCTCCAAGGTACGGAAAACAGTCGAAAAAACGGAAAAAACCAGATCTGATTTGACTTGGTGTTTGTAATGTGTTTGAGAAAATGGCGGATTGCTTCCCGGTGTGACGTCACAACGTGACGTCATCGCTCCGAGAGCGAATAATAGAAAGGCGTTTAATTCGCCAAAATTCACCCGTTTAGAGTTCGGAAATCGGTTAAAAAAATATATGGTCTTTTTTCTGCAACATCAAGGTATATATTGACGCTTACATAGGTCTGGTGATAATGTTCCCCTTTAAATATATTATTTAACACACAAACAATAGCCATTAGAAACTTTTAATTTATTATAGCACTGGAGCTAGACTGCCAGTCGAATAGCTGCATGTGCAAGGAGTTATTTTAGATCAATAGAAAGCATTTCTGCTGGAGATTCGCTGACCTGGTGCAGACTGCATTCCAAACCATTTATGAACATTTGCAGGATAAGGCGAGCTGCCACGGTACGCTGGAGTTCTACTCTCTCTACTTGTATGCCTTACTCTCCTTTCAGTCAGCAAAAAATGACTAATTTGCAGGGTATTACAAAAACCTCATCAGGAATGAATAACAATAAGTGCTGCTCTGCTGAGTCTCTTTTTATATTAGACTGTCTATTCTGGGCAATTACATTTTGATTGCATATTTACTTATTATGTGTTGACAGGCAAATCCTGCAGCGCCCCAGTCCGCTAGTTTTATATAATCCATGTAATGGAGTTCTCTTATGTTGAATACTCCCTAAAGAGATGTTCAGGAATTTCAGGACCTGAACTCCGGACTGTCTTCCGGCTTATCTAGTCATGTCAACAAAGCCCAACAGGTTCACACTCGGCTCTAACTGGTGCTTATTTATCCAGAGGGAACGGTCCTTATGCAACCACGACACCATGTGCAAAGGAAACAGTCAGCCATGCCCTCAACAGTTGACCCTCGAAGACTGACTTCCTGTTGGGGTGTTTTGGACGCCGTTTAGCATGTGGAATCTTGTGCCGTTTCCTCCGTGTCATCACAGTGTGACATTTTAGGAGACAACAAAGGGCACAGTATGAGGCCTCAACTTTCTCTGGCTTATTTGGACTTGGATATAAACATGGACTTCAGCACACATGGGAATACTGCATTAAGAGAGATCATATTCTAGGTATTTGAATGCTTCTTTCGGAGGGCGGAAGTAGTAAAGGTTCCTTACTGTGTGTGTGGGCGGTGTTGATGCTCTGTCCTCTTGTTCCAGAGCTCCATTATTTGCAAGGTTTCCTGTCTTAAGTGTTGCACATCAAGTTTCAGAATATATTTGCAACCTTTTTTGGACCCCAAGATTCATTGGAAGCGGCATTCCTGTCTAAATGCTAAAAACGGTGCTCCATACTTAGACTTAGACTTCCTTTTATTGTCATTCAAATTTGAACTTTACAGTACAGATATGAACGAAATTTTGTTGCATTAGCTCGTTGTAGTGCAGGATAAAAGAGCAATAAGGTGCAGATATAAATAAATAGATTACTGCACAGATAAATATATTGCACTTTTGCATATGCGATATTCAGATATTGTCCAACTCTCTAATTACTGTTACCGATATCAACCGATATCGATATCAACCGATATATGCAGTCGTGGAATTAATACATTATTATGCCTAATTTGGACAACCAGGTATGGTGAAGATAAGGTACTTTTTTAAAAGAATTAATAAAATAAGATAAATACATTAAAAACATTTACATAGAAACTAGTAATTAATGAAAATGAGTAAAATTAACTGTTAAAGGTTAGTACTATTAGTGGACCAGCAGCACGCACAATCATGTGTGCTTACGGACTGTATCCCTTGCAGACTGTATTGATATATATTGATATATAATGTAGGAACCAGAATATTAATAACAGAATGAAACAACCCTTTTGTGTGAATGAGTGTAAATGGGGGAGGGAGGTTTTTTGGGTTGGTGCACTAATTGTAAGTGTATCTTGTGTTTTTAATGTTGATTTAATTAAAAAAACAAAAACGATACCGATATAATAAAAAAAACGATACCGATAATTTCCGATATTACATTTTAACGCATTTATCGGCCGATTATTGGACATCCCTAATCATGTTGTATACATGCATGTTCGAAATAAACTCAAACTCAACTCAACACTATATGTTGATGAAATGAATCCTCTCACAGCTACATCAACAAACGTGTAGACACTTTAGTCATTTTCCCAAATTTCCTCTCCCTACTGCTCTGGTTGAAAGGCGGCGTAAAAACACGGTGCACACCGAGCCCCATAAGGTCAGGGCTGCATGCTTGGTGTGAGGGATTGCACCAGATGGCCACCCAGCGTAGAGCGCATGGACACATGGCTGGACAGTATGACGGAACACTCTTACATCAATGTTTTTTGTTGGCTAGATGAGATATAAATGAAATAAAGTGTAGTGTTTTAGTTGATTGCTTACTTGATTGATTTACTTGATTAACAGGTAGAGGAAATGAAGTCAAGCTGGCTTTTGCAAATATAAAACAGCTGTCTTTTTCACACTGTGTAGCAATGAGTGGAACCATGCTCCTTTTCTGTGGTTGCTGTGCGTGCAGCGTGGACTTGGCAGGAGCATGGGAACAAATGTGGCTACTCGATGGACACTAAAGGTAGCGTTGGCCATGCTATCTTTCACGTCCTCTTTAATCGTCATGTTGTTAAAGGCATTGTTAGTGTTTACCGCATACATCGATTACATTGGGACCATTGAGTTGAAACACGATTACTGCCTTATAATTTCTCTGAAAAGCAGTTCATGCTCTAATTATCGTACTGTAACTGTGTCTAGCTTATCTGTGCCCTTTTTTCTTTTCTAGAAATTGGCTTGTCCCCTTGTGTATTTTTAGTATATTTCATTTTTGGGCCTCGCCACTCTCTCATTTTGTTGTTGTGTGCGTGTATTCTGCTGAGCTTTCTGTTGTCACTTTGCGATTGTCACGAAGCACAGTGGTTTTTTTGTTGTCTGTTGGTGGTTCCTCTTTGTGCCCTGCTGACTCCATGCCTGTTGGCTCCCAGGGAGGGTCCACCTGTCGCCTTATTCAGGAAACACACAATCTGCTCAGTGTTGTCCAAAGAGATAGGCATATATCATGTTTCCAGAAACATCTCTATCCACATGCAAGTCCATCCATCCATCTTCTTCCGCTTATCCGAGGTCGGGTCGCGGGAGCAGCAGCCTAAGCAGAGAAGCCCAGACTTCCCTCTCCCCAGCCACTTCGTCCAGCTCCTCCCGGGAGATCCCGAGGCGTTACCAGGCCAGCCGGGAGAGATAGTCTTCCCAACGTGTCCTGGGTCTTCCCCGTGGCCTCCTACCGGTCGGACGTGCCCTAAACACCTCCCTAGGGAGGCGTTCGGGGGGCATCCTGACCCGATGCCCGAACCACCTCATCTGGCTCCTCTCGATGTGAAGAAGCAGCGGTTTTACTTTGAGCTCCTCCCGGATGACAGAGTTTCTCACCCTATCTCTTAAAGGAGAGCCCCTCCACCCGGCGGAGGAAACTCATTTCGGCCGCTTGTACCCGTGATCTTGTCCTTTCAGTCATGAACCAAAGCTCATGACCATAGGTGAGGATGGGAACGTAGATCGACCGGTAAATCGAGAGCTTTGCCTTCCGGCTCAGCTCCTTCTTCACCACAACGGATCGATACAGCGTCCGCGTTACTGAAGACGCCGCATCGATCCGCCTGTCGATCTCACGATCCACTCTTCCCTCACTCGTGAACAAGACTCCGAGGTACTTGAACTCCTCCACTTGGGGAAAGATCTCTTCCCCAACCCAGAGATGGCACTCCACCCTTTTCCGGGCGAGAACCATGGACTCGGACTTGAAGGTACTGATTCCCATCCCAGTCACTTCACACTCGACTGCGAACCGATCCAGTGAGAGCTGAAGATCTTGGCCAGATGAAGCCATCAGGACCACATCATCTGCAAATAGCAGAGACCTAATCCTGCAGCCACCAAACCAGATACCCTCAACGCTCTGACTGCGTCTAGAAATTCGGTCCATAAGGGTTATGAACAGAATCGGTGACAGAGGGCAGCCTTGGCGGAGTCCAACCCTCACTGGAAACGGGTCCGACTTACTGCCGGCAATGCGGATGCACATGCAAGTCTAAGAGTAAAATTAGTAACTGTTAACTCATTTATTTATGGTTGAGAATTCTGATAATTGTGTAGAATTGGTGTGAATGTTTGTTTATCTGTGTTGGCCCTGCGATGAGGTGGCGACTTGTCCAAGGTTGTACCCCGCCTTCCGCCCGAATGCAGCTGCGATAGGCTCCAGCAACCCCCGTGACCCCAAAAGGGACAAGCGGTAGAAAATGGATGGATGAATGGGTGTAGATGATCTTGAAAAAATTAAGGCATACATCCACACAAACATGCATTACGGCATAACAGTAGTTCAGAACAGTCAAAGATTCTCCCATCCATTGTTTGCAAGTCTTGTGACTCAAAACTGTTTGAATGTAAACAAGGTGTACTTTGTTGATTTACTGCTCATGCATAATGGCTGTTGTAAGTTTTCAGCAATGAATAACACCGTGTATTTTCCATCCTGTTTGTTTTCATCCAGCTCTGATTGGGTGGAGATCCTGGAGCCACGCTCCCGTCAGCGTATGTTTGTGAACTTGACCACTGGTGAATGCGGCTGGGATCCTCCTCTGGGCGCTCCTGTCCGCCAGGCAGACGGTAACCAGTGGTGGGAGCTGTTTGACCCTCAAAGTGGCCGCTTCTATTACTACAACTCCACCGGGCGCCGCACAGTCTGGCATCAGCCGCAAGGAGCTGATATAGTTCCCCTTTCCCAGCTTCAGGCCATGAAGCGTTGCAGCGAGGGCAAGCGGGCGGTTGTGGGTGTAGACCGGCACCACCATGGGACCACAGGGAGTGTCGGCAGCGTAGGGAGCCAAGGACAGTGCACATCTCTGCCCGACCAAGATAGTCATGAGACCATTGAGGTGGCATCAAACCCAGAGCCAGACCCAGCACTGGATGTCAGATCACAGGCAGATGGATGCAGCAATGAACACCAAGAACCACAGAGGTAAGCCTAGAAAAGACAGTAGCCTCAACAGTAAGTGGAGGGGAAATTGTGGTGTATCATTTGTAGATCAAATTACCAGGGGAAATGGGATCATGAATGTAGAATGTGTCTTAATAGCTCCCAAATGTTGCTGAAATAAGAACTCAAAGCGTTTAGACTTTTAGACCAGTTGGATCTATCTCTTCAAACTGTTTCCATTTTGCTTTGCTTATCTGACCGTTCCATATGTTCAATGTTTTCTGTTCTACTGCCTTTGAACCAATTTCAACTCTTTTAGTAAATTGCTACCAAATGGCGAGAATGGCCTGTTGTACGTTGCAGTGTGCAACATTACCCCCTCTATGCAAGGTTATTAGATGCATAGCGGCCCCAAACAGTAAGTCATTTAAAAATCCCATCATATGCTTTACGTTGTGGCCTCGTCTAAACCACCATCTCCTCCCTCAAATTCCACGCATGCCACTTTTGTTTCGTCTGGCAAACGGCCCCTGGAACCATCTTAGTGTCCTTATGCGTGCTCACCACCACCCCGGGCTGCTCTGATCCAATGCTCATTTCATTTTCCTAAAACAAATCTAGGCTCCAGGCCATCAAAGACCGTAAGGCCTGTTAAGGTTGAGCGTCTGTGTGGTTGCACGAGAAGCATGTGAGAGTGTTGCCTGTGATTAATAACAAACTAAGACGCTGCATTCCAGCTACATACAAACAAAGCAAACCCTGCTATATTTTCACAGGCTTTGCCATAGTGACTCTTACGAGATCTTCTTGCTGCTCTTGGAGGTGTCTCCTGTGGTCTTCCTGTCATTTGGGATTTGCAGGGTGACTAATTAATTGATTGAACATGTCTTCAAAAAGAAACAGAACCGTGTCTGTTTACGTAAATGTAACTTCAAGATACAGATTAAAATGATACGATTTGTCTGCTTTTGGTGCATATTTTTTTGATATTTAAAGACTCATTCAGATAGTCTGCAGCCCATCCATCCATCCATCCATTTTCTTCCGCTTATCCGAGGTTGGGTCGCGGGGGCAGCAGCCTAAGCAGGGAAGCCCAGACTTCCCTCTCCCCAGCCACTTCGTCCAGGTCTTCCCGGGGGATCCCGAGGCGTTCCCAGGCCAGCCGGGAGACATAGTCTTCCCAACGTGTCCTGGGTCTTCCCCGTGGCCTCCTACCGGTCGGACGTGCCCTAAACACCTCCCTAGGGAGGCGTTCGGGTGGCATCCTGACCAGATGCCCGAACCACCTCATCTGGCTCCTCTCGATGTGGAGGAGCAGCGGCTTTACTTTGAGCTCCCCCCGGATGACAGAGCTTCTCACCCTATCTCTAAGGGAGAGCCCCGCCACTCGGCGGAGGAAACTCATTTCGGCCGCTTGTACCCGTGATCTTGTCCTTTCGGTCATAACCCAAAGCTCATGACCATAGGTGAGGATGGGAACGTAGATCGACCGGTAAATTGAGAGCTTTGCCTTACTGCTCAGCTCCTTCTTCACCACAACGGATCGATACAGCGTCCGCATTACTGAAGACGCCGCACCGATCCGCCTGTCGATCTCACGATCCACTCTTTCCTCACTCGTGAACAAGACTCCGAGGTACTTGAACTCCTCCACTTGGGGCAAGATCTCCTCCTCAACCCGGAGATGGCACTCCACCCTTTTCCGGGCGAGAACCATTGACTCGGACTTGGAGGTGCTGATTCTCATCCCAGTCGCTTCACACTCAGCTGCGAACCGATCCAGAGAGAGCTGAAGATCCTGGCCAGCTGAAGCCATCAGGACTACATCATCTGCAAAAAGCAGAGACCTAATCCTGCAGCCACCAAACCGGATCCCCTCAACACCTTGACTGTGCCTAGAAATTCTGTCCATAAAAGTTATGAACAGAATCGGTGACAAAGGGCAGCCTTGGCGGAGTCCAACCCTCACTGGAGACGTGTCCCACTTACTGCCGGCAATGCAGACCAAACTCTGACACTGATCATACAGGGAGCGGACCGCCACAATCAGACAGTCCTATACCCCATACTCTCTGAGCACTCCCCACAGGACTTCCCGAGGGACATGGTCGAATGCCTTTTCCAAGTCTAGTCTGCAGCCAACATTCCCAAATGCCTTCCACTCAAATCAACATTGGCAATGAATGTGACTGTCCCAATATTCCCAATGTACCTAGCTACTTAAAGGTATTAATAATTGTACTATTCAAGTAGCATAAAAGCAGAGTAAAAGGAATACATTTTGTACAAGATAACTTTGTTTTTGAATGTTACTATTAAATAGTAGCTATATATGCCGCAAGAGCGTACTGTCACAGAGCGGAAACAGTTCCTGATCTCCAAAATACAACTTTCTTCTCGACCCACCAACGCATGACAGAATGCTAAAATGTCACACAAAACATATTCGGAGTTTGGACAAAAGCACAAAAAATAAAAGTAACTTTGTGCTGGTTGTCAATGGTTTCAACAGAAACTGCATTAAATTCTCCCAGCCCTGAACTTCGGAAAGTTCAATACAGAGTGAGAAGGGTCGCTGTGGTGACAATGCAGTAGCTTTAAAAACCAAGCGTTAAATCACCCCACTAGGTCCTACTCTGCCCCGGTGACTCAACCTTTCTCAGAACCATTTACCGGTATGTCTCTTCCTAAAACAATGGCCAGCTGTGTGCTGCGGAAGATTATCTTGCCCACGGGAGCCTAATACCATACTTCACCATACCTCATGTGCTCACTAGTTAATATATCTTGGGCCCTAATTAGAGACCATGTCAAAATGCACAGTCGTTTCTGGCTCAAAATGGACTAAAACAAACGTTGAGGCATGCTTGCCTTCAGTCAGTGCTGGACCTTATTGATGATGACATCGATGAATGGGTGAGGAAGAAATTTGAAATGATATAAAAAGGGTCTCTATGGTTTGTGTTTGTGGTTGTTACATAGTGTTCCACCCTTTGTGGACGGCTTTGATGTAAGATTGAGCTGTCTTTTAAAATTATGTTCTATTTTATATCTTCCACAGTTCATGTCTCTGCTTGTTAAAATTTTGTTAGCTTTGTTGCTGAGATCTTAGTAGAGATTGAATGGCTTTTTGGTCACATTTGGAAAAACAATACTGTTCTCTGTGGAGATAAAAGATCCCAGTTGTTCCACCAGTTTCCTTTTGTTTTTGGCTATGCACAAATCTGTTTATGATAGATAAGACAGTTTAATTTTTTTTTTCAAAAGAGTATGCCAATATGATAATATAAGACAGAGGTGTGATGAAATGTTCAAATGTAGTGTGTTGTTGTCATTATTGTTTAGTTTTTTTTAAACATCACAAAGTCCAAGAGAGGCCATAGTAAATGTCACCATAAAATGTCTTCCAAAGATGAATGTATAAATATTTTGATTATATCCTTTATTTTTTTTTTACTTTTAGTGTTTTTTTTGTAACTTTTACATGCATAAAACCCCCCTAAAATTAAAATCGTAATGTCAAAATACAAAGTTTTCATTAGGCTACAACAGTATCGTTTTTTTGTTTGTATATTTCCACTTTTGCAAATTGTTCACAAATATTATTACATAGCATTCACACACTGGTGATCTCTTCTCAGCAAGTTTGAGGGCTTGATCTGTCATTTGCTAAGTCTTATCACATGTCCTGGGAATTCTGGAGTACTTTGAGCCTGTGGAGCTCATCAGGAAAGTCATGTGGTTTCTACAGGTAAACATACCAGTCACATGTGGTTAGTGCTGAAGGAAACATGCAAACGGATCGCTTTCCATAATGTAAAATTGTGATGTGTTTAAGAATACCTAGTGCAGGGGTCGGCAACCCGCGGCTCTAGAGCCGCATGCGGCTCTTTAGCGCCGCCCTAGTGGCTCTCTGGAGCTTTTTAAAAAATGTATGAAAAATGGAAAAAGATGAAAGGGGAAAAATATAGTTTTTGTTTTAATATGGTTTCTATAGGAGGACAAACATAACACAAACCTCCCTAATTGTTATAAAGCACACTGTTTATATTAAACATGCTTCACTGATTCGAGTATTTGGCGAGCGCCGTTTTGTCCTACTAATTTTGGTGGTCCTTGAACTCACCGTAGTTTGTTTACATGTATAACTTTCTCCGACTTTCTCGGACGTGTTTTATGCCACTTTTTTTTTTCTGTCTCATTTTGTCCACCAAACCTTTAACGTTGTGCATGAATGCGCAAAGGTGAGTTTTGTTGATGTTATTGACTTGTGTGGAGTGCTAATCGGACATATTTGGTCACTGCATGACTGCAAGCTAATCGATGCTAACATGCTATTTAGGCTAGCTATATGTACATATTGCATCATTATGCCTCATTTGTAGCTATATTTGAGCTCATTTAGTTTCCTTTAAGTCCTCTTAATTCAATTTATATCTCATGACACACTATCTGTATGTAATATGGCTTTTAATTTTTTGCGGCTCCAGACCGATTTGGTTTTGTATTTTTGGTCCAGTATGGCTCTTTCAACATTTTGGGTTGCCGACCCCTGACCTAGTGCAAAGCATTTGTGTTGATTTTCACCCGCCTTTTAATGCATATGTGTCTATTTGTTGTTGCCATGAACCATATGTAGGGTGTTTCACCGCACACAGTTAGCCACGCAAGTTTGAGCAGACCTACCATGTGTGTGGGCTTTCTTCCACAGACCTTTCTAGTTGGGCTTCAATAAGTTGTCTTTTGTCTTATAGGCTGGTCATAAGTGTATAATGGACCACTATAAAGAACAAAGGCCTGTTCCCTGGGTCAAATAGAAGCTCTTTCTTAGCAGTAAGTCAATGTGAAGGATTGGATATGCCCTCTCATTGAGCTCTCTAATGGTATTGTCAGGCAATCATGGTGACATTTTACACCCATCTGTAATTGTCTTGTTTAAGGTTGTGTGTTTACATATGTTTAACTTATTGTCATACCAGCACACATGAGATGGCACGAAATTTAGAACTGGAAGTACTCATTGGGCTAAATGTCGGGGAATGGGCTGGATCAGTTAACATATTTGACAGTTTGATCCAGTTCAAACATACTGTAGTCCCTAGTACAGTTCATTGGTCAAGTGTGAACGCAGTCCAGGACCAAACAGACGGGTTCAGAATGCCTAAGATATGGGTCTTGGTCTGCCTACAAGTGGACTTTAGTCCTGAGTGAGGAAAGTGTGAATGCTGACCACACCTAGTGTTTTCCAATCATTTGTTTGTGACAGCCCACCGACAAGCAGGAAAGGTGTAAAACAGTATTTGCAGCACGCTGCCTCCCTGTTTAAAGCGTCACCTTTATTGTTAAAGGGGAACATTATCACCAGACCTATGTAAGCGTCAATATATACCTTGATGTTGCAGAAAAAAGACCATATATTTTTTTAACCGATTTCCGAACTCTAAATGGGTGAATTTTGGCGAATTAAACGCCTTTCTAATATTCGCTCTCGGAGCGATGACGTCACAACGTGGCGTCACATCGGGAAGCAATCCGCCATTTTCTCAAACACCGAGTCAAATCAGCTCTGTTATTTTCCGTTTTTTTCGACTGTTTTCCGTACCTTGGAGACATCATGCCTCGTCGGTGTGTTGTCGGAGGGTGTAACAACACGAACAGGGACGGATTCAAGTTGCACCAGTGGCCCAAAGATGCAAAAGTGGCAAGAAATTGCACGTTTGTTCCGCACACTTTACCGACGAAAGCTATGCTACGACAGAGATGGCAAGAATGTGTGGATATCCTGCGACACTCAAAGCAGATGCATTTCCAACGATAAAGTCAAAGAAATCTGCCGCCAGACCCCCATTGAATCTGCCGGAGTGTGTGAGCAATTCAGGGACAAAGGCCCTCGGTAGCACGGCAAGCAATGGCGGCAGTTTGTTCCCGCAGACGAGTGAGCTAAACCCCCTGGATGTCTTGGCTCACACCGTCCCTTATGCCACCGAAGATGATCAAGAGAAGAATATCGACCTTAGCTTCCCTGGCCTGCTGACATCAACTCCAAAACTGGACAGATCAGCTTTCAGGAAAAGAGCGCGGATGAGGGTATGTCTACAGAATATATTAATTGATGAAAATTGGGCTGTCTGCACTCTCAAAGTGCATGTTGTTGCCAAATGTATTTCATATGCTGTAAACCTAGTTCATAGTTGTTAGTTTCCTTTAATGCCAAACAAACACATACCAATCGTTGGTTAGAAGGCGATCGCCGAATTCGTCCTCGCTTTCTCCCGTGTCGCTGACTGTCGTGTCGTTTTTGTCGGTTTCGCTTGCATACGGTTCAAACCGATATGGCTCAATAGCTTCAGTTTCTTCTTCAATTTCGTTTTCGCTACCTGCCTCCACACTACAACCATCCGTTGCAATACATGCGTAATCTGTTGAATCGCTTAAGCCGCTGAAATCCGAGTCTTAATCCGAGCTAATGTCGCTATAGCTTGCTGTTCTATGCGCCATGTTTGTTTGTGTTGGCATCACTATGTGACGTCACAGGAAAATGGACGGGTGTATATAACGATGGTTAAAATCAGGCACTTTGAAGCTTTTTTTTAGGGATATTGCGTGATGGGTAAAATTTTGAAAAAAAACTTCGAAAAATAAAATAAGCCACTGGGAACTGATTTTTAATTGTTTTAACCCTTCTGAAATTGTGATAATGTTCCCCTTTAACAAGTAGAATTTTGAGTTTTTTGCCATTGTTCCTCTCCAAGATGTTATTGCTTGTATGCACTTTGTGTTTGCGTTTTGACACACTCAACATCATGCGCCTCGGCTCTGTAGTCACCGCCGCACAGCGGCATTCAAATGAAAGAACGGTACCGGTACTTTTCAAAGGTGGTATAGTACCAATTTCAATTGATTAGTACAGTTATACTTTATTAGTACCGGTATACCGTACAACCCTACATCCTACTAATGGTATATGTGCAACAGAATAAAACAGGCTTCAATTCAAACTTATCAGTGTGAAAATAACGTCAACATACCAACATGTACCAGGTGATGGCGGTAAGTGATGTTTGATCATCTCACAGCTGTGTTCCAGGCTGTTCATTGTCTCTTTATTAACTCACTAATCCGAGTTCCTTGGCTTTGCTTCTATGCTAGGAAATTAGACAAATCTCACCAGATCTTTTTTTTTTTCTCTTCCTGAAGCAATCATGACAACCGTATTGATGCCTTCAGTCTTGCAGTCAACCCAATGTAAAGATACTATTACGTTGCAGTAAGGCCCGTGATGCATTGTGTTTCCACGTCACACGTTCAAGCCCTATATTACCTGAGGGGGCATTGCTACAGTTGCCAAATGAGAAACTTTTTCTGAGTTCTTTGCATGCATGTTATATAATTTTACATTACATTTTCAATGACAATAATGTTAGAAAATGATCAACTCAAATAAATAAACAAATACTTGGTACATTATATGTGACATAAGTGTCAAAAAGACAGTCAAAAGAGGTTGGTAGATGAGAATAAATCTGAAAGTAAAATATAGTGTAGAAATGCACCCAATTGTAGAAAATGTAATCTTGATTTTCAAAATTTTCTTTTAGGGTTTGCGTGGCACCACTTTGTGTTGATTTAAATGTTCCTCCCTGTATATTTCAGAACTTTCAGAACTAGAGATGTCAGATAATATCGGACTGCCGATATTATCGGCCGATAAATGCTTTAAAATGTAATATCGGAAATTATCGGTATCAGTTTCAAAAAGTAAAATGTATGACTTTTTAAAACGCCGCTGTACGGAGTGGTACACGGACGTAGGGAGAAGTACAGAGCAGTTGCGTCTCCCAGTAATACTTGCCAACCCTGCCGACTTTCCCGGGAGACTCCCGAATTTCAGTGCCCCTCCCGACAATCTCCCGGGGCAACCGTTCTCCCGAATTTCTCCCGATTTCCATCTAGACAACAATTTTGGGGGCGTGCCTTAAAGGCACTGCATTTGCGTGCCGGCCCAATCACACAATATCTATGGCTTTTACACACACAAGTGAATGCAATTCATACTTGGTCAACAGCCATGCAGGCCACACTGAGGGTGGCCGTGTAAACAACTTTAACACTGTTACAAATATGCGCCACACTGTGAACCCACACCAAATAAGCATGACAAACATATTTCGGGAGAACATCCGCACCGTAACACAACATAAACACAACAGAACAAATACCCAGAACCCCTTGCAGCAGTAACTCTTCCGGAACGCTACAATATACACCCCCCCCCCCGCTACGACCTACCCCTGTTTAATGCATCCAGCGGGACATCACAACAAAATTAGGCATAATAATGTGTTAATTCCACGACTGTATATATCGGTATCTGTTGATATCGGAATCGGTAATTAAGAGTTGGACAATATCGGAATATTGGATATCGGCAAAAAAGCCATTATCGGACATCTCTATTCAGAACTCTTTATCAAAAGAGCTAATAGCGACCAATCTAGTGGAGAATTTTGGAGACTTTGCCCGACTTTTATATCTCTCTGGTGCCACTGTAGTCCCCTTCCCCATCTAAAAGCACTGCGTCTCCCCGGGCATTGTAAGGATGACAGTGTGCTGGTCGATCAACAATGTCTTTTTTTTGCAAAAACCTAAGTTACTGTTGGCCACAAAAACGCTAAAACAACATTGGTAAACTCAACTGTCTTAGACTGAAAACCACTGCCAGGTCGCTTCTGCACTCGCTGGCAGCTTGTTTTTTTGATTGATTGAGACTTTTATTAGTAGGTTGCACAGTGAAGTACATATTCCGTACAATTGACCACTAAATGGTAACACCCGAATACGTTTTTCAACTTGTTTAAGTCGGGGTCCACTTAAATTGATTCATGATACAGATATATTCTATCATATATACTATCATCATAATACAGTCATCACACAAGATAATCATCAGGGTGTATACATTGAATTATTTACATTATTTACAATTCGGAGTGTGTGGGGGGGGTAGGTTTGGTTGTTATCATCAGTCATCAACAATTGAGAACAGAGAAATGGATATTGAAACAGTGTAGGTCTGACTTGGTAGGATATGTACAGCAAGTAGTGGACATAGAAAGAGAGAGAGAGATCAGAAGGCATAAGTCTTGTGACATTAAACAATGAGTTCGGAGGGGGGGGGTTTTCTACAAGAATTATGTGCGTTTTTGTGTGCGTGCGTGCGTATGTGCGTAAGGAAGCGAAAGTGTAAAAAAGCCAAAACAATGCAAGTTGGCCCTCCGTGCATGTGACTGTCTGTCAGTGAGTCATGTAGAAGTAATCACCTTTTTGCTCTTTCAGGAACAGAGGGGTGAAACGAGGGGGTGTCTTATAGGTTTGATAGAACTTCACTTCTTTATGTTCTTAATGAGTCACACATTGTATATATGTGTACAGCGGGAGTCTTTCAAGCTATCATCTGTCACCACTTTAGAGGATGTAAGTACCGCTGTTTTATGTTCATTTAAAATATATCTGCTTCTGATGTGGTTAGCTCATTTTCAACTTTTTCTACATGATGTCGTGAGCCTGTTTATAATCATGATTTATGTTTTTGCTACGTTTTTTTTCATAGGACCAAGTTTTATTTTAAAGGGGAACATTATCACAATTTCAGAAGGGTTAAAACCATTAAAAATCAGTTCCCAGTGGCTTATTTTATTTTTCGAAGTTTTTTTCAAAATTTTACCCATCACGCAATATCCCTAAAAAAAGCTTCAAAGTGCCTGATTTTAACCATCGTTATATACACCCGTCCATTTTCCTGTGACGTCACACAGTGATGCCAACACAAACAAACATGGCGGATAGAACAGCAAGGTATAGCGACATTAGCTCGGATTCAGACTCGGATTTCAGCGGCTTAAGCGATTCAACAGATTACGCACGTATTGAAACGGATGGTTGTAGTGTGGAGGCAGGTAGCGAAAACAAAATTGAAGAAGAAACTGAAGCTATTGAGCCATATCTGCCAACGACGAAAACGACACGACAGCCAGCGACACGGGAGAAAGCGAGGACGAATTCGGCGATCGCCTTCTAACCAACGATTGGTATGTGTTTGTTTGGCATTAAAGGAAACTAACAACTATGAACTAGGTTTACAGCATATGAAATACATTTGGCAACAACATGCACTTTGAGAGTGCAGACAGCCCATTTCAGGCGCGCTAAGAACATATATTTTTCCACAATTTCAGCACTCAGGTTAACCATACCTAAATAGATACAAAATACTGCATTACACAAGACTACCCGAATGTACTCGAATGATTGAAAAAAAAGAAGAAGTTTTTAAGCTAAATTATTGGTAAACACAGTTTATGTATAATAATTTACGTAAAACCGCGAGTAATGAATAAAGTTTTCATCAATTAATATATTCTGTAGACATACCCTCATCCGCTCTCTTTTCCTGAAAGATGATCTGTCCAGATTTGGAGTTGATGTCAGCAGGCCAGGGAAGCTAGGATCGATATTCTTCTCTTGATCATCTTCGCAGGATATCCACACATTCTTGCCATCTCTGTCGTAGCATAGCTTTCGTCGGTAAAGTGTGCGGAACAAACGACTGACCATTTCGTCGGCTTTCCCCACAGCCTCGTATTTTGAACAAATTCCGTCCAATTTCTTGCCACTTTCGCATCTTTGGGCCACTGGTGCAACTTGAATCCGTCCCTGTTCGTGTTGTTACACCCTCCGACAACACACCGACGAAAGTGAGAAAATGGCGGATTGCTTCCCGATGTGACGATCGCTCCGAGAGCGAATAATAGAAAGGCGTTTAATTCGCCAAAATTCACCCATTTAGAGTTCGGAAATCGGTTAAAAATATATATGGTCTTTTTTCTGCAACATCAAGGTATATATTGACGCTTACATAGGTCTGGTGATAATGTTCCCTTTTAAAATAAAGAAAAGCTGATATCACTCTTGTTTTAAGATCTCCATTTGGTCAATCTCCTTTGAAAGTTTATGGTTTTTCATTTAAACTACAGTGCATGACAACTACTTTCATGCGGTATCAGTGGCCACCGTTGTCCTGACTAATTTGTTCATTCATTGCTCTTTTGTTGTTTGTCATTGAGATTGCCTTTGACCATTCTTTGTTTGTTTAAAATTGTGCTGTAGTAGGATCTACTCTCACAAAAAGAGGTGCAAATAAATGTTCAAATTCCAGAAGTGTGTCGACTGGGTCTTGCTTGCTATCTTTTCAATATGGTACCAGTGGCTGTTGAATGGTGCAGTTTGGCACTCCTCAAGATCGCACCCTGACAGCAGAAACATGCACAGCTGGTAGACGTCTTGGCTCTGATGAAGGTGCCAGTTCAGCTGTTGTAGGACAGGTGGCTCTACTAGGATTTTTTTTAAAGATGTAAAAAGAACCAAGTCTAAATATTATGCTATGCAGACACTCCCTCACATACAAACTCGTTATCGTCACTGTCTGTATCATGTACTGTTCGTACGTCGTTATTTTATATTTTACATTCCCTCTCTCTTTCTGAGCACCGTTGTTCATTGAAACTCAAACTTGGCACTATGTTGATGGCGTTGCGTAGATTTGGTGTAGTAGAAAACGTTGCACTATACTAAAGACGCACAATTCAAGAAGTATTGCTAAAACACGACATGTTTGTAACACAAATGTTTGTAAGTAGGGCAACATTGTACCTGTGCTTGAGTTTTTGGAGCAGACAAAGGCATAGGAATGAGTTTACCATTGGGGGAGACAGATATCAGAAAACTGACAGATGACTACAACTTAATAACCTAGGATTAAGATGACTTCACTCAAAAGACCTAGGTTCCAAATATGAATATAAATTAACGGCAAGACGATATAAACGAGCCATATTTCCAGCAACTTTTTCTACACACTCTTTTAAAGACCACTTGCAGTCTCTCGTCTCTCTCAGGGTCAGAGCCACTGAGTAAAGGGGCAGGCCAGTGACTTGGCACTGTGTTACGCTTTCAAAATTAACGCACAAAAGTAAAAGATTTCAAAACCAGACATTTTTCTCCTATGTGGTATACTTTTTGGGTGGAGCAGATGTATCTGACTTTAATATTGTGGGGGACACACGTCCGGCCTGTATGAGAGCACATATGATCAAACGCAAGAAGAAAAAACACATGGAGATATAGATACGGTACTGTCCTTACAGATATCTCTTTTGTCTGTTTCAGTTTCCTTCCTACACATACATTCCAATTATCCCATTGGTCAGTGCTGTAAGATGTTTGTGTAGCAAAATCTTGGCTTGTACAAACGTATTTCCTCTTCCTTTGAGCCAATGTTAATAATAACCACTGTTTTTCAGACATCACTATTCCCAGGGTGTATATTTTAAAAACAAACCAAATCCATAAACTCTTCTGCAAAGGGTGCTCTGTGGATAGCTCTGTAACAGAGGATACTCTGTGCAGGAAAGAACGGAAAGACAACACCTGTGACAATCCCTATGGTAAATGTAGTCACTAAGACAATCTGACCACAGTAATACTCAGCACTGTGACTGTGAGGTTTCAGACACTGTGTGATGTGAAACACTCGAGCCGCTGAGACTAATATGAGTTTGCTGACCGTTAAGTTGATTTGCTGCCCCAGAAGCCAATCAGATTAAGATGCAAGTTGTCCGAGGGGCCTCTAACTTGATTTCATCCTATATTTCTCTGATTTCTAAAGTTATCACATGCTCACATTAGGTTTTGAATAAGGGGATTGTTACTGGCGATGTGGGCATATCGGCTGTGGGAATACATGCTTTCTTGCTTGAAGGGCAGCAGTCATTTCTTTGAATTCCAAAGACAGCTGAACATATTTTTGTTTTTGTATCATAAATTGCTGTGGTTCTTAATGGTACAACCATTTTGCCATTCTTTATATTAGTACCCAGTCTAGGCCTGTTTGGTGTTGTGTCAGACCCTTTTGGACCAACTCTGGAGATTGACGATTCAGGTTCAGCCTTAGTCCTATCCTCCCCCACCTTGCACTCTATCTTTGTCATTTACAGAGGCGTCTCCGTGACGATGGCACAGCCATGCATTGTGAGGGACTCCCCACACAGCCACAGAGGCCCCTTGAAAGAGCTCTGAGGAATGCCAGCTTTCTCGCTCATTCCCTTGCTGCACTCTCCCACGACTAATCCCCACCCCTTCTCATTTACACATGCCCTTACGCTCCTCTTCTGTCTCTCTGGTCTCCTCCACTCCCACATTGGTCTCTCCAATTTCTCGTTGGTTTTATTTTTTTTTTCTCACAATTTCACTTTTCCTTGGTTAGGGCTTTGTCATTTTATTTACCTGGCCCTGTGTTACTTACATCCAAGTGCTGTTCTAGATGAATGTTGGCTTTAGATAGAGATCAAAAACACGATACAGTCTTACTGCCGTAGTTAGCTACTGACCACTTTTTGAAACTCATGATCATGAAACTAAATTCTGAGCAATATCTATCCAAGTGTATTGTTAGGTCCTTCTTAAATCCTAATTTGCTATCCTACCAACCTATTTTGGACAAGCTATTATTTCCAACATTGTGGGAACAGTTTGTGGAAGGCTTTTTCCTTCTTCTTTGTTGACCATGTTCATACCATGCCAATTAGCCACGATAAACGAGGGGCGATTGTATAGTCAATCATAAATAACCTATTGTAATAATTTTGCCAATGTCCTTGTCATAAAGGCAGGGTGTAAACAGCCTGTTTGTGCAACGTGAAAGGAAGCCCCCTCTCTCCATCCACCAATGCTTCTGCTGTTGCAGGAAATGGATGTTGCTACTGTCTCGGGGTCAGTTTGTTTAAAAAAAAAAAAAGAATTCCATGAGCTCAAAAACACAGAAGGGAGATTCATGTTTTTCACAACTGGCCCTTGCACGAACCCCAGAAGTTGATTTGTTACAGACTTGATGTGTTTGCTGATAAAGAAAGAGGAATTTGATTATTGTGGTTTTAGTGTGTGAGGTCTGTTGTTGCTCAGCCAATCAGAAGAAGGACCTTGATGTTACATGATGGCAAACTGGTGCAAAATGGTGAGCTGCGTGTCAACTGCCATGGTGGCAATGATTTTGTTAAGTTTGTCTCACCTCATACAACGTGACCCAACCACAGTGAGAGAAAAAAACATACAGTGCTTCAAAGAGTACAAACAGCGACTTACAGCTGTCACCCATCAAACCCCCCTCCTGTGTAACACGTCACACTTACTTGTAACAACCAAACACTGGTGATTTGGGGTGAATCCCAGGAAAGCTTCTTGTCTTCACACGTGTGTCTGTTCTATTGTGTGTTAGGCAGTAAACTGTCTTGATTGGTGTCAGTTAGGAGACGACTTTGGCGCCTTCCCAACGGCCGTGGCAGTCTTGGTGCCGTGCCAGGTGGTGTGGACCCAGCTGTTTATAGGCAAAGCTTGGATGGGAAATCTATGGAACCGTTTGAAGATGAGAGCTTGTTTACATTCAAACTGCTCTGGGGTGACTCTCAATTAACTGATGTGTTGTGGGCCCGGAGAGAAAGAGAGCGACAAGTTTTAGTTGGGGGGGCGGTTTTAAAGGAAGTTTGCCGTTGGACCTTGGACCTTCAGGGAATTATTTTAGCATTGTTCTAGAGAGATGTGGGAAAGAGAAGGGGGGCCTCACTCCGCCTTCTTCCCTCCTCCCTTTTGCGTCGCCTTCCTCCTGCCACAATCAAAATCTCAACTGATATGTAGTGCACTTGGGAAAAATGGAAGACTTTGTAACGGTATTTACATTTGGATTAGCACGACAGCAGGTGATCAACTTTAATTTAATTAATCACGCCAAGGTCGAGACACTTAGGGTAAGTCTGTTGCTGCTCTCCACATATATATGTACTGTATGTATGGTGAGATTGTCCATTATTTACTGCGTCACACTGTAATTTCACACACCTTGCCAACTTTAGCCATGCGTTTTGTAATGCCCATGTTTGACGGAAGCCGGTTCATGAGGGCAAGTTGGAGGAATGATAAGTCCTAATTTCAGGAGAAGATTACGAGGCGGCGCAAGAAAGAAAGGAAGGCAGCAGACCAGAGCAGTGTGACCAGATTGATGGCAGATTGCTTGAGGTTAGCTCAGCCGCTCAACCAAAAAGGAGACAAATTAACCTTGTGAGCTACTGCAATCCTGACTTCTCTTAGGGCACACTTTTTTATAAGGCCTTCAGATTAACTTGGCATATGTTAATTTGTTCCTATTTAGATAAAATAGATTATCAAAAATGTTCCCAAAATTCCATACGCCTCTTATTGGAAGAAATCCCACTGGATGGACTCTAGCGTTCCCAAAATATCATTTGCCTCTTATTGGAAGAAATCCCACGGGATGGACTCTAGCGGCATGTGTTGTTTTCACTTATTTAATAACCGTGCTAGCAATCGGAGGGTTGCTGGTTACTGGGGTTCAATCCCCACCTTCTACCATCCTAGTCACGTCCGTTGTGTCCTTGGGCAAGACACTTCACCCCTTGCTCCTGATGGCTGCTGGTTAGCGCCTTGCATGGCAGCTCCCGCCATCAGTGTGTGAATGTGTGTGTGAATGGGTAAATGTGGAAATACTGTCAAAGCGCTTTGAGTACCTTGAAGGTAGAAAAGCGCTATACAAGTATAACCCATTTATCATTTATTTATTTAACTAGTGTTTTTTAATCAACTCTGATTTTCACAATCATCATGATTTACATGTTGTGCACCATGTGTTTTTCTTAGGGATGCCCATCAAAGGTGGCAGCCTGCACCGGGTTCTAAGGCAGCCATGTTGGTAAAGGTGAACAGCATGAGTCGGAGTCAGCCAAGTCCAGTTTTGCAGCAGCAATTGCAGCACAATGCACCCAACAAAGCCAACAACTTCACGCCCCATGCATCCAGCAATAAGACCCAAGGAGGATGCTCAAGCTCCACCCAAGCATGTAAAACCGTCCCCTCCGGCAAAGCAGCACCTGACCCTCGCCAGGCCCATCACCTGAGAAAAGCCAGTAATGGCAGCTTCTGTTTAGCGACAACAGACAGTAACCATCCCAGTCCGCTCCTGAACAGGTCACAGACCAGCACACCACGCCCAATCTCCCCTCAATATGGTTGCAGTGCCCCAATCTATGACCAGCCAGTTACAGACTGTCCCATATATGATGAACCCCCAATAGACATGGAGGTGGAAGGGGCACATCTTTACAATGGGCAACAACTGTCTCGCCTGACACCCACCCATAGCCTCCAGAAACCAAGACTTCTCCAGCACCCTGGTCCACCTCACCCAGGTCCTAGACACAGAAGAAATCCTTCTGCTTCGGATTATAGCCCAGCTGGCCTTGAGTGCATCAAACATATGATTAATGTAGACCCCAAACAGGGGCTCCTTCCTGGTTCCCCTGTACCCTCACATACACCTTCTCCTACCTCCAGGCAAGACGTTGTCCCAACACAGCCACAGGCTCAGCCACATCCCCAAACACAAGCTCACTCTTTGCCCCAAGTTCGAGGTCAGTTGAGAGACAGAGAAGCAGTGACCCCAGGCCCAAGTACACTGGATAAGAAGCAGAGTTGGCGCGTACTGGAGGCTACAGTGCAGCGTGCCATGGAGGCCCGACACAGTAGGCAGAGCAGTCAAGCTTCACAGGACTTTACTTCCTCAACACCACAGGCAACTGCAAACTATCAAGATTCCGGTTACTCAACCGGGCCTTCTCCAAGCTTGAGAAGGAAGAGCAGGAGAAGAATGGGCGCCGGCGGAGGGGCTGGCGGAAGGCCTGGGTCAGTTGGCAGCAATGGGGAGCTTTGTGCCCTCAATGAGAGACTCATGGCTGAGATGAGGGAAGTAGTTAGTCGTTCCAACACTATGAGGGAGGTGAGAGTGGGACTGGATCCTGAGATAGGCGAGAGGGTGATGCTATCCCGGACACGTTCCCCTGCAGACTCTCTCAGGTGGTATGCTGGGGCTGGGGGTGCATCAACCGGCAGGTGCTCATCCCGAGAAGACATCACTGGTGCTTCTTGCTCTCCGAGTAACTCTGCGCTGACGCCTCTAGAGATACCAGGGCGGCAGAAAAGGACATTTGAAAAAGTTGACACCTTGGAGATGAGTATTACTAGCCAGGCCAGCCTGTCTTCACCTGAAACTCCAGGACCACCCTCTCAGGTAAGGCGCACCACACCCAAATTAGTGATCACTGATGGCAAATCATCCTAAAGATTAAAATTAGGGACTGCATTAGTCACATGTACAGGGTACAGCAAAAGTTTGTTTTTTTAAAAAGTCAGAATTTTTAGTATCAATGAGCATGTACTATGAAAATCAAGGTTCAAGAGAACCTAGAAAAGTGAGTGAAAAGTATCATCTTTTAGAGAAACAAAAACAACAATGAGTGATTCTTCTTACTCAATAGTGTACCCACTACCAAATATCTCCTAAATTGGCAGACTGGTCTCTACAGATCATAGTGGCCATGGTCCCAGCATTACCTATCATCTTCCATCTGTGCTGCTCTGTAGGTACTGTATACCCATATGCCCGTTCCATGCTTGGGCATATGGGGCACATGCCAGACCAGAGAGATTCAGGACATGGCCTCCCTCCTTCAGGAAGGAGGGAAGCTGTGGTCCATATGGTTCATGCTTGGCAGCAAAATTGTAGGAGAGGAAGGCAACCATCAAGCCTTGTTTGCTACACCGTAACTTGTAGTTGACTGCCAATTGACACCGGGCAGGCCCCACTACTACTAAGTCTGTCCTGGAATGTCCCTCAGACCTGGTGGCAAATCACTTGCACACACACTCACTGACTCTAGGATTATGGTTCACTAGTTACAAGCTTGATGAATGCCCTATTTAAACATTCTGTTTTTACTGCAAGACCTTTGATTGAACTTGTTCACTATAATCCTTTTAACTTGAGACATTTCCATTAAACCATGAATAATTACAATGTATTAGCTACAGCCTTTGTCCCTTTCTGTTCGATACTCGAGGCATATTGCCACATCTGAAATAGCACGAACTTCTGATTTGCTCCTGTAGACTGAGAAACCGCACAAATAAAAGTCCAACCAAAGTTGAGCGTGTCTGGCATCAAACTGTTCCACGTTCCATCAGGATACAATTCAGAAGACAAGCCATCAAATTTTATGCTCGCTGGCAAAATGTTATTTTGATTTTGGCTGAGTTCTAGATTTTATGATGTCGTATTTGGCTGATTCAAAATGTGTCTGGCTTACTGCTTGCTTTCTCTGTTAAGGGAAGTTGGTGCTCCATATGGTCATAAACCTCACCGCAGGAATCAGGACTAGGTTTTGTATGGGTCAATAAGTAGTAATAAATGTCCTTAGCGTGTCACCTGCTGCTGAGACCATACATAGCCATCCTCTAAGGCAACAGTTTCTCACCAAGCCACAGCAAAAGAGAGCAGAATAGCCTGCAAGCTTTTTCTTCTGCTGTACTTGTTTTTTTCTCAGCCTTTTCTAAACCCCAATTGCATTCTCCTGTAGGTGGGCACACTTGAATTGCAGGCTCAGTTGGAGAACCGAAAGAAAGACATGGGAGATGGACGGAGTGCATCACTTGGCCCACATCGGCCTGCCAGCCATGACAACCGAGAGGGCTCTGATGGAACAAAATCAGCAGAACCTTCCTACCAGTTCCCCTACGCCACCCTGCGACAGCCACCACCTCCAGTCATGGGCATGGAGGACTGGGCCAGCAAGCACCTCAACATGCACACACAAGGCTTGTTCCGGCGCCGGGTCTCCATCGCCAACATGTTGTCTTGGAACCGAGGTTCCATCAAAAAGCCTATGCTCGTCACCACCAACCGCACTGTCAGGAAGGAGGCTTGCGAAATGTTCAAGCTGGTGCAGGCCTACATGGGAGACAGACCCTCTCGTCTGAACCGCCGTCACTCTGCGCTACTCATTGTCACCAAGTGCTGGGACATGGCGGGCCTGCGGGACGAGCTGTATGTGCAGCTAGTGAGGCAGACCACAGGAAACGCCAGCCCCAGTAGCTTAGCGGCAGGTTGGGAGCTGATGGCTGTCAGCTTGGCCTTCTTTGCCCCATCGCCCAAGTTCCGATGTTACCTAGAAGGCTACATCCAGAGACACACGGACCCCACCAGCGACAAGAAATGTGAGTCTCAGACTGAGCAAAACGGTGGGTCACCTTTTCTTCCCCTTTTAGATGCCCCTTTGTTGTCAGATAGTCCACTTTACTTATGTAAGGCACAAATGAATTGTTTTTTTCATATGGCTTTTACTAGTATGACCCAATTGTATGTGATGACCTCAGTCTTTTACCATCCAACATATGACCCTCACTGTCTTCTATCTTTCACAGTGACTCAGTTCGTATTGGAACAACAGGAACTGAAATTAAAGAAGAACTCGAAATCCAGGAAAAAGATGAAACAAAGCACAGACGAAGACGAAGGTACATTGAATAAATGACCATCCCCCAAAATGTAACTGGGGGAGATGGTAACTGTCGTTCATCTAAAATGTTTTGGTACCAGCATCTAGACTGGATCCAACCAATCTAAGTCTGAGCATAAACCGATGAGCATGATGTTTGGATATAATGCGAAACGGCTTTTAAGACAAACTGAATAGTCGAGTTGCGATCAATTGAGTGCCCTGAGAATACAATGACCTGGAGGAATGAGAACATCCATAGACATCTTAGAAACCAAGCCTATTGCTCCCTCTTAAAGGGGAGCTGCAGTTTTTTTGCAATCATTATGAAAGACATAACGGATGTTGTTTTTTTTTAATGCATTGTAAATGTTAAATAAATTTGATCAAAAGTCTGCTTACAATGAAGCTTATGGGAGCCATTCAATTCTGCCTATAGAGCCCCTAAAAACATCCAAACACCTCAAGGTTTTATATACATGATGTACGTATATACAGTATGTAATGTAGTAACAGGCACATTTATAATAAAATTTTATCATTTTAAGCATACACGGCGCATTCATTTCAAAAACGCATCACATTTGCTTTTTTTTTTTTCATCACTGATTTCTGCTCACTGTGGACTTTGAAGTGAAGTGAATTACATTTATATAGCGCTTTTACTCAAGTGACTCAAAGCGCTTTACATAGTGAAACCCAATATCTAAGTTACATTTAAACCAGTGTGGGTGGCACTGGGAGCAGTTGGGTAAAGTGTCTAGCCCAAGGACACAACGGCAGTGACTAGGATGGCAGAAGCGGGGTTCGAACCTGCAACCCTCAAGTTGCTGGCACGTCCGCTCTACCAACCGAGCTATACGGCCCCATTTATTTATTACGTTTGTTGAGAGCCAACAAACATAATAAAAAATCACTTACTGTACGAGATCTGCTGTCATTAGGCTGCTGACTACTCGGATGTTCATATATTCCCATTTCGATGAAAAATGTCTCATAATACTCGCAAAAAAACGGGGCAGGAAGAAGCACTTTTCTTGTGGTTCTCACCAGTTCCAGGTCCTAAATGGCTGGCAAAGTGTCCCAACTTGTCGGATTATATCCTCAGCCATGTACTTTTCAGGTGGGAGGCATGATTTATGATCAACAAAAAACTTGCAGGGAAGCGAGGAAACAGCAGACCACTCAATGATGTAAACATAGGCACACATGGAAGTGATCACGTCTCTGCTATAAATAGTTTGTTTGCGTTAGCGCTTTTAATAACAATATCACTAATACTTGGTTAATATTCAAGTCGCAAAATGTAAATGGAGTATTGCTGGTGCTTTCTGAATGGTTATTTACCAGATTTTATGGGCGGAAGAGTGGAGCTCCCATTAGCTCCGCTGTAAGTTTATTTATAGAGATGTCCGATATTATCGGCCGATAAATGCGTTAAAATGTAATATCGGAAATTATCGTATCGTTTTTTTTATTATCGGTGTCTTTTTTGTTTTTGTTTTTGTTTTTTTTGGGTTTTGTTTTTATTAAATCAACATAAAAAACACAAGATACACTTATAATTAGTGCACCAACCCAAAAAATCTCCCTCCCCCATTTACACTCATTCACACTCATTCACACAAAAGGGTTGTTTCTTTCTGTTATTAATATTCTGGTTCCTACATTATATATCAATATATATCAATACAGTCTGCAAGGGATACAGTCCGTAAGCACACATGATTGTGCGTGCTGCTGGTCCACTAATAGTACTAACCTTTAACAGTTAATTTTACTAATTTTCATTAATTACTAGTTTCTATGTAACTGTTTTTATATTGTCTTACTTTCTTTTTTATTCAAGAAAATGTTTTTAATTTATTTATCTCATTTTATTTTATTCATTTTTTTTAAAAGTATCTTATCTTCACCATACCTGGTTGTCCAAATTAGGCATAATAATGTGTTAATTCCACGACTGTATATATCGGTTGATATCGGTATCGGTAATTAAAGAGTTGGACAATATCGGAATATCGGATATCGGCAAAAAGCCATTATCGGACATCCCTATTTATTTCATATTTAGAATGCATTAAAAAATATATCAATCCGTCATGTCTTTCATAATGATTGTGAACAGTAAGGCTGCAGCTAACGATTATTTTTCTATCGATTAATCTATAGATTATTTTTTCGATTAATCGGTTAAACTATAGATTATTTTTTTCGATTAATCTATAGATTATTTTTCCTTTTACCGATTTTTTTTTTTATTTAAAAAGAAGATGAAAAAATAAATGTAGGCCAGTTTTTTCAAAAGGCATGGCTTTTATTTACAAAAAAAAAAGTATGGCCACTCAGTCAACATTGACAACAACATGACAAAATATTCTGTAACAATGTAAACATTTAAAACTTTTAACATTTAACAAAATTAAAAGTAGCGTATTTGCTTTTTAATGTGCAAATATAAAATAAACATACAGTGCAAATCTTAATATTCTGCAATAGTATAAGCATTTCAAAAGTAAAAGTATTGCTTATTTTGCTTTAAAATGTGCAAAAATAAAGATAAACATTATTTCCTTGAATTGGCGCCGGGTATATAGCATTCGCATGCCTCGAATTACTGCCGGGTCAAACTCGTTTCGCAAAATAATTAGCGCATGCTTTGCCTTACCGCCGGCTCAGGATTAACGCCGGATCAAACTCGTTTCGCAAAATATTAATTTTATTAGCGCATGTCTGGAATTTTCGCCGGGTCAAACTCGTTTCGCAAAATAATTAGCATATGTCTAGAACTTCCGCTGGGTCAAACTCGTCACGTCATGAGTGACACTTCACCTGTCATCATTTTCAAAATGGAGGAGGCTGATTTCAATCATTTGAAATCGCATAAAGGGAAGAAGATTAAGAGCTATTCAGTAGGATTTAAGGTCCAAGCTTTTGAATATGCTAAAAAGAACTGTAAGCAGCTATGTTTTATTAATATACTGTAGCTGCGTGTGTCAAATATGAGTCATTAAATGACTCCCGCCTCCTGGTGGTAGAGGGCGCTAGTGATCCTTCTTGCGACTACCGGTACTGCAGAAGACCGGTGCTGCAGAAGAAGACAACAAGCAACAAGAGTGAGCAGCGATCGTTTGCTTGCACTTTTAACATGGAGGATTACATATCTAAAATAAAACAGTTTTCTAAACTGGACTTTCAATCGAAGCAGGAGGTAATACTTAAAGGAATATCTCCATTGAGACAGAGAGACTTTTAAAACTGAAGAAAGATAAGGAAGACTTCTATAAACAAGTTATCGATGCTTTTGATCAGAAGCAGCTGCTCATGGACTCATAAGTAAAGGTAAGACCATAATAACGTTTTTTGTATTAAATGTGCTTTTCATGATGGTATCCTTACATCACTCAAATTTATAAGCACAGGCCTAAATGTACCCCACGCCTTTTAGTAAGCGCAGGAGTGAGAAGAGGTTTTAAATTAATTAGCGCCCTGGCGGCTATTCAAGTATGCGACGCGTCGACGCACAAAAACGGCGTCGACGTGTTTACGTAATCGATGACGTCGCGCGTCGTTTCAGCCTTAGTGAACAGTAGGCAACATTTAAAAAAAAGTGCAGTTCCCCTTTAAGAGTGACCTCTTTTGAGTGGGATGGAAAATACTATCAGATGAGGCCATGCCGATGTACTCACAGACTCAATAAATGAGTTTCACAGAACTTCTGTTTTGGGAGAAAAAAAAAAAGGATGAGAATTTCAGAAGGTTCTGTTTGCTCTCAATGGACAGTCTGTGAATCACATCAGTGGTCTCACAACCTTCTCATCGGCACAAGGCCTCATTAGAGGAACCCACACTGCCAGCTGTTGTGATGATGTCATCAATCGGGGCCACAGTCATCTCTGCGGCAGCAACCTCTTACATTGTGCCGCAGTGACTCACTCGGTGCTTCTACGCTGACTAAGAAATCATGAAGATACACCAGAACACGTGCACTATTCAGGGAAGACACTTCAATGACTGGTCACTAGCCAGAAATCCCAGCATGTTTAAAAATAGTCAAATGACTTACTGATAGAGGAGCTGAAACACATATTTTTGGTCTGTTGCATGTATGAACAGGGGGCTACATTGTTTTCAACTAGCCTGGTGAACAACAGCAGCAGCAAGACACGCCCTTTAAATGTTTACTTGTTAAATATAGCTATATTAACAGGTGTGCTTGGCGTTGGGTACAGTGCACACAAGTCAAACAAGCTCACACTGATTCTCTGTGGACTTTGGTTGCTTGGTTGCTGTTTTCATACAATCAAGCACGTAAATTTAGAACATCGGCCGTGTTGAACCTCTCTCCACAGGTCCTTGCACGTTTGGGTTTCTGGATGAATAATTGTCTTCAAGATCTACCAGACATAATTGCTGAGTCAGTTTTGGTCGTGCATGAGAGTCACCTGTTTGCTATAAATCGAAGGACCTTTGACTAAAGGAAAACATGCTGGAACATGTTTGCTACTCTAGAAAATCACATTAGTAAGCGTGTCCATCTGGCCAGGGTTCAGGTGCCTGTTGTGTTGGAAAACTCGGGTATGAGGAATAAATTAGTGTAAACAGAGATGATATATAGATTTTCTTACTAGTACATGCTGACCCAAAGGGTCAGGTTTTTCCTTTTTAGAGACGATTGGTTGGAATTTCACCTGATTACATTACAAATTGCCGGAAAGTCTGTGCTGCATCCTTGAAATCTTGAAAAAAAAAGTGCTTTTGCAACCTTTAAGAATTTATTTTTGCCTCACAGAAACGATAGACCTTGTGTTTTTCTCCCCAGAGGCCTTTAAGTGTGTATAGTGATGAATCACCTGAACGTTGAAGGTGTAGGCGGATTCTGTGTCTAAAGCTTTTGTTCAATAGCAGTAAATCTTCTCCCAGCCTGACACTTTAGCCAGTCCTCCTCTAATCCCCATATGCTAGAATCACACTGTCAACATGTCTCTCCAATTACCACTCCTACCAGGTTTGACATTTGTGGAAAAATATCGTCTTAATTTATTTACTTATTTTGGTTTTTCACCAGTTTTAATGCCGGATGGTCTCACTTTGAATTCAAACTGCACTTTTTGGATCATCAATCTCATTGCTAAATTACCTTCCTCTCTAAACCAACAGGCTTACCGATCAGCACGTATGCCAAGTTCTGCCATCGAAAACTGCAAAAGGTGGCCATCACAGGAGGCAAAAAGGTAAACCAGGAGTACAATTGAACACACTCCATCTCTGTATTTAAGTTATTTCCACAATAGAAATAATCCAAATTTAATAAATTGCAATGGGAATCTTACATCAAATCACAATTTGATTATTGGGGAGATGATTTGATTCAGAATCAATACTCGATTCAACACGATTCTTGATTAAATATATTAATTGGTATAAAAAATATAATAAAACCTTTTCAAAACAGGTTACCGTTTCAAAAGCTCCTCTTGGCTGCTGACATACGTGCAGAGAGTAAGTATAAAAATGGCCTAAAAATGTATTTTTAAGAATGTATTATTTTAAAAAGAATGGTTATAATTTAGGGGTCGGCGTGGCGCGGTTGGGAGAGTAGCCGTGCCAGCAACCTGAGGGTTCCTGGTTCAATCCCCAACTTGTACCAAATGTGGAAATAGTGTCAAAGCGCTTTGAGTACCTTGAAGGTAGAAACGCGCTATACAAGTATAACCCATTTACCATTTAATTATTCTTTAATTTAAAAACTAGTAATTTATTAGGATTTTTTTTAGAATTCTGAATCGATTGAGAATAGGAACAAATAAAAATTGAGAATCCAAATATTTAAAAAATTTCAGCGCCCTGGTAATTTATTTGTTCCAGGGTCAAACTGTTAGGTAATATTACAATAATACAAGTGTAAAAAAAAGTTATGAAATTACTGATTTCAACTTGATTTGGCAAGATTTTACGGAGATGTTTTTATATGTTGCAACTTACATTTATGTGTGGTGTTCGGGTCTGTGGGACCTGTTTTCATTTTTTATTAAAAGAAAAATGATACAATTAATTAATTTTTCAAACTGAGACTCACTGACTTTGGCTTATTTTCTGTGAAGAACATATATCAGAATACATATTTAATGACCACACATCATACACCCCCCTACACATTTCTATTACATATAAGATGTCCGGGTCCACTGGACCCGGGGCTAAAAGAAGTGTGGAAATTAATGTTCTGTGTACTACACGCACCCACCCACCCACACAGACACACACACAGCAGGCCTAGACAGGAGGAGGACAGAGTGTAGGTACACAGAACATCAGAGGGTCAAATGTGCGAGAAAATGAGAGCAGACAGTGTTGACAAACAATATTGCAACCTTGTGTGGGAACCGCAGGTGCAGAAACACAAAAGAAGAATCCCTGTGGGATACAGAAACTGGCAGAGAAATTTTCCGTGCAACGTTCATATTGTTGTTACTCAGCCAGCGTTTGTGGGTCTGATGGACCCTTTGCATTTTGTGGCTTTTAATGCCTCACAATCAAACACTTTTATGTAAAAATACTGAACAGATGTTTATTGGGATAAGATAAACATCAAAATGCAACGGGTCCGTCAGACCCACAAACACTGGCTGAGTAACAACAATATGAACATTACACAAGGGTTAATAACAGTTTTTTTCTCCACCAGTGATTGCTACGTAAGGTGAGGTTAACCCTTTAGATCAGATGTGCTTAAAGTTGGGCCAGGAAATCATTTGACATACTTTAAAACTTAAATTAAACATGTACCGCATTAGATCATTGGGTAGGATTCAAGGAACTTTATTGTCATTCTAGCACTAATTAAAAGGCATGAAATTTAGTACCAATGTACAAATGAGTGCCACAAGAAGAATAGTATGTACATAAATAAAAGAGGACATACAGTAGGTTATAAATAGCATAGGTTAATGGGAATGTATTATAGATATAATAGAATGGATACATACAATTCTCAACAACGCTGCTTTGACTAGAGCTTTCCTATCTACTGAACTTCCCTCCTAATCATCTGACACAGGCCATGTTTAATTTCCTTTTTAAAATATGCTAGGGATCTGTGGGCTGCAAATTGCCCACTGTCCCTACTTTGGACACATCTCAAGTTAGACCAGAGCTGTCCCCTACCTAGTCTTCCAGCATGAACTGATGAAGTCTGCCTGGATGAGAGGCGAAACATCTTCTCAGACAACCTGAACGCGCCAGTTGGGATCAGTTCAATGCCTTGCGAATTAGGAGGGAAATCACAAAAAAACTACAAAAAAACTAAAATAAAATAAAAAAAAGATCAGATTGGCTCCTGCATCCTTTATTTTGTATGTTACACGACCCTCTGGAAAAAGTTTGTAAAGTCCTTTGTTTCGGATGCCCGCTGAGGTGAGATACAATATGACGTCATGCAAGATTACTTACGTCCATGTTTTCCCCAGATGTTGTGGGTATGTTGAGGGCTGCCAAAGTTGGTCCCTTCCACATGTGAGATTCATCTTTGAGTCACTCTGCATACTCTCATAGATATAATTACAAGCACACTGACACAGTCACAGGTAGACATAAACACAGACCCGGTACAGCTGTAGACCGGAGCAGACTCATGATTGGTATATATTGGTTCCTGACATTGTCACTTAAATCTGCCTTTGTTCTCTCGTTCTGTCTCCTGCCAGGGGCTACGTAAGCCAACCTTGGAAGAGGTCGACCACAGTAGGCGAGCCATCATCACGCCCTCCCTGTTTGGTAGCTCCTTGGAAGAAGTAATGGAGAGGCAGAGCGAACTCTTCCCAGACAGGAAATTGCCCTGGGTGCAAGTTCAACTTTCCCAGTATGTTCTTGCACTGGGCGGGGCTCAGACGGAGGGCATCTTTAGGTAAGACCCTCCAAGTCGGCCCTACACATGCCTCAACATGAGTCCAGGAGATTTGGTTTTGTGTGTATGCACTGTATTGTGTATGCAGTGTGTTTCAACAAAGTATGTGTGTATGGCTTCACATCAAAGTCAATCAATCAATGTTTATTTATATAGCCCTAAATCACAAGTGTCTCAAAGGACTGCACAAGCCACAACGACATCCTCGGTACAGAGCCCACATAAGGGCAAGGAAAAACTCACCCCAGTGGGACGTCAATGTGAATGACTATGAGAAACCTTGGAGAGGACCGCATATGTGGGTAACCCCCCCCCCCCCTCTAGGGGAGACCGAATGCAATGGATGTCGAGTGGGTCTGACATAATATTGTGAGAGTCCAGTCCATAGTGGATCCAACATAATAGTAAGAGTCCAGTCCATAGTGGGGCCAGCAGGACACCATCCCGAGCGGAGACGGGTCAGCAGCGCAGAGATGTTCCCAACCGATGCACAGGCGAGCGGTCCACCCCGGGTCCCGACTCTGGACAGCCAGCACTTCATCCATGGCCACCGGACCTGTGTGTCTCCCCCTCCACAAGGGAGAGGGGAGCAGAGGAGAAAAGAAAAGAAACGGCAGATCAACTGGTCTAAAAGGGGGTCTATTTAAAGGCTAGAGTATACAAATGAGTTTTAAGATGGGACTTAAATGCTTCTACTGAGGTAGCATCTCTAACTGTTACCGGGAGGGCATTCCATAGTACTGGAGCCCGAATAGAAAACGCTCTATAGCCCGCGGACTCTTTTTGGGCTCTGGGAATCACTAATAAGCCAGAGTTCTTTGAACGCAGATTTCTTGCCGGGACATATGGTACAATACAATCGACAAGATAGGACGGTGCTAGACCGTGTAGTATTTTATACGTAAGTAGTAAAACCTTAAAGTCACATCTTAAGTGCACAGGAAGCCAGTGCAGGTGAGCCAGTATAGGCGTAATATGATCAAACTTTCTTGTTCTTGTCAAAAGTCTAGCAGCCGCATTTTGTACCAATTGTAATCTTTTAATGCTAGACATAGGGAGACCCGAAAATAATACGTTACAGTAGTCGAGACGAGACGTAACGAACGCATGAATAATGATCTCAGCGTCGCTATTGGATAAAATAGAACGAATTTTAGCGATATTACGGAGAAAGTAAGCCCCTTTGTGTGTACTCTAGTACAGTCCTGTACTGTTTTATACGATGCATCATAATGTGTTTACATCACTGCATGTGGGATCCACTCATCGGTTTTGTTTGTTCAAAGGATTCTCAAAATGACATTCTCTTAGCTTTGAATCCTAATTTCTTCAGAATACACCTCATGAACCCTCCAAAGTAGTACGAGGGGTCCCTCTTGTGGCCACGTAATGCAACTGACAGGCTTTGGTGTCACGCTTTAGAGTACCCGGCGACATTGATGAAGTCAACGCTTTGAAGCTACAAGTTGACCAGTGGAGGATTCCTGAGAACCTGTCAGATCCAAATGTTCCTGGTGAGGAATTATGTTTTAAGTGATCTGCAAGTCATGTACACCGGTGCTTAATAACGTGTCCCCGTCAGCCTCTCTGATGAAGCTGTGGTACCGAGAGCTGGAGGAGCCTCTCATCCCCACAAACTTCTATAAGCAGTGTGTCAACAATTGCGATGACCCAGTGGCAGCCATTGCAGTGGTTCAGTCTTTGCCGGAGCTTAACCGGCTGGTGCTCTGCTACTTCATCCACTTCCTACAGGTAAACACTATAATACGGACAATGTGAATGTTCGGGTCAGTTTCAGTTCATTCCGAACATGCATCGGATACAACGTAATGCGACATGTATTTCCAGTTGTTTCATTACAGCATGTACGAAAAGGAGTATGAAAAAGCAGAGCTTATTTAATCCTACCCCCTTTTCATATCATAGCAGTTTTATCCCATTTCCTTGTTCTGTCTGTAACAGAACAGTGACTAAATAAATAATAAATAAATATACCGTAAGTAAGTAGACAAATTCTAAATAAGTAATCATCCCATTTAAAAAAAAAATAAAAAAATAAAAAAGGTTCAAGATGTTCATCATAATTGTTCTTTTGTACTTTGTGAACACTTGTAGTTTGAACAGTCTCTTACGAATATGCTAAAGGTTGTAAGTGTTGTACGTTCATACAAATGTTTCAAATTAGATTGTCCTTTGTTATATTTCTCCTTTTTTGTTGAGAAGAAATTGTTGTACATTCTTGGGTAGCAGGTAGAGATGTCCGATAATATCGGACTGCCGATATTATTGGCCGATAAATGCTTTAAAATCTAATATCGGAAATTATCTATCAGTTTCAAAAATTAAAATGTATGACTTTTTAAAATGCCGCTGTATGGAGTGGTACACGGACGTAGGGAGAAGTACAGAGCGCCAATAAACCTTAAAGGCACTGCATTTGCGTGCCAGCCCAATCACATAATATCTACGCCTTTTCACACATGCAAGTGAATGCAAAGCAAACTTGGTCAACAGCCATACAGGTCACACTGAGGGTGGCCGTATAAACAACTTTAACACTGTTACAAATATGCGCCACACTGAACCCACACCAAACAAGAATGACAAACACATTTCGGGAGAACATCCGCACCGTAACACAACATAAACACAACAGAACAAATACCCAGAACCCCTTGCAGCACTTAACTCTTCCGGGACGCTACAATATACAACCCCGCTCCCCCCAACCCCGCCCACCTCAACCTCATGCTCTCTTAGGGAGAGCATGTCCCAAATTCCAAGCTGCTGTTTTGAGGAATGTTAAAAAAAATAATGTACTTTGTGACTTCAATAATAAATATGGCAGTGCCATGTTGGCATTTTTTTCCATAACTTGAGTTGATTTATTTTGGAAAACCTTGTTACGTTGTTTAATGCATCCAGCGGGGCATCACAACAAAATTAGGCATAATAATGTGTTAATTCCACGACTGTATATATCGGTATCGGTTGATATCGGATATCGGCAAAAAAGCCATTATCGGACATCTCTAGTTTGTATGTTCTCTATATCCAACATTGTGTCATCCTAATTGATCTGTAGACTTTATATTAACCAAATCTATATTTTAATCAGTTATAACCAAGATCACTATTTCAGTTCCATCACAAAAGGGTTCACAAAAACCCTATAGTAAAACTGCGCGCTCAAAAAAATCCCCAAAGCCTACGCAGCCATTTGTATGAAATCTGTTCCATAGATGTGTAGTAATATTGTCCTCGTTATTGTTAAGCAGCGTCCCACAACATAACTACTGTTTAGTTACACAGCAATAAAGCGTGCAAAATGACCCTCATATTAAAACTTGGCAATAGCAATGGGTAAATGATGCTTCAGTGTATTAATAATGCACTGATACTCCTATTGTTTCATAATAGTTGTCAGATAGATTAAGTAAAGTAATGTAATTTGACCAAAAAATAAAATTAATAGTTACCAATACTTTTTTTCAACAAATAGCTGCGCAGAAAGGAATATGGAACAGGCACTCTTGGTCAATGAGCCAAATAGTAAACAGGAAAATAAGAAAATGAACCTTGTTTGGCACTATAAAATCGAAATAATCCCACACTTCGGAATTTTTATTTTTTCTCCGACTTCATTTAGTAGAGCTGTCATTTGTCTAAAGCTCTAACTAACAGCTCTAACTAGCCAACACTGCCCCCTGTAGGCCAACCCCTGAATCACAGGCAATACTAGACAAATAAGGCCACAAGAGGTATCCCACACTTCTCTTTTTTCTCTTTTTTTAAAGTAAATATGTACAGCAGATGGGTATCTACATCTTTATTTTTATTTTTTTACTTGATATGTCACAGATGTGGCCCGCTGGCCGTAGTTTGGGACCCCTTTTTTAAACATTTATTCTCCTTATGTTTCTAACCATATTTGGCCCATTGTGTCATTTGGACCGGCCCACCAAAGGGTGGCTATCAAATGTAATCCATAGTCACACTGACCTCTTTCAAGCTGCACAATCATTGATGGCATTCCTGCACTGTAAAAAAGTCAGATTTTATTCTTAAAAACCTTGCAGTCGCCAGAAATTTACCGTAAAATCATAAGTGGTACCCATCCGTCCATCCATTTTCTACCGCTTAATCCCTTCGGGGTCGCGGGGGGGCGCTGGGGCCTATCTCAGCTACAATCGGGCGGAAGGCGGGGTACACCCTGGACAAGTCGCCACCTCATCACAGGGCCAACACAGATAGACTCACACCATTTTTCCATTTACAGTAATGCACTGTAAAAACATAGAACATAGATTTTACGGTAAAAAAAAAAAGAGAAAAAAAAGTAGCAGCTCAGCCGCCATAATTTTGCAACAAAAATAACGGTTGTACTGTTTGTTTGTTTTTGTTTATAATAATGCACTCTAAAAAAATGGCCATTTGATTTTATGGTTAAAAACTGGCAGCTCAGTCACCAGAATTGAACATAAAACAGTTGTACAGTTTTTCAACTTAGTTATTTGGTGTAAAAAAAACTAAAAAGCGTAAACTTTATGGTAAAGTTCTGGTGACTGAGCTGCCAGTTTTTTCAACAGTAAAATCTATAGATTTTTTTATTTAATTACAGGCTAACTAGTTGCGTTTGAAGTTGTGACTTTTAGACTCGCTATAGAAAAGGATAATCTTGGTCACTATGCTTTGACCACCTGCTATTAGGGTTGTACGGTATACCGGTATTAGTATAGTACCGCAATATTAATGAATCATATTTGGTACTATCCGCCCTCACCCCTCTCGTCGTCACGTCGTGACATTGCTGGTTTACGAGCAGAGGAGCATGTTCGGCAGCGCACAATCACAGAGTACTTACAAACAGACAGTGTGTAGACAGAAAAAGGGGAACGGACGCATTTTGGCTTAAAAACTAAAGATAAAGGTAAAGTTATAACACTGAAACGCCCTCAGGAAGAGGTGCTTTAAGACATGGCTAGACAAGACAAGTCCACCCGCAGTCTGCATTTTTGTAGCTACTTCTAAGTCACTAATCTTCGCTTCCTTGGCGACAAATAAAATAAGTTTCTTACAAGTATCATCCCTGCAGGACGAGGAATAGCTAAACATGCTTCACTACATACTGTAGCTCACCGGCGTCAAAATGTAAACAAACGCCATGGGTGGATCTACACCTAACATCCACTGTAATGATACCAAGTACAGTAGCGTATCTTGTCGATATTACTATGATTACGTCGATATTTTTTAGCATCACAAAATCATCTTTTTTTAATTGTTTTATTTATATTATGTTTATAAACTCAGGAAATATGTCCCAGGACTTTGAATATGACCAATGTATGATCCTGTAACGACTTGGTATCGGATTGATACCTAAATTTGTGGTATCATCCAAAACTAATGTGAAGTACCAAACAGGAGAAGAATAAGTGATTATTACATTTTAACAGAAGTGTAGATCATACTTGCCAACCCTCACGGATTTTCCGGGAGACTCCCGAAATTCAGCGCCTCTCCCGAATACCTCCCGGAAGAAATTTTCTCCCGAAAATCTCCCGGAATTCAGCCGGAGCTGGAGGCCACGCCCCCTCCAGCTCCATGCGGACCTGAGTCCAGTGTGCGCACACAAGGAGACGAAGCAGAAGAACGAGACCATAGTCTAAGAGCGCAGGGGAGACACTTCTCCAGGGCCGATGTATGATCGGGGCAACACCTTTCACCTTACCCGGCAGTGGGTCTCCACAGCGGACGACTTTAGGGTGAATGATGAGTCCAGCGATTAGTTGCAAATCTTGCTTTATTGATTGCTTGCACACAGCCAATCCAACACAAAACCAACTAGTCCCTCCCCGCACTCGCTAGCGCTCCCTCTCTTCTCTCGCCCACACACTCACTGACGTCACTTACCTCACATGCTGTCACCTATTAAAGGGCCACACGCACACATACTCTACTCTCATAACACAAAGTACAGTTAGTAGAACAACTGTGTTTTCATTACTGTGTATTTGATAGGTGCCATTGCCCCGGAATTGTATTGCATTGTACTTTCAAGTACAACAATGAGTAGATGAGTGTTATGTGTGTGTATATGTGTAAATAAATGAACACTGAAATTCAAAAAAGTATTTCTTTTATTTATATATATAATAAAATAAATAAATATATATATATATAGCTAGAATTCACTGAAAGTCAAGTATTTCATACATACATACATATACACACATATACATATATATATATATATATATATATGTGTATATATATATATATATATATATATATATATATATATATATATATATATATATATATATATATATGAATGAATATACTTGGTGAATTCTAGCTGTAAATATACTCCTCCCCTCTTAACCACGCCCCAAACCACGCCCCCCGCCCCACCCCCGACCACGCCCCCCCACCTCCCGAAATCGGAGGTCTCAAGGTTGGCAAGTATGGTGTAGATAGAACATGTTAAAAGAGAAAGTAAGCAGATATTAACATTAAATGAACAAGTACATTAATAATACATTTTCTACCGCTTGTCCTTAATAATGTTGACAAAATAATAGAATGGAAAATGACATAATATGTTACTGCAGACTAATTAGGAGCCTTTGTTTGTTTACTTACTAATAAAAGACAAGTTGTCTAGTATGTTGACAATTTAATTTAAGGACAAACTTGCAATAATAAAAATATGTTTAATGTACCCTAAGATTTTTTGTTAAAATAAAGCCAATAATGCCAATTTTTTGTGGTCCCTTTTATTTAGAAAAGTATCAAAGTACCAAAAATTATCGAAATACATTTTGGTTTGGTATCGGGACAAAACTACCTCCTACACTGAAAAGGTAAAGTTTGAAAGCAATGGGAAGAAATATCTAGGAGAGATATTAACACGGAGAGATGGTGGGAATCTGCAGAAAATGACCTTTTTGGAGGTTTTGAGGTTACAAATGTACATAAAAGATGCAGAGTTGTATGCTCACTGAATTGGGCACATAACTGTGACAATCTCTACTAGCTTATAATTCATTATTGCCGGTATGAGGCTAAATTCCTCACTCGTGGTGTTGCATGGTAAAAATCATTGTTGGGCACTCCTCCTCTAGCAAAGTCATAAATAAATGTACAAGCAATGATTCATTTCTGTTTATATTTTGGCTGTGGCTACAACCGCTTGTGCCGACATCAGTCAGCCAGTCTGAACGGGCGTGGAGATGCTTTGCTGCACTCAAACAAGGTGTGTTAGACATTTACAATGTTGTTTGAACTTGATAAAACTTCTTTTCATCTCAGGCCAGCGCAAAGGTGGTTTGGTTGTTAGCACAGGGGTCGACAACCAACAACGTTGAAAGAGCCGTATTGGACCAAAAATACAAAAAACTAATCTGTCTGGAGCCGCAAAGAATAAAAAGAAGTATATAAGTCTTATAATGAAGGCAACACATGACGAAAGTGTCTATATTAGCTATAATAGCCTTGTTTGGTGGACAAAATGAGACAAAGGAGTGTAAGATTGTACATGTAAACAAACTGTTGCGTCACAGTCCACACTATGGTGAGTTCAAGAACCGCCGAAATTAACAAAACGATGTTCACCAAATAGTGTCATCAGTGAAGCATACACACAAACATATTAAACAGTGGGCTTTCTAACAATTGGGAAGGTTTGTGTCATGTTTGTCTTAAAAAAAAACATACTAAAACAAAAAAATTATTTCCCTCGATATTTTTCCATTTTCAATTCTATTTTAAAAATGCTCCAGGGAGCTATTAAAGAGCCGGTTAGATGCACGATAAAATAAATAATAATAAAAAAGTAATAACTAATTTCCATAAAACTTAGTGGAAAGCAGGCACATGCACTATTTTAGCTAAATGCAATTTAATATGGAAATTCACCGGAGCATTCAGCTTAGCAGCAAAAAAAAATGGTTAAGAACAGCTAAATTAGAATATATGATTAGAGATGTCCGATAATGGCTTTTTTGCCGATATTCCGATATTGTCCAACTCTTAATTACAGATTCCGATATCAACCGATATATACAATCGTGCAATTAACACATTATTATGCCTAATTGTGTTGTGATGCCCCGCTGGATGCATTAAACAATGTAACAATGTTTTCCAAAATAAATCAAGTCAAGTTATGGGAAAATTAAATGCCAACATGGCACTGCCATATTTATTATTGAAGTCACAAAGTGCATTATTTTTTTTAACATGCCTCAAAACAGCAGCTTGGAATTTGGGACATGCTCTCCCTGAGAGAGCATGAGGAGGTTGAGGTTGGGGGGGGGTGTATATTGTAGCGTCCCGGAAGAGTTAGTGCTGCAAGGGGTTCTGGGTATTTGTTCTGTTGTGTTTATGTTGTGTTACGGTGCGGATGTTCTCCCGAAATGTGTTTGTCCTTCTTGTTTGGTGTGGGTTCACAGTGTGGCGCATATTTGTAACAGTGTTAAAGTTGTTTATACGGCCACCCTCAGTGTGACCTGTATGGCTGTTGACCAAGTATGAATGGCATTCACTTTTGTGTGTGAAAAAGCCGCAGATATTATGTGACTGGACCGCCACGCAAAGGCAGTGCCTTTAAGGTTTATTGGCGCTCTGTACTTCTCCCTACGTCCGTGTACACAGCGGCGTTTTAAAAAGTCATAAATTTTACTTTTTGAAACCGATACCGATAATTTCCGATATTACATTTTAAAGCATTTATCGGCCGATATTATCGGACATCTCTATATATGATCTTAGTCGTCTCATTGTTTTCTTTCTGGCATCATTACAGGTGTTTGCTCAACCTTCTAACGTGGCTATAACCAAAATGGACGTGAACAATCTGGCGATGGTGATGGCCCCAAACTGTCTCCGGTGCCAGTCGGACGACCCGCGGATTATCTTTGAGAATACACGCAAAGAGATGTCCTTCCTGAGAATGCTTATAGTTCACCTGGACACCACTTTCGTGGAAGGGGTGGTGTAGACACCCACATCACTCCTTCCTCCCTGCGCAGTCATGCAGACTCAGTGTCGCTATGTACGGTAAACACTGGAAACTCTTCTTGACGTGACAACTGGCTTGGAGAGTAAAAGGAAAACAACTCGTCAAATGACACTAAAATATACAATATATATTTCTTACCCTAAGTAGGCAGGTCATACTAAGCTCTACAAAGTGAAACTCATGCAGCATATAGAAGTATTATGAAGAGAAAAACATCTATACAGATGTCTTAATAATAATATGCATTTGTTGCTCCGAAGTAGTTCATCCGATCACTGGTCTTTTATTGTGCAAGATTTTGAGCAGAGTGTATGTACATTTCAGAGCGCATACAAGGGAAAATACAAAGAAAGCTATTTATATTGCGGATTTTCTTAACAAAACACATTTGTAAGCGCTTTGATTTTGTTGGACAGATGTGTGTATTTACAGCATTGTGTCTTTGTGACGTGGGAGCTTACAATTATTTGTTTGAGTTGGATTTGTGTGCTATATTCTTTGTGGTCTTTGTTTTGTGGCTCAGGTCTTCTTATAAAAAAAATTAAAAAAATTGGGGTGCGGGAAGTGGTAACTGTATTAAAAAAAAAATGTGTCAACTGAGAATGTAGATGAAGGTTAGCGAGTCCTCTCTGATTTTTTTTCCCCATTGTAAATACAGACTGTAAATAGTATTAACACTGCAGGTGTATTCAAATGAAGGATAAGGGGGGAGAGTGGCTTCAAAAAGCAATTGTTTTTGTCATTTTGTTGTTTTTGTTCTGCTGTAAACACCTGCCTTTTGGACATAGGACTGACTCAAACCACTCACCGTGTGTGTACCTTGTATGAATGGAGCAATTGTCAATAAATAAAGCTTTGTTCAATTCTAGATTGTCTGTTTTTATAACAGTAGTTGGGAATATGGATCAACACCATTGAACCTTACAACAGTTTTATTTATATATATATATATACCGTATTTTTCGGAGTATAAGTCGCACCGGCCGAAAATGCATAATAAAGAAGGAAAAAAAACATAAGTCGCACTGGAGTATAAGTCGCTGGGGAAATGTATTTGCTAAAACCCAACACCAAGAATAGACATTTTAAAGGTGATTTAAAATAAATAAAGAATAGTGAACAACAGGCTGAATAAGTGTACTTTATATGAGGCATAAATAACCAACTGAGAACGTGCCTGGTATGTTAACGTAACATATTATGGTAAGAGTCATTCAAATAACTATAACATATAGAACATGCTATACGTTTACCAAACAATCTGTCACTCCTAATCGCTAAATCCGGTGAAATCTTATACGTCTAGTCTCTTACGTGAATGAGCTAAATGATATTATTTGATATTTTACGATAATGTGTTAATAATTTCACACATAAGTCGCTCCTGAGTATAAGTCGCACACCCGGCCGGCCAAACTATGAAAAAAACTGACTTATAGTCCGAAAAATACGGTATGTATGTGTATATATATATGTATGTGTATATGTATATGTATGTATGTGTATATATATATATATATAAATATGTATATATATTCATATATATATACAGTGGGGCAAAAAAGTATTTAGTCAGCCACGATTGTGCAAGTTCTCCCACTTAAAATGATGACAGAGGTCTGTAATTTTCATCATAGGTACACTTCAACTGTGAGAGACAGAATGTGAAAAAAAAATCCAGGAATTCACATTGTAGGAATTTTAAAGAATTTATTTGTAAATTATGGTGGAAAATAAGTATTTGGTCACTTCAAACAAGGAAGATCTCTCGCTCTCACAGACCTGTAACTTCTTCTTTAAGAAGCTCTTCTGTCCTCCACTTGTTACCTGTCTTAATGGCACCTGTTTGAACTCGTTATCTGTATAAAAGACACCTGTCCACAGCCTCAAACAGTCAGACTCCAAACTCCACTATGGCCAAGACCAAAGAGCTGTCGAAGGACACCAGGAAAATAATTGTAAACCTGCACCAGACTGTGAAGAGTGAATCTACAATAGGCAAGCAGCTTGGTGTAACAAAATCAACTGTGGGAGCAATTATCAGAAAATGGAAGACATACAAGACCACTGATAATCTCCCTCGATCTGGGGCTCCACGCAAGATCTCATCCCGTGGGGTCAAAATGATCATCAGAACGGTGAGCAAAAATCCCAGAACCACACGGGGAGACCTGGTGAATGACCTGCAGAGAGCTGGAACCAAAGTAACAAAGGTTACCATCAGTAACACACTATGCCGACAGGGAATCAAATCCTGCAGTGCCAGACGTGTCCCCCTGCTTAAGCCGGTGCATGTCCAGGCCCGTCTGAAGTTTGCCAGAGAGCACATGGATGATACAGCAGAGGATTGGGAGAATGTCATGTGGTCAGATGAAACCAAAATAACTCGTTGTGTTTGGAGGAAGAAGAATACTGAGTTGCATCCCAAGAACACCATACCTACTGTGAAGCATGGGGGTGGAAACATCATGCTTTGGGGCTGTTTTTCTGCTAAGGGGACAGGCCGACTGAACCGTGTTAAGGAAAGAATGAATGGGGCCATGTATCGTGAGATTTTGAGCCAAAACCTCCTTTCATCAGTGAGAGCTTTGAAGATGAAACGTGGCTGGGTCTTCCAGCATGACAATGATCCCAAACACAGCGCCCGGGCAACGAAGGAGTGGCTCCGTAAGAAGCATTTGAAAGTCCTGGAGTGGCCTAGCCAGTCTCCAGACCTCAACCCCATAGAAAATCCGTGGAGGCAGTTGAAAGTCTGTGTTGCTCGGCGACAGCCCCAAAACATCACTGCTCTCGAGAAGATCTGCATGGAGGAATGGGCCAAAATACCAGCTACTGTGTGTGCAAACCTGGTAAAGACCTATAGTAATCATTTGACCTCTGTTATTGCCAACAAAGGTTATATTACAAAGTATTGAGTTGAATTTTTGTTATTGACCAAATAATTATTTTCCACCATAATTTACAAATAAATTCTTTAAAAATCCTACAATGTGAATTCCTGGATTTTTTTTTCACATTCTGTCTCTCACAGAAGTGTACCTATGATGAAAATTACAGACCTTTGTCATCATTTTAAGTGGGAGAACTTGCACAATCGTGGCTGACTAAATACTTTTTTGCCCCACTGTATATATATATATGCAGTGTTGGGACTAACGCGTTACTGTAACGCCGTTAGTTTCGGCGGTAACTAGTAATCTAACGCGTTATTTTTTTTAATTCAGTAATTTAGTTACCGTTACTGCGTTATTTTACGTTACTTTTGATGTAGTATCGGCTAGAAACAGAAGCGCTGCGGTGTCGTTCTTCTGAATCTTCCTCTGTCACAAGCCGGAGAGAAGAAAAGAGGCGCGGTCTATGTGGGTGTGGGTGTGGGGAAAAAAAGTTGTTGGCACGTTCAGTCCACACACAGCGTGGTCATGGCGAGCGGAGTAACGGAGGAGCTTGAACGCCCCCACCATTGAATCGGTGTGTTTATAAGTGCAGACTCGGTTGTGCAAAACGAGGGTTTTAAACACATGCTGAACGTGCTTGAACCACGTTACGACACCCCGTCGCGCACCCACTTCAGCAATAAGATTGTGCCAGATCTTTATGAGCAGGAGAAGAAAAAAGTTGTGGATGAACTATCCTGAGCATCATCTGTTGCGCTCATGACAGACGGGTGGACGTCCAGCGGAACTATAAGCGCTCACTTCATCACAGCAGACATTTATCATTTATCATTTATTATAATATTATTATGTGGGCTTTGTACCGAGGATGTCGTTGTGGCTTGTGCAGCCCTTTGAGACACTTGTGATTTAGGGCTATATAAATAAAGATTGATTGATTGATTGATTGATGATTATCATTATATATGTGTGTGTGTGTATATATATATATATATATATATATGTATATATGTATATATATATATATATATATATATATATATATATATATATATATATATATATATATATATGAACATAATGTCATGGCTGTCTTGAGTTTCCAATCATTTCTACAACTCTTATTTTTTTTGTGATAGAGTGATTGGAGCACATACTTGTTGGTCACAAAAACCGTTAATGAAATTTGGTTCTTTTATGAATTTATTATGGGTCTACTGAAAATGTGACCAAATCTGCTGGGTCAAAAGTATACATACAGCAATGTTAATATTTGGTTACATGTCCCTTGGCAAGTTGCACTGCAATAAGGTGTTTTTGGTAGCCATCCACAAGCTTCTGGTTGAATTTTTGACCACTCCTCTGGACAAAATTGAGCTAAATGTGTTGGTTTTCTGACATGATTGAGCTGTTTGGCCACAATACCCAGCAATATGTTTGACGGAGAAAAGGTGAGGGCTGTAATCCCAGGAACACCAGACCTACTGTCAAGCATGGTGGTGGTGGTAGTATTATGCTCTGGGCCTGTTTTGCTGCCAATGGAACTGGTGCTTTTCGAGAGTAAATGGGACAATGAAAAAGGAGGATTACCTCCAAATTCTTCAGGACAACCTAAAATCATCAGCCCTGAGGTTGGGTCTTGGGCATAGTTGGGTGTTCCAACAGGACAATGACCCCAAACACCCATCAAAAGTGGTAAAGGAATGGCTAATTTAGGCTAGAATGAAGGTTTTAGAATGGCCTTCCCAAACTCTTGACTTAAACATGTGGACAATGCTGAAGAAACAAGTCCATGTCAGAAAACCAACAAATTTAGCTGAACTGTACCAATTTTGTCAAGAGGAGTGGTCAAAAATTCAACCAGAACTTGTGGATGGCTACCAAAAGCACCTTATTGCAGTTAAACTTGCCAAATATTAACATTGCTGTATGTATACTTTTGACCCAGCAGATTTAGTCACATTTTCAGTAGACCCATAATAAATTCATAAAAGAACCAAACTTCATGAATGTTTTTTGTGACCAACAAGTATGTGCTCCAATCACTCTATCACAAAAAAATAAGAGTTGTAGAAATGATTGGAAACTCAAGACAGCCATGACATTATGTTCTTTACAAGTGTATGTCAACTTTTGACCACGACTATATATATATATGTACGTCATGTAAAAAGGTCTGGATTTTATTCATTTTTTTAATCACTAAATTGATGACATTGTTTTTTGGTAAACATCTCAAAGTAGACGTTGCCAAACAATGCAATGTTCTAAACAGCACGTTACCGAAATGGATCAGCTCCCATCTTTTGTTAATTTTTTTTTTTTTTTTAATAGCACGGTCCAAACATAAGTTGGCACGTTCTGTTTTTGTTCATATTAGACCAGTGGTTCTTCAACTTTTTTCACTAAGTCCAACCTCAGAAAAAAACTTGTCTCTCCAAGTACCACCATAATGACCGACATTAAATGCAGTAGCACAGTAGGCCTAAGTATTAATTAAAAACAAGGCAGAGGTTTTATTTAAGTATATTTAATATTTTTTGGCCACGGTAACATTACACACAGATTGAACAGTAACACTGTGTTTGAATATAGGAAAATAAAACATTGTTCTTGAATAATGAATAAAAAAAATCTGAACCGAGGATGTCGTCGTGGCTTGTGCAGCCCTTTGAGACACTTGTGATTAAGGGCTATATAAATAAACTTTGATTGATTGATTGGAAAAAAAAAATAGCACATAAAAGTTGAATAAACATTGTACTGAAATAAATATAAAAATGCATTGTTTTCATTCTGTCATTGTTACGTGCAGCTTTCTCTGCCTATGTTCGTCTGCTCTGTGTTGATTGGCTGGGAGGCTGGGAACGGGCGGAAGTAATTTGAGGAACATCCGGTTCCCATGCGTGTTGAGTGATAGAATGACGGTTCTGTTGTGTCCTAATTGTTTGTTTTCGTGTTGATTACGGCCTATAGTGGTCGTACTGTAACGACTTCCATTGAAGGCCGATAAAGCTTTTGAGAACGGCTCGAGTCACGTCATTACAATATTGAATTAGTCATTCTTTGACGTACCACTAGAGGGAGCCCGCGTACCACTGTATTCAGCAGTCGTATATCAATGTATGATAATCTGACTGTTGATAATTATATTCATCCATCCATTTTCCTACCGTTTGTCCCTTTTGGGGTCGCATTGTTTAAATCCAAGCATGTTTTAAACAAAGCAAATGTCATAATATGTATATTAAATCTATTTTGTACTAACGTGTGAAATAAATTTAAATGCAATAAAATAAATAAATAAATAAAACCCTTCGAGGGCGTTTTATTACTAAATACACAGTAAATTATCAAAATGCATTAAAAAAGAAGAAAAACTTGTTTACTTTATCGTCGTCAGAAAAAATATATTGGCGACTATTTTGAACTAACGATCATAAGATGTCCTCTAAGTATGGGTGAGATAAATTTAAATGCATTTTTTTTTTTTTTTAATAAAACCCCTAGTGGGCGTTTCATTACTAAATACACAGTAAATTCATCAAAATCCCTAAAAAAAGAAACTATTTTGAACCAACCTTAATAAGATGTCCTCTAAGTATGTGTGGGAGAAATTAAAATGCATAATTCTTTTTTAAATAAAACCCTTCGAGGGCTTTTTATTACCAAAATACACAGTAAATTCATCAAAAAAATTTTTTATTTTATTTTATCGTCGTCAGAAAAAATATATTGGCGACTATTTTGAACTAACGGTCATTAGATGTCCTCTAAGTATGTGTGAGATACATTTAAATGCATTAAAAAAAATACAAAAATAAAAAATATTCGAGGGCATTTTATTACCAAATACACAGTAAATTCATAAAAAAAAATAAAAATAAACGTGTTTATTTTATCGTCGTCAGAAAAAATATCTTGGCGGCTATTTTGAACTAACGTTCATAGGATGTCCTCTAAGTATGTGTGGGATACATTTAAATGCATAATTTTTTTTACTACACAGTAAATTCATCAAAATGCATACAATTTTTTTACAAAAAACATGTTTATTTTATCGTCGTCAGAAAAAATATATTGGCGACTATTTTGAACTAACGTTCATAAGATGTCCTCTAAGTATGTGTAAGATAAATTTAAATGCATAATTTTTTATTTTATTTTTAAATAAAACCCTTCGAAGGCGTTTTATTACCAAATACACAGTAAATTCATCAAAATGCATTAAAAAGAAAAAAGAAAAAGAAAAACTTGATTATTTTATCGTCGTCAGAAAAAATATATTGGCGACTATTTTTAACTAACGTTCATGAGATGTCCTCTAAGTATGTGTGAGATAAATTTAAATGCATAAAAAAATGTTTTTTAATAAAACCCTTTGAGGGCGTTTTATTACCGAATACACAGTAAATTCATCAAAAAATAAATAAATGTGTTTATTTTATCCTCGTCAGAAAAAAAATCTTGGCGACTATTTTGAACCAACCTTAATAAGATGTCCTCTAAGTATGTGTGGGAGAAATTAAAATGCATAATTCTTTTTTAAATAAAACCCTTCGAGGGCTTTTTATTACCAAAATACACAGTAAATTCATCAAAAACATTTTTTATTTTATTTTATCGTCGTCAGAAAAAATATATTGGCGACTATTTTGAACTAACGGTCATTAGATGTCCTCTAAGTATGTGTGAGATACATTTAAATGCATTAAAAAAAATACAAAAATAAAAAATATTCGAGGGCGTTTTATTACCAAATACACAGTAAATTCATCAAAAAAAATAAAAATAAAATAAAAATAAACGTGTTTATTTTATCGTCGTCAGAAAAAATATCTTGGCGGCTATTTTGAACTAACGTTCATAGGATGTCCTCTAAGTATGTGTGGGAGAAATTTAAATGCATAAAACATTTTAAAATAAAACCCTTTGAGGGCTTTTTATTACCAAAATACACAGTAAATTCATCAAAAAAAATTGTTTATGTCATCGTCGTCAGAAAAAATATATTGGCGACTATTTTGAACTAACGTTCATAAGATGTCCTCTAAGTATGTGTGAGATACATTTAAATGCATAAAAATAAAAAATAAAAAATATTCGAGGGCGTTTTATTACCAAATACACAGTAAATTCATAAAAAAAATAAAAAAAAATAAAAAAAATGAACGTGTTTATTTTATCGTCGTCAGAAAAAATATCTTGGCGACTATTTTGAACTAACGTTCATGAGATGTCCTCTAAGTATGTGTGAGATAAATTTAAATGCATAAAAAAAATTAAAATAAAACCCTTCGAGGGCTTTTTATTACCAAATACACAGTAAATTCATCAAAAAAAAAATAAAAAAAATAAACGTGTTTATTTTATCGTCGTCAGAAAAAATATCTTGGCGACTATTTTGAACTAACATTCATAAGATGTCCTCTAAGTATGTGTGGGAGAAATTTAAATGCATAAAAAAAATTTAAATAAAACCCTTCGAGGGCTTTTTATTACCAAAATACACAGTAAATTCATCAAAAAAAATGTTTTTATTTAATCGTCGTCAGAAAAAATATATTGGCGGCTATTTTGAACGAACGTTCATAAGATGTCCTCTTGTGTGAGATAAATTTAATTGCATAAAAATAAAAAATTTAAAAATTTAAAATATTCGAGGGCGTTTTATTACCAAATACACAGTAAATTCATCAAAATGCATTTAAAAAAGAAAAAAAAAAGTTTATTTTATCGTCGTCAGAAAAAATATATTGGCGACTATTTTGAACTAAGATGTCCTGTAAGTATGGGTGAGATAACAATTTTTTAAATAAAACCCTTCGTGGGCGTTTTATTACCAAATACACAGTAAATTAATCAAAATGCATACAAAATTATATATGTATATATATAAAACGTGATTATTTTATCGTCGTCAGAAAAAAAATATCTTGGCGAATGACGCTAGGGACCGCTGCACGCGCATGCGCTCTTGAGCTTCACGCAGCCCGCGCCGGTGGTGAATGCAAGCGAGAGAAATTCAACTGCGTGATCCGAGAGGCAGACAGGCGCAGGCGTTGTTTCCTGGTCTTGGAGGGATTTTGCGGGCTCCTATTTTACACCAAAACCGGACACAACGTGATTGGGGAACGGGTAAGAAGCCCAAATCGTATTCTTGAGCTCATAATGTACCAGAAATACCGTTTTGGTCGCCGCATCAACACCGTAGCTGGCTGGATGCCGCATGTCGGCTCTCGGAGTTCAAAACAAATGCGACAAAGTCGGCAATACAATGTTGTTCCGCGGTAATTGCGCGGGCTATTTGGTGTGTTTTTTCCCCCTCGCCGGGCTCCCTTGTTGGTGCCGTTTGTGCGGCTTGTCTGCGTGTACACTTGAGGAAGTTAAATGCTTTGTGTTCCCACGCGGCGGCGGCGGCGGCGCTCGCCGTGAGAAAAGTATGGAGAAGTAAAGGCCTAACGCGAGGCCCAGCGCGCTTTTTGAGTGACAGCTCTTTTGGCCAATCAGACAAGGCAGACCAGACGCTCTCCACCAATCCGCTTGGCTCTTTGTCCTTCCGTAAGCAAATGTGTCACCGCCCACCGGTTATAAAACAGGACAATAAAGTGTGACGTCCAGGCATGATGCGACCAAAAACAACACAGAAATACGGACTTAATATTTAACATGTTTGCGAAACATGTTTCAATTTCATACAATGGAATTAAATGACATTTTAAGACGCACTGTTCTTTTGGTTCCCTCCTTTTTTTTTAGCTTGGTTTGTAATGCATGTAGCTGGGATCTGTCTATAAAACACATGCAGTTTTGTCACCATTTTAGCATTTTTCCTCTTTTACAGTCTGTGTGTTTTTTTTGCCCTAATGTCGTCAGGGGACAAACGCCGCCTTTCTTTTTGCCTGTTAGCTTCGCCTCCCATTGTGTCTGAACGTGACCAGCAACCACGTGGGCTGAGTGGTGTGTGTGTGTGTGGAGAATATCCGGTTTGGTCTGCAAGACACTTGCTGTGTCTGCACAAACCAAGCCCATCTATGGCCCCAAGGAAGATATTGCCATTCTTATTACGTATTTATTTGATGGCTCAATCCCGTCTACTGCGGTGTTTTTCAACCTTTTTTTGAGGAGGCACATATTTTTTCATTGAAAAAAAATCCAGAGGCATGCCACTTGCAAAAATGAAACTCAGCAGCCAATATTGACAGTAAAAAGTCGTTCTCGCAATTGTTTGATATGAATTCAAACCGTAACCAACCATGCATCACTGTAGCTCGTCTCAAAGTATCAATCAATCAATCAATGTTTATTTATATAGCCCTAAATCACAAGTGTCTCAAAGGGCTGCACAAGCCACGACGACATCCTCGGTTCAGAGCCCACATAAGGACAGGATAGGTTAAGTCTTTATTGTCCTTGCACAAGTACAACAAAACTTTGTTTTCAGCACAAACCCGTTCAAGATTGGACAAAACAAACAGTGTACAGGGTTACAGAACAGGAACGCTGATGGGTCGCCATAAGGCGCCCCGTAGAAGATGGGAAAAAGGTAAAACGCTGGGGAAGGATGAGTAAAAAAATACAATGTAGACTGGGCTCCTAAGGGGGCCCAGTCTGGAGTGGGAAAAAACCTCCATAGCAAAGCACATATACATCTCGAGATATCTAGCAGGTTCCCCCAAACCCAAGCGTCGAGGGCTTTGGGTTGGGGGGGGGGGGGTTGTAAGTGAGTTTGTTATGTCTTCGCTGCACTGTCCTTCAGGAGAGTCTCATTTGGAGAGCAGTGCAAAAAGAGGCAACAAGAATGTTAAGACAAGACAAAGAAGCAAGCAGGAGAGATAAGGGAGAGGAAAGGGGAGCGTCCACCCTCGATGAGTGCCAGAGAGAAAGAGCGAGGAAAAACTCACAACCCAGTGGTATGTCAATGTGAATGACTATGAGAAACCTTGGAGAGGACCGCAGATGTGGGGGAGATCGGATGCAATGGACGTCGAGTGGGTCTAGCATAATATTGTGAAAGTCCAGTCCATAGTGGATCTAACATAATAGTGAGAGTCCAGTCCATAGTGGGGCCAGCAGGGGGCCATCCCGAGCGGAGACGGGTCAGCAGCGCAGAGATGGGTCAGCAGCGCAGAGATGTCCCCAACCGATGCACAGGCGAGCGGTCCACCCCGGGTCCCGACTCTGGACAGCCAGCACTTCATCCATGGCCACTGGACCTGTGCCCTCCCCCCTTCCACAAGGGAGAGGGGGGCAGAAAAGAAAAGAAACGGCAGATCAACTGGTCTAAAAAGGGGGGTCTATTTAAAGGCGAGAGTATACAAATGAGTTTTAAGATGGGACTTAAATGCTTCTACTGAGGGAGCATCTCTAACTGTTACCGGGAGGGCATTCCATAGTACTGGAGCCCGCAGACTTTTTTTGGGCTCTGGGAATCACTAATAAGCCAGAGTTCTTTGAACCCAGATTTCTTGCCGGGACATATGATACAATACAATCAGCAAGATAGGATGGAGCTAGAATGTGTAGTATTTTATATGTAAGTAGTAAAACCTTAAAATTGTTTGATAAGAATTCAAACCGTAACCAACCATGCATCACTGTAGCTCCTCTCAAAGTAGGTGTACTGTCACGACCTGTCACATCACATCTTGACTTATTTTGAGTTTTTGGTGTTTTCCTGTGTGTAGTGTTTCAGTTCTTGTCTTGCGCTCCTATTTTGTTGTTGATTGCCATGTCATGTACGGCTGTACTCTGTGGACGCCGTCTGCTGCTCCACACGCTGTAAGTCTTTGCTGTCGTCCAGCATTCTGTTTTTTTTTTACTTTGCAGCCAATTCAGTTTTAGTTTCGTTTTGCATAGTCATCCCTAAGCTTCAATGCCTTTTTCTTAGCGCCTTTTGTTTATTTTTGGTTTAAGGATAGATTGATTGGCAACGCTAAATTGGTCTGTGTTGGCCCTGCGATGAGGTGGCGACTCGACTCCGTCCGAATGCAGCTGAGATAGGCTCCAGCACACCCCCGCGACCCCGAAAGGGACAAATGGTAGAAAATGGATGGATGGAGGACATTAGTTACCTTTCTACCTGTACGCTGCCTCCCATGTTCCCGACATCTACAAAGCAATTAGCTACATGCTGCCACCTACTGATATGGAAGAGTATTACACGGTTACTCTGCCGCGCTCTAGACAGCACAGACACTCAACAACGGCACATTATTTGCGGATTATAATTACTGGTTTGCAAAAAATATTTTTAACCCAATAATGTGAAATGACATCATCTCCCACGGCACAACAGACAATGTCCCACGGCACAACAGACAATGTCCCACGGTACAGTAGTGTGCCGCGGCACAGTGGTTGAAAAACACTGGTCTACTGAATGTCTCCCATCAGAGGCACTATTATGGGCAGGGCATGGTTATTCTCTATATGACAAAAGACTATCCTTGATCATTTCCCTTTCATAAGACAAAGGGAAGCCTGCTCTTTTGTTTGTGAGACTGCATGACAAAAAAAAAATTGCAAAACATATTTTTTCTAACTGCTGATCACCAGTCATTGGACATGTTTAATTACTAAAGGAGTTTACTTGTTATTTTAAGGTGAAGGGAACGCTGATCCTAAACCTGAATTTGTAACTCATCTCATTATCATTACCCGGCCTGGCTCACCTTTAGCGTGTTAGTTTTCTCCTTGCTGTGTTGCATCAACTAACTTGTGTACTTTGACACCGTCCTATCATTTCCCACACGCAGCTCACAAGTTGTTCAATTGGGATACAGCGGTAGTGATTAAACGTAATTGTCAGGGGTGTCATTATTCATCAGTAGTCGTAGTTTATTGAATGGTGCGTTCATTAGTTGATGTGTGTGTTTGTATGTGTGTACAGGAATACAGCCTTGATGTGGGCAGTATGAGTAAGACGCCCCCTAACAGAAGAGGGATAACATTTGAGGTGGGAGCTCAGCTCGAGGCCAGAGATAGCCTCAAAAACTGGTGAGTCATGGCCTCATTCATTCCTTTCCATCCTTGAAACTCTCCACCGCTTTAGTTTTACATTCCTTCTGGGACTGTGTTTAGGTGTTTGCTCTATGTGTAGCGTTTCACTCATAGCTTTCATATGTCATTGTTCTTTAATGAACAGTATGGTATCCAAGGTTATATTAAAGCGCTCTCGAAGGCCTCGTATCAGCCACCGGGAGGCCTAGATGTAATATTGCTCACGAAGATCATTATGGGTGTAACGATTCATCAATAGATCGATTTATATTCCTAAATTTCAAGTACTGTATTTTCCGGATTATAAGGCGCACTGCCGATGAATGGTCTATTTTTGATCTTTTTTCATATATAAAGCACACCGGATTATAAGGCACATCAAAGGAGTCATATTCAAAAAAAATTCTAAAAACACTTCCTTGTGGTCTACATAACATGTAATGGTGGTTCTTTGGTCAAAATGTTGCATGGATTATGTTTCACAGATCATCTTCATGCCGCTTTCTGACAGTCGCTTCCTGATGCGCCGTTTTGTGGGCGGTCTTATTTACGTGGCTCACCTTCGGCAGCGTCTTCTCCCCGTCGTCTTTGTTGTAGCGGTGTAGCGTGCAAGGACGGGGGTGGAAGAAGTGTCAAAAGATGGAGCTAACTGTTTTAATGACATTCAGACGTTACTTAAATCAACAACGGAGCACCTCCTCGTCTGGAAACAACAACGCCGTAAATATGTCCCGTGAAAAAACGTCAGACCGGAACTCTCTAATAATTAAAGTTCCTTGGGTGAATAATGTAAACTCACTACACCAATATGTTTTAGAGCTTTCATGGCGAGTTTACTGACAGATATGTAAGTAAGAACTTTACACTACCTTATATTAGAAATGGCAACAGCGGAGGATGAATGTCCCATAACAAGAAGATAGGGAAAAAGAAGAAGCTTATCGACTATCGACACAGACTGCAAAGGCGGACGCACGCACATTTTCAGGACTTAAGCAGATCCCAAATACAGATCAGAAGGTAAGAAAAGTGTCTTTTGCATAATATTGCGAATCAAAACGCCAGATAATGTCTTACCTTATACACACACCAGAGTAATACTAGTATGTTGAAGCATATCAAGCTGTGCTGCTTCATAGCTTGCCAAAGTCGTACTAAAACATTTCGATAGATTTTTGAGCGCCGTGTGTAATGTTCTATATTTTCAATGGAACAAATAAAATGTTGGTGTTGTTTACTTGAGTCATATTGCCATCATAGTGCAGCCTACACTTATCTTTTATGTTTGACTGCCATCTACTGGTCACACTTGTCATTACACCATGTACCAAATAAAATAGCTTTGAGGTTCGGGCCGTAGATCGATTGGTATCGGGCCGAACAAGAATTAAAAAAAAAATTGTTTTATTTATTTTTATTTGTTAAATTAACATAAAAAACACAAGATACACTTACAATTAGTGCACCAACCCAAAAAACCTCCCTCCCTCAGTTACACTCATTCGCACAAAAGGGTTGTTTCTTTCTGTTATTAATATTTCTGGTTCCTACATTATATATCAATATACCGTAGATCAATACAGTCTGCAGGGATACAGTCCGTAAGCACACATGATTGTATTTTTTTATGACAAAAAAAATGCCGCATTTAAAAATCAATTACCGTATTTTCCGCACTATAAGGCGCACCGGACTATTAGCCGCACCTTCTATGAATTACATATTTCATAATTTTGTCCACCAATAAGCCGCCCCGGACTAAAAGCCGCGCCTACGCTGCGCTAAAGTGAATGTCAAAAAAACGCTGCGCTAAAGTGAATGTCAAAAAAACAGTCAGATAGTTCAGTCAAACTTTAATAATATATTGAAAACCAGCGTTCTAACAACTCTGTCCCAAAATGTACGCAAATGTGCAATCACAAACATAGTAAAATTCAAAATGGTGTAGAGCAATATTAACATAATGTTGCTCGAACGTTAATGTCACAACACACAAAATAAACATAGCGCTCACCTTCTGAAGTTATTCTTCATTCGTAAATCCTTCGAATTCTTCGTCTTCGGTGTCCGAATTGAAAAGTTGTGCAAGCGTGGTATCCAAAATGGCCGGTTCCGTCTCGTAGAAGTCATCGGGAGTCAGTGTCGCTGTTGTTCTGTGAATCCTGCCTTCCGGAAAGCTCGGACCACAGTTGTGACCGAAATATCTGCCCAAGCATTTACGATCCACTGGCAAATGTTGGCGTATGTCGTCCGAGGCTGTCTGCCCGTCTTAGTGAAGGTGTGTTCGCCTTCGGAGCTGCGTGAAAAAAGCCACCCGGCCTCTTCGCGTAAACTTCCCTTAACCACTCGCTCATCTTTTCTTCATCCATCCATCCCTTCGAGTTAGCTTTTATGATGACGCCGGCTGGAAAGGTCTCTTTTGGCAAGGTCTTCCTTTTGAATATCACCATGAGTGGAAGTTAGCATGGCAAGCTAGAACCACAGTGAAGGATGACTTCATTCCCTGTGGTGCGAATATTCACCGTACGTGCTCCCGTTCCACAGTGCGGTTCAGTTGCTGTGAAATACGGTAGTAATCCGTGTGCGGATGGAGAGATTGCGTCTTTTTATGAACCGGATCGCTTATTAGGAGCCATTTTGTGGTCTTTACAGATGTAAACAGGAAATGAAACGTACGGTGATATCCGCGCGTTTTTTCTTCTTCTTCCGGGGGCGGGTGAAGCGCTTCCTGTTCTATGGGGGCGGGTGAAGCGCTTCCTGTTCTATGGGGGCGGGTGCTTTCCTTGGCGGTTGCTTGCGTAGAAGAAGAAGCGCTTCCTGTTCTACCGGGAAAAAAGATGGCGGCTGTTTACCGAAGTTGCGAGATCGAAACTTTATGAAAATTAATCGTAATAAAGCGCACCGGGTTATAAGGCGCACTGTTAGCTTTTGAGAAAAATTGTGGTTTTTAGGTGCGCCTTATAGTGCGGAAAATACGGTAAAAGGCGTCAGCAAAATAAACATATCTTACGCGGTACTGTCAGAAATAAAATTGCAAAAAACATATTAAATGTGGAAAAAATTAAATATTTGAACTCACAATTAGTAGGACCTATTCGACGCCAGAACAGCTGAGCTAGCTTCCGGGGTTGGCCGACATCGTCTCATAAGATGTAGTTTCTCTTTAAATATCCTTCTGAAAATAGCCTTGCAAATATATATCAACGTTTTGTTCTCCTTCTCTGCTATCCCGGTCTGGCTAAGGCGCAACACTTCCTGCTTCCTGCTAAATAGAAACTTGTGATTGGATACTTACTTTGGAATGACAAGTGAGTATCCAATCACAGTCTCGTTAACATCAGGCTACTTGGATAGGCTACTGTCAACAACTTGCGATCTGATTGGCTATTGCAACTGTCTATCAACTCTATGTGTTCTCATATTCATCCGCTAACGGTCCTGATGAGTATCCAATCACAGGACGCGTAAACGCCACGTTCAACATGAGGCCATCTCGAAGGCCTTACTGACAACAACTGGTGATCTGATTGGCTATCGCAACTGTCTATCAACTGTAGCTAGATCAACGCAGCTAGAATGTGTCATTAACATGTTTTATCCCGATATGAGGAAAGTATTAAAAGCTCCATCTTTGGCTAAATTGTTTGAGTTTATTTTGAACATGCAAGCATACAACATGATACATCACAATTTCCAGTATCTCTTTTCAACATGTTCAAAAAGGAGTAGGAAGAAGCAGAGCTTATTTAATCCTACCCCTTTTCTTTTACATAACAGTTGCTAAAACTTTTGTTCACTTCCTGTTCTCAATTTATTCACAATATACTCCATAATAAAAATAAATTAATAAATAATAATTGGTGAAGTAAGTTATATTTCATATGGTGAGATGAGTAAGATTATTTTGAGAATGAATGAATGGATGGATGAAATAAATTCAGAATGTTTATCATGGTTCTTCTTCTTTGTACTTTGTAAACACTTTAGTTTGAAGAGTTTCTTGAAGTGGATCATATTAGTACATTGTTTGATTTCTTTGCTTAACCCATTCCATAATTTAATTCCACATACTGATATACTGAAGGTCTTAAGTGTTGTACGTGCATACAAATGTTTTAAATTACATTTTTCTCTAAGATTATATTTCTCCTCTTTTTTTGAGAAGAATTGTTGTATATTCTTGGGTAGCAGGTTATAGTTTGCTTTGTGTATAATTTTAGCTGTTTGCAAATTCACTATGTCTTGGAATTTCAGTATTTTTGATTCAATAAATAAAGGATTTGTATGTTCTCTATATCCAACATTATGTTTTATTCTAACTGATCTTTTTTGTAACCCCGTTAATGAATGAAGTGTACTTTTGTAATTATTTTCCCATATTTCTACACAATAACTCAGATATGGTAACACTAGCGAGCAGTAGAGAATATGAAGTGATTTTTGGTCTAGAACATGTTTTGCTTTATTCATTATTGACGTGTTTCTTGTTACTTTATGTTGTATATTTTTTACATGAGATTCCCAGTTCAATTTATCATCAATCATTATAACTAGAAATTTGGTTTCATTTACTCTTTCAATTTCTATGCCGTCTATTTGTAGACGGAATCATTTATGTTGTGTATATTGCACAACTCTTTGTCTGATCCCTCACCTAGCTCTAGTCACCAACAAAAATTGCCTTTTTAAAAAGGGCTAATTAAAACCACCTAATCCACACAAGGTGCAATTGCCTAGTGAGTGTACGCCCTCAGTTTTGTACAATTTAAATATTTCCTCTTTACCTTCAAAGATTCTTAATTGTCAAGCCGCTCTTCACATGCACACTGGACAGTCAGTCTAGCAGTAGAAAACACCTGCTGCTGCTGCTGCTGCTGCTCGTGCTTGTTACCAAGGGCACGTTGGCATGACAATGACCTAGTAACAAGGGCATTTTCTTTTTTTAAGTGTTTAATCAAAATAATTCACAATGACCTGTAAATGTATTATGCATGTAAGGCTAGTAGTTGGTAATGGTACTCAAATACATCCTACTTGCTCCTTTACTTCACTATCTTTTGAGTATGTGACTCCGCTTGCCACAGTAGCATTGTACTTTTAATATCTACGGCTTTTCACACACACAAGTGAATGCAAGCATACTTGGTCAACAGCCATACAGGTCACATTGAGGGTGGCCATATAAACAACTATAACACTGTTACAAATATGCGCCACACTGGGAAACCACACCAAACAAGAATGAAAAACACATTTCGGGAGAACATCCGCACCGTAACACAACATAAACACAACAGAACAAATACCCAAAACCCCCTGCAGCACTAACTCTTCCGGGACGCTACACTCCAGCCTCTCCCACCTCAACCCCGCCCACCTCAACCTCCTCATGCTCTCTCAGGGAGAGCATGTCCCAAATTCCAAGCTGCTTTTTTGAGGCATGTTAAAAAAAAATAATGCACTTTGTGACTTCAATAATAAATATGGCAGTGCCATGTTGGCATTTTTTTCCATAGCTTGAGTTGATTTATTTTGGAAAACCTTGTTACATTGTTTAATGCATTCAGCGGGGCATCACAACAAAATTAGGTATAATAATGTGTTAATTCCACGACTGTATATATCTGTATCGGTTGATATCGGAATCGGTAATTAAGAGTTGGACAATATCTGATATCGGCAAAAAAGCCATTATCGGACATCTCTATTCATTATCAATAAAAAAACGTTTTTTTAAAAAGCTAATACCGATTTAAAAAAAAAAAAAAAAAAGGCCAATCCCCATATACCTGTCGAAATACCAAATATCTGCGCAGATAATCGTTCAACCCCTAATTGATTTATCTGTCTCGTCATTGTTTGTTTTTTTCTATCATTGGCAAAGCAATGTTAAACATACTGAATTCTGCAGGAGGATGTTAGATCAGGTTAAAAAGTGTTTTTGAGAATATCACCATCCTTATTTTATGGTTATTGGGAAGCAAAGGGCTTAAAATGTTCTGTTTTTTGCCCCTTAGGTATGCTGGCACCATTGAAAAGATTGACTACGACGATGAGAAAGTGCTAATTCATTACCGTCACTGGAGCCATCGCTACGACGAGTGGTTTGACTGGACAAGTCCTTACTTGAGACCCGTGGAGAGGGTCCAGTTGAGGCGTCAAGGCCTGCAAGACGACGCTCCTGTGCCTGTAAGTCAGGAAGGCTCTTGGCTTTGCTTCCAGTTCAATTTTTTTTTTTTTTCTTATCCTGTACTGGGAAAGGTTGTGAAATGTTCTGTGTTTGGTGCGTTGCACATTTTTTTTTATGACTTGGCCCTCAAATGTGTTGTCACTAAAGCCCATCCCATAACCTTTATGTCAGTGCATTAACCAGTAAACAAGGCTGTGCAAACTGGGACTGAAATGTTTGTTTATCTTTTCCAGGGTTTTCAAGTGAATGATAAGGTTCTAGCAAGCTGGTCTGACTGCCGTTTCTATCCTGCTAAAGTCATCTCCGTCAACAAAGATGGTGGGTGAATTCAAAATCTGTTTCTTTCTATTCTTTAGGAAATATTTGATTCATAATTAATGATTACTACTATGCGGAAATGTGTTTTTCGCAGTCTTGTCCAGAACTAATTAACAGTGACAAGCGATGGATTACTGCATATTTTACAGAATCAAATTACAATATTGTGCACGTTTATTTTTTTAGCTTCGATTTCCATTTAAAATTAGAAGCTGCCGTAAAACAAAGCCTTGTTGTTTTTATTGTACTTTTGTCTTCCACAGCATCGTACACTGTGAAGTTCTTTGATGGGGTCATTCAGACAGTAAAGGAAATACACGTGAAACCTTTTATTAAAGAGGTACTTATGACAAATATTCCAAATCTCTTGGTACAGTACTCCATTTTTTACCCAGTGTCCTTGTTTGCCCAAAAACAGAGAGCTGCAGGGAAACCTCGGAGTTTGGAAAGAAATATGGTTAGGAGAGTGGCAAACCGCAGGAGGCCTCAAGTTAACGGCGATCCCAGGACCAAGCGGGCGAGGCGCAGCACCTCTGACCAGGAGGATGAAAGTAACAGTGAAGACGAGGAGCACGAAGCCAGAATGGCGAACAGAAAAAACAAGCGAGCAAATGGTAAAATGGAGCCCGCTCTTAAACAGGCGGAGGAAAAAATTGTGCAAGCGGACCAGAAGAAGCCCTGCGGTGATGCAGAAGCGACCAGCCGACTTACAAACGGAGCAAATGACTCTCATAAACAAAATGATGACACATTTCATGTAAACGGAGAAGTGAAAAAAGAGGATATTGAAATTGAAGCAAGCGCAACACAGCAATACTCTGACTCAGTCAAGCCATGCACAGAAGTGCCCAATCCAGTAGAGCAGACACCCACACAATCCAATGGAGATGTGGAGCAGAAACCAAACATCCAATCAGAGACCTCACAGCCTGCAGAAGACGTGCCGCCGCCTGCCCCGCCGCCTGTGAAACGTAAGTCTTTATACAGTGAACAATAAATAATTTTTTTCCCTAAAATGCAGATGTAAATACTAATACATATTTTTTAGTGGGTATTAATTAGGGATGTGCCTATTGATCAGCCACCAATCAGTATCAGCCGATTTTCTTGAAAAACTACGCATTCACAATTTCCAGTTACTGCCTTTCAAAGTCGATCACAAACGCCAATTCCCTATTAAAATATTTATTCTTAGTCCCCTGGCTGACAAAGTAGCAGCTAATTATGTTTCTCCATACTCAGTGTGCAGCTGCTACCCTAAGTTAATACAAATCACCTCCATTACGGCAAAGAAACTGCGTTTCTGAGTACCGGTATCTTAAGTATCATTATCAATTATTAGGACGAGACTAAACATGTTACACACCGAGAGCAAGCAGAAGCAGGCATGCTAATAGCGTAGCCAGCCAAAACCAACAGAAGAAATAAGTGCTTAGTAAAGTTTAAGAAGTGTAGACAAAATCACCTCGCAGCAGAAAGTTATCAGATATTAACAAGTAGATTAATAAGGATAATATTTAAACTGTTGGTGTGTCAGCATTGTCACAGTCAGTACACATGTACGAGTAGGGCAGATAGATGGATTAAGGTGTTGTCGAAACCAATGAATACTAGAATGATTAGATTTTCTGAACATAATTTTTTTTACTGTGTATGTTAATGTTTACAAATTCTGAGAATAATTCCCTGGACACAGAAGGTCTTTGAAGATAAAAATGATATCAATTAGTAATAGATAGTGGTTTTTGATTTTGTTTAATTATTGTGTATTATCGACTGTTTAGCTAAAATAATTGTATTTAATAAAAGAGAATAAGGAACTAGTTTAAAGGCCTACTGAAACCCACGACTACCGACCACGCAGTCTGATAGTTTATACATCAATGATGAAATCTTAACATTGCAACACATGCCAATACGACGGGTTAACTTATAAAGTGCAATTTTAAATTTCCTGCGAAACTTCCGGTTGAAAACGTCTAGGTATGATGACGTATGCGCGTGACGTCGATGGTTGAAACGGAAGTATTGGGACGCCATTGTATCCAATACAAAAAGCTCAGTTTTCGTCGCAAAATTCCACAGTATTCTGGACATCTGTGTTGGTGAATCTTTTGCAATTTGTTTAATGAACAATGGAGACTGCAAAGAAGAAACCTGTAGATGCGATCGGTGTATTAGCGTCTGGCTACAGCAACACAACCAGGAGGACTTTGACTTGGATAGCAGACGCGCTATCCGACGCTAGCCGCCGACCGCATCGATGATCGGGTGAAGTCCTTCGTCGCTCCGTCGATCGCTGGAACGCAGGTAAGCTTCGGTGTTGATGAGCAGATGAGGGTTGGCGTAAGTGGAGAGCTAATGTTTTTATCATAGCTCTGTCGAGGTCCGTAGCGAAGTTAGATTCAATGGCGTCGTTAGCAACAGCATTGTTAAGCTTCGCCAGGCAGGAAAGCATTAACCGTGTAGTTACAGGTCCATGGTTTAATAGTATTGTTGATTTTCTGTCTATCCTTCCAGTCAGGGGTTTATTTATTTTGTTTCTATCTGCAGTTAAGCCCGATGCTATCACGTTAGCTCCGTAGCTAAAGTGCTTCACTGATGTATTGTCGTGGAGATAAAAGTCACTGTGAATGTCCATTTCGCGTTCTCGACTCTCATTTTCAAGAGGATATAGTATCCGAGGTGGTTTATAATACAAATCCGTGATCCACAATAGAAAAAGGAGAGAGTGTGGAATCCAATGAGCTCTTGTACCTAAGTTACGGTCAGAGCGAAAAAAGATGCGTCCTGCACTGCACTCTAATACTTCACTCTCACGTTCCTCATCCACGAATCTTTCATCCTGGCTCAAATTAATGGGGTAATCGTCGCTTTCTCGGTCCCAATCGCTCTCGCTGCTGGTGTAAACAACGGGGAAATGTGAGGAGACTTTCAACTTGTGACGTCACGCTACTTCCGGTACAGGCAAGGCTTTTTTTTTATCAGCGACCAAAAGTTGAGAACTTTATCGTCGTTGTTCTATACTAAATCCTTTCAGCAAAAATATGGCAAAATCGCGAAATGATCAAGTATGACACATAGAATGGATCTGCTATCCCCGTTAAAATAAAAAAAATTCATTTCAGTAGGCCTTTAAATATGTTGCTGATATTGTTGAACTTTCAATAGCACTCACCATAAATAAAAAGAATAATGGGCCGGTCTCGCTCATGGATGATTGGAATCAGCAGCAAAAATTCCTGATCGGAACATACCTAATACTAATGTGGGGGCTGAGGAAAGTCTGATGAATGTCTTTGTCACTCTTGTCTTTGACAGCGGTGAGGAAGCAGGGTTTCCACAATCCAAACAGATTCAGCAGAGAACCACGTGAGTGCATCCTGAAATGTGTGCCTCTGTTATAAAAGATACGTTGCATTTTAATAGACGTCTCTGAATCATACCTGACTTGTCCCATTGCACTTTGCAGTGTACCGCGTCATCAAAAACCAACCTCCTCCCGTACTCTCCATCAACCTCGACCACAACCCGTTTAAGTGTAGTGCCCCCGGCTGCACAAAGTCATTCCGTAAGGCTAAGCTGTTGCATTACCATATGAAATATTACCATGGTGAGGAGCAACCTCTGGAGTCCGAGTGCAGCCCCTCCAGGAGCATCCAGACCAGAGCATCAGAAAAACAAGCCACAGGCTCCAGTCTGGACGGCCCAAAGAGAAGGAGAACCATTTCGGCTTCTATGCGTGAGTAGTTCCTCATTGGATAGATAGAGAAAGTCAGCACGAGCGTGCTCACGAGGCTCACACTAAATGCTAATCAAGCAGATTCAACTGGTTCTAAACCGGTTGTGTTCATCTAAAAACAGGAATCCGCATTATTGATGGTTAATTAGTAGTGCACAGTCTCATGATTCTGGTGGCTTCGATAAATCAACATTAAGTAACACATTATTGCAGGTTCCAACCATCTCATATTTGCCCAATGCGCACATTTCCCCCCCAGACACTGTTGTAGCTGCTGCAGCTACTCGAGGTGAAGTGAAACCTGCAGGCAGACGCACATCTGCTCCCTCTGCAATCAACATGCATGGCCACCAGCAGAGGGCGCTACTCAGGGAGAAAAGCAAGGAGAACCAGCTGAACAGAAATGGATGCCTACAGGATAAAGTGGCAGACAAGTGCAGCTTTGACTTTGGTCAGTAATATTTCCCCCGTGTAAAATGACCACACTTGCGGATAATAGCAGTGTTAAGTTGCACACATTTCTTGCAAATTTTCTAGGTCTAATGAAAGACAGGCCAAAAGAAAAACCCAAACAGAAGGACTTCCTTCGCATTAAGCTAAAGAAGAGGAAGAAAAAGAAAAAGCTCCAGTCTGGTAAGCAAGGCTTTTGTGCATCATGCCATTGCATACATCTGCAGCTCTGCATGTCCACTCACTGTTACATTGTGAAAGTGGCTTAGCTGAACAGTATGGGAGTCCCCCATTTTGTCCTGTTTGCTGTGGTGGCTGAACCTCTGTGTGTGGGAGAAGTGTTACATCTGTTACCGGATCCATCACCCCATTCAGCCAATCCAATAATATGCTCTCACATCTCTTAAGCCTGATTTAATTACATTGCAACAGCACGAAAGGCAGATTGTACTGTGGAATTAATAATGACTAACCTGAACACATTCAAACACTTATCGCTCTCAGTTATGCATGTACGTATGTGTACGTGTCGGCTCCCTTCCACCGATGAGCCATATGACATTCAGGGACCCAATGATTAACCGGTTTTACTATTAGCCGTGATTCAAAACGTCACGGTTATTTAAGTGCAAAGGCGACATTACACCATGTGTTAGAGTCCTCCTCATTCGCCTTAAACGGACATTATGCCGGTACGTCATTTTCGGCACAACCTGCACGGGATGAAAACAAATTTACACGCTCCATTCGAGATACACGCTCTCGTAGCTTTAAATGGCGGCAGGACAAAGCTGCAAACTGTTCTCACCCCCAAAAAATGCTGTAGTCGGCAGTGTGGCAACAGTTTGGGTACGTAAAAAATGACCAGGAAGTAATTGAAGACGATATCTTACCCACTTGCAAAACCTGCCAAAGGAAAGTTGCGGTTAAAGCAGACCTGGGCAATTATTTTGACTCGGGGGGGCCCACATTGACAGCAAAAAATGTGTCTGGGGACCAGTATTAAAATATATATATATATATATATATATATATATATATATATATTAGAGATGTCCGATAATATCGGCCGATAAATGCGTTAAAATGTAATATCGGAAATTATCGGTATCGTTTTTTTAATTATCGTATCGGTATCGTTTTTTTTTTTTTTTTTTTTTTATTAAATCAACATAAAAAACACAAGATACACTTACAATTAGTGCACCAACCCAAAAAACCTCCCTCCCCCATTTACACTCATTCACACTCATTCACACAAAAGGGTTGTTTCTTTCTGTTATTAATATTCTGGTTCCTACATAATATATCAATATATATCCATACAGTCTGCAAGGGATACAGTCCGTAAGCACACATTATTATGCGTGCTGCTGGTCCACTAATAGTACTAACCTTTAACAGTTAATTTTACTAATTTTCATTAATTACTAGTTTCTATGTAACTTTTTATATTGTTTTACTTTCTTTTTTTATTCAAGAAAATGTTTTTAATTTATTTATCTTATTTTATTAATTAAAAAAAAAAGTACCTTATCTTCACCATACCTGGTTGTCCAAATTAGGCATAATAATGTGTTAATTCCACGACTGTACATATCGGTTGATATCGGTATCGATTGATATCTGTATCGGTAATTAAAGAGTTGGAGAATATCGGATATCGGCAAAAAGCCATTATGCGACATCCCGAGTAATATCCCATAAGTCACTCAAAAGCGCAGATTCCAACCATTGAACTGCATTTTATAGTTCAAGACTTGCGGTAAATCATGCAGACTTTGTGAGAGCCAAAAACGATTACTTTGGAGAAAAAATATGATTCAGAACCTTATATTTTTGATCCTGAATATAAGGTGGATGAGCTACAAGTTTAACAAGCTCTGCTAAACAGATCTTGCTTTAGTGAAACACCAAGCATCGTGTAGCAGTGTTGCTAAGTGCCAAACAAAAAATACAAACTACAAACATGATAAATATAGCTTACTGTACAATGTCTGCTCTCACTGTGATGACGACTGATAGGATGTCCATATATTCCCCTTTATATGAAGAATTAATCATGAAAATTATTCCTGCAGACACCTTCGGTTGTGTGTGTTTGTCTCCAGGTATACATTGAATGTCACAGATTAACAACTTCTAGTTACATGGCTAAATCCTCCTAATATCCAAATGAGAGGCAGGTTTTATAATCTAGAATAACTTTGACGAGCCGAGACGCGATAATGCGAGACCAGTAGGATATCGCGGCCAGCTCACAGTAAAGCAGCAGAGGGTTACTTAGCTGGGTGTTGTCAATCCGCCGCTAAAAAATAGTTTATCTGCGTTAGCGCTTATAATAACAACATTGCTAATATTTGGTTAATATTCAGGTCACGATATGTATATAGGGCATTGTTGGCGGGTTTTGGATGTTTATTTAGAGGGTTTTGTGGGAGGAATAGAGAGCCTCCATTGACTACATTGTTAGTGGACTTTTTATGTATTTATTTACGACTTAGAATGCATAAAAAAAGAAAAACATATGTGTTCACGTCTTACGTAAGGATTGTGAATGATTTTATTATTGATTTTTATTAAGGATCCCCATTAGCTAGTTGCCACAACAACCCACTAGTCTTCCTGGGGTCCACCAACTCAATACAATTACAAGTAAAACATAATTATAACGACACAAATACAGAAACAAATAAAAGCATCAATAAGAAAACAAGCAAACAATTTACAGTCACAGAATAATAATTACCATATAAATAGAGCTACACAATACAAAACCAAACAAAAATCATCAATAAGCAAACTAAATTACAGACTCAGATAAAATATTACTTTCCTTTTAAAAACCTGTTTACTTTCAATGCTGGTGAGAATTTGAGGCAGGTTATTCCAGAGTGATACAGATCTATGAATAAAAGATTTCCGCAAAGCATTCTTCCTGGGACGAGGGAGTACAAAATGCCCCTCACTAGACGCCCTGGTATTATGATCATTTTTGCGTATTTCCAGTATGACTGATCTGATACTATGGTCGAAGTGCAGAAGTGTTACTCCAGTGAGGTCAATCTACGGAAATTACCGAAGACGTTCGGAGCGGAATATTCAAAAATGGCTGACCGTAGGGCTGCACAATCATGGCCAAAATAATAATCACGATTATTTTTTATCAATGTTGAAATCACGATTGTTATGATTATTTACAATGTTATGTCAACCTAATTTTATTGCCCTTTCTATTTTAAACACAAATAAGTGTTAACTGTGCGTTCATTTCAAAATTAAATATAATACAAATTTACAAAGGGCTAACTAAAAATACATATGCCTTTGCAGAGTGCGATCATAAAGTGCAAATAAGTGAAAAAAATAAGATTATGCAGAAAAGACAGATATAAGGAACACACTGTGCTGCTCAGTGTATATAGGACATCCATTAATCCAACCATTTTCTACGGTTTGTGTCTTTGCTAAATAAAACGTATTACATCTGTTATTTATGCGTGTGTTTGAGAGATGGATGGATATGGTGTCGGTCCCTTAGTCCAGGGTTGATGTTCCAGTACTCTGTACGTCGGTCGGGGCTGTAAGCCGTTGACGGGCGGGGACAGCTCTGTGAGCAACCGTAACTGTTTGGATTATTAGCTTCACGTCACGGGCAAACAATGGCGGTTGAGGAAAGAAGGAAAGTATTTCTAATGCTTAACCTGCCGCCGCAACATAATAATTTGTTTAAATGTGCACACCAGCGCAGCTTTGCCGTGCAACTTATTGTGGCATTTCAGGGTTTGCGGGAGGATGCCGAGAGAACGGTGAGGCGTGCGGGCGTGTTTTTTTAAGCAATAAAATATGGGTCACTCTATGGGAGAGAGGGGCACCACTGTAATAATGCATTTATTTTTCCAAATCTTTTCGGTAGCTACAGGCGAACAGCTGATAACTGTCTGTCACCCTCTCACTCACTCTTATTTGCTCTCACATGAGTCCACTGACTTTTGGTCAGTGATATGCAGCGGAGCCTGATTTTTAAATTTGAATATCACAGACTCTCATTTAATCGTAGCGGCCAAAATCGTCATCACGAATAAACTTTGATTAATTGTGCAGCTCGAAATTACTGAATTTGTGGCATTTTGTGATATTCAGACGGTACTTTGCAGATCGTAAATACAATTGGATATGGTTTAATGGATACAATGAAACACAATTAAGCATATAAAGTCAAAATTGTTTTTGCACTACTGGTACTTTAAAGATTGCTTTTTCCTATCGATGTTGAATAAACTATAGGTATTGTAAGTTACGGTAATATAGCAAGTGTAAAGTAACTTTTAAAAGAGTATTAAAAATGAATAATTAGGCATAATTATATTTTATTATTCTCCCCTGGCTGATGAATATAGTTAATCTTAGTCTTACAGTAATACAAAACATTATTAATTTTTAATACTCTTTGTTTATATATATTATTTTGTACCGTTATGTTAATATTTGACTACTGTAATTTCCGACAGTAATAAATAACATCACAATCTCCTAGGAATGTCTTTGATTTTACGTATTTTTGTGCTGTGAAGTTAATCAATGCATAATTGTGAACCTGATTATTACCGGGTACTCAGTCTACAAGCATACAGTCAAAATGTATAATCAATGCATCCCTAACCACATTTAATGGCCTGAAATAATGGTAGAGTACATCCAAATGTTGACGGCGTCCCTGAGTGTTTTTGAATTGATCCCATTGTTCCATAATGCTTGTCTCATCCCCAATAGGCATACGTCAAATGAAATCTATTTTCAAACTTGTTTCACATCTGCTTCCCCCTTCCCTGTATGAACAGACTGCACAGGTAGTGAGGAGAATATTGACATCTCAGTATTGTGCCCTCCACCCAAATTGAAAATGCCATTCAAACATCCCCCCCCACACAATCACAAGCCTGAGGCCTATCGCAGCAGGCCTGGATACAGCGACTCAATGCAGATAAATGTGGATGGTGGGTATCTCTGAACGCGCGTGTGTGTGTGTGTGTGTGTGTACCCTGTGTGCATGTGATGTGACTGTCCATGGCTCCTTCATTCTTCTACTTCCACTCTTGTCTGTGAGCTGCAGCACACCTGCTTTCTCTGTCACGCACAACCAACACGCTGTTGGCGTTGGTTTCAATAGGTGTTCTCTTGTTTGAACCCCAAATTGTTCTTTAACTTGTTGTTTTATCTTGTAACTCACAAATGTTTACAGTGGAACCTCAATTTAGGAACACGGTGGTTGTTAAACAGGGTTCATAAAAAGAAAGGTTTGTATATTGAAGCAAATTTCTCCATAACAAACAATGTAAACAAGAATGATGGGTTCCAGCCTCGACAAAATTATATATTTTAGTAGAGATGTTTGATAATATCGAACTGCCGATATTAACGGCCGATAAATGCTTTAAAATGTAATATCGGAAATTATCGGTATCGTTTTCAAAAAGTAAAATGTATTACTTTTTAAAACGCCGCTCTACGGAGTAGTACACGGACGTAGGGAGAAGTGCAGAGCAGTTGCATCTCCCAGTCATACTTGCCAACCCTCCCGATTTTCCTGGGAGACTCCCGAATTTCAGTGCTTCTCCCGAAAATCTCCCAGGGCAACCATTCTCACGAATTTCTCCCGATTTCCACCCAGACAACAATATTGGGGGCGTGCCTTAAAGGCACTGCCTTTGCGTGCCGGCCGTCACACAATATCTACGGCTTTTCACACACACAATTGAATGCAAGCATACTTGGTCAACAGCCATACAGGTCACACTGAGGGTGGCCGTATAAACAACTTTAAAACTGTTACAAATATGCGCAACACTGTGAACCCACACCAAACAAGAATGACAAACACATTTCGGGAGAACATCCGCACTGTAACACAACAGAACAAATACCTAGAACCCCTTGCAGCACTAACTCTTCCGGAACGCTACAATATACACCCCCCGCTACCCAACCACCTCAACCCCGCCCACCTCAACCTCCTCATGCGCTCTCAGGGAGAGCATGTCCCAAATTCCAAGCTGCTGTTTTGAGGCATGTTAAAAAAAATTATGCACTTTGTGACTTCAATAATGAATATGGCAGTGCCATGTTGGCATTTTTTTCCATAACTTGAGTTGATTTATTTTGGAAAACCTTGTTACATTGTTTAATGCATCCAGCGGGACATCACAAAAAAATTAAGCATAATAATGTGTTAATTCCACGACTGTATGTATCGGTATCGGTTAATATCGGAATCTGTAATTAAGAGTTGGACAATATCGGAGCATCAGCTATCGGCAAAAAAGCCGTTATCGGACATCTCTATATTTTAGTAAGGGGTGATGGATTAACTTTCTCTTTAATAACTGGCTCAACTGTCTTCTTTTGACAACATGCACACGCACTGTCACCAATCCTAGGGTTGAACGATTATGGCAAAAATAATAACCGCGATTATTGTGAATGCCAATAGGCACTTATGTTATTCGTCACCATTGTTCATTTATTCTACCTCTCCCACTTTGTTCTTCGGTCATCCATGACTCCATTCTTCATCGGATTGATCCCGTTCAAACGTCAAAATGTTCAGCGCATTCAGGACGTGTGTACTCTTTCAACAAACCTTTCCAAAAATTATCAGTTTTACTGTCATTCATAATTTTCCAGTATTTACCCCCTTTTTTAATCTTCTGGCTCCCATGTCTTTTAACCAATTTCAACCGTTCCACCATTAAAATGTTTGTCTTAGTCAGGCCAATAAAGCTATCTGCCAATTAAAGCGGGAATATTCCAAGTTCTTACAGTATCCATCATTTCATAATTTTTTTAATTTTCATTCAAAACGGTCCACCATTCTCACTTAAGGATATTGTTTTTCCTCCCTGAAAATTACATTGAGTGCTAGTAAATGTTCAACAGAATCAACACAATTGGAAATCTATTTGTTGTGGTCGAAAAACATTTATTTAGTCTAAAATTTGAAAAAAAAAGTTGAAAACCGTAACAAAGCCTTTCAGATTTACTAAGGTCTGACATGTTTAGTATCTTTACCAGTGGCAGACTAAGATGGCAGTGTGTAACTGGCAACCTCTTTTGGGGCTGTATGAGCATTTCCCAGCTGGACCATGTTATCAGTTATAAAGGTATTTGGAAAAAAAAACTAATTTATTAATGCCTTTTGATATATTAGGGCGATTTAATGATGACTTGAGATGAAATTATTACATATGGCACCTTTAAAGTGTTATCATTTAGCCAGGGATGTCTATAATTCCCATACTATTATAAGTTCAATTTTCCCCTCTAAATGTTAGCTTGTTTGCAAGTAAATATTCATAGAAGTGGGTAAAATATTTAATTGTAAAATAATGTTGCTTTGTCTCCAACATTAGCTGAAAACGTAGTACTGTTGCAACAAATAATTCTGGGAAATTAGATGTCATTTTTAATGGCTGAATATCTCCCTTTGACAGCCAAAGTGAAACAATATGTGGACAGCAGGGCTGTTTGGCGAAGAGGATAATACCCGTGCCTTTCACCCAAGTAATGTGTGTTTGAATCCTGGAAGGGACTAAAAAACAAAAAAAATGTTGGCAATTTTAAAACTTTGAGTCAAATAGTTTAATTCAAACCATTACGACAGACGATTATCATTTCTATATTCTTAGTATGTTTCTACCATTCATTTTACATCCCACTAGCATTTCAGTTGAGCTTCAGCTCTTCAATATTTAAACCATTCCTGCTGTTTATTCAAACTTTTTCGTTAAATTAATTTTGCAGTCATTCATCTTCAGCAATGATTGGGGCATCCACACGCAGTTCCTACCTGAATTGCCTAAACTCTAGTTTTGATTGATATTGTAATCACGATTAATAACACAATTATTCATTAATTTGAAAACTTGAGTATTTATTGGGCCACCACAACTAAACTTTAAGTATTGTTTAAAAAAATGGATATGAATTAATAACAAACAAGTAAGAACAATAATATAAATAAAAGTACATTTAAATAACAGCAATATAAAAATCGATAACGTTTAGTTTTTAAGTCAGTTTTTTTACCTTTTACACTAATTTTACCAGCACAGAGTGTGTGTTTTTTGTGTCACATAAAATGTTTAATTAAATACAAAAATCCTCACATTTCATGGTGCAATACATCTTAGGACAATTTTGACCAGTGTTTTAAGTCAGAGCATAATAATTGTGTAAATGTATCAAAAAGTGTTTTAAGTACATTATGCTTGTGTAAGTTACATTTTTGAAACCTTTATTTTGTTAGCGCAGTTAGACTGGATGTGGCGCACCGCACTATTATTGTGAAGGACGGAACTGAGCTTGACGACGAGTAAGGATACAATTTGAGGCTGTAAAAAAGAGAGGGCCTCTGAAGTTGCGACTGCGGTTCTGTTTGTGCGTTGATGTTATATCGATAATGTCGTGCACAAGTTACAACACAAGCAAATGAGATGTGGTGTAGGTGTTTGGATTGTTCTTGTTAGCTTTAGCTCCGTATTTTAGTCATTGTTTCAAGGGACCGTCTCCACATTGTTTAGTTTAGTACGGGGCGGCTGAGTGTGTCGGAGATAAATGAGCACATTATTTTCCCAAACAAATGTTCCTTCTCCTTACAATGACAACATTCCACTTGCATTTATGTAAATTTCCTTGATATTCTGCCTTAACATTCCGGATCGCAGTATCGGATAGAGACTCTGAATCGGATCGGATTCAAGGACAAAAAAATTGGATTGGATCGGAGATCAAAAATGCTGATCGGGACATCCCCATTTTAAACCACACATCGTTTGTCCGTTGCTTTCTTTCGACTCCTATTGAGCTAGCAAAACTAGAAAATGTGTAAAAAGGCACACAACGTGGCACAGTAGTTCACAGCAGCACTGTGCTCGTCTGACTGAATAAGCACAGCGATGGCTGTGTTGCAGGAACAAAATGGTGGCGCTGCGAGACACACAATGAGTGGATGAAACGTTCTTATATTGAGACAAGGTTTGTACACCAAAGCATGATTTTATTAGGGCTGTGGTTCATACATCTAAAAGTTTGTGCAATGAGGGGTTCGTAAATTGAGGTTCCACTGTATTAAACTTATTCCGTTCAAACCGAATTATATCATTACATTCAAACCGTTCTAGAATTATATCAAGTTCAAACAGTCCTAAAATGATATTATTTGAACAGTCTTTCAGGTTTCTGCTTTGTCATTGCCACTCTTTTGTTACTGGTTTGTTCTTATCACTCTAGATGACGACAGTTTAAGTGACTGGTCTACTGACAGCTGTGGATGGAGTGATGAGGACTACGGAGTGGATTTAACAACCCCGCCCCTCAGCCTGGATTCTGGTGCTGCGAGCAACGACCAAGAGATTGTACGATGCATCTGTGAGGTGGAAGAAGAGAACGATTTCATGATCCAGGTACGATTTAAAATTTGTACAATTTAGTGATTTTTTTTTTTTCAAGTTTTAAACTGTTTTCTGAATTTCTCATCCTCAGTGTGAAGATTGTTTATGCTGGCAGCATGGCACATGCATGGGCTTGCTGGAAGACAACGTTCCAGACAGATACGCTTGTTACATTTGCAGAGACCCTCCAGGTGAGGAAATGAATTGAGTTGCTGAGACGCTACATTTAAAAATGTTATAAATGAAAAATAGACATTTAAATCCAGCCAAATATGCGTAATTACCATCATTTCCAGGCGATAGAGCGCACACGTATTTAAGCCGCACCCACCAAATTTTAGAAGCCGCAGATATACAGTACAGGCCAAAAGTTTGGACACACCTTCTCATTCAATGCGTTTTCTTTATTTTCATGACTATTTACATTGTAGATTGTCACTGAAGGCATCAAAACTATGAATGAACACATGTGGAGTTATGTACTCAACAAAAAAAGGTGAAATAACTGAAAACATGTTTTGTATTCTAGTTTCTTCAAAATAGCCACCTTTGCTCTGATTACTGCTTTGCAGACTCTTGGCATTCTCCCGATGAGCTTTAAGAGATAGTCACCTGAAATGGTTTTCACTTCACAGGTGTCATAGTTTTGATGCCTTCAGTGACAATCTACAAGGTAAATAGTCTTGGAAAATAAAGACAACGCATTGAAATGAGAAGGTGTGTCCATACTTTTGGCCTTTATTTTGTAAATGTTAATACCTTAATTTTTTCCAAACGGCACCTGTAACAGCAGTAAAACGGCTAATCAAACAAAACTGAAGTGATTATCATGGACCCACTAGTTGCGGAAGCTAGCTCTCCACTCAGCTTAACAGACTCAATAACTTTACGGTGACGCTTTGGTGAATTCACGAAAACTGAAACCATACAAATAAAAAATTCCGTTGTAAGTTAATAATACTAAGAAAGACACTCGTAAACGTGTTAGCATAGTAGCTAATGCTAACGACGCTAGCTTCATTTAATTACCATAGCTTGTACAAATATGCATAAAAACACTCTGACAGACATCACACATGGGATGGTTTAGTAGGTAAAATGTTTGTACTTATGCTGTAAAACTTACAAACGTTGCTTGGAATGATAAATGAATAATCCATATGTGTAGAAGCACTATGGACGGCTAAAAGACGGAACGGCAACTGAAAAAAAAGCCTTAACACATGGACAATGCGGCCACTGCAGCACCTGCAGTGAGAAAACTTGTCCATAAGGTGGCGACATAGCAAAAACTATAACCCCTATTCAGTGTGTTTGCTTGTTGCTATTCCATCCATCCATTTTCTACCGCTTGTCCCTTTTGGGGTCGCGGGGGGTGCTGGAGCCTATCTCAGCTGCATTCGGGCGGAAGGCGGGGTACACCTTGGAGAAGTCGCCACCTCATCGCAGGGCCAACACAGATAGACAGACAACATTCACACTCACATTCACACACTAGAGCCAATTTAGTGTTGCCAATCAACCTATCCCCAGGTGCATGTCTTAATTTACTTTATAGCTGCCCGTTAGCGAAGAAAAATCTATACATTTTCCGCACCATTTTATAAGCCTAGAAAAAAAAGTAGTGGCTTGTAGTCCGGATTTTACGGTACACTTTTCTGATTATTTGCAGGCCAGAGGCAGAGTCTGCGCTACTGGTATGACCGTGAATGGTTGAACAATGGTCATATGTACGGCTTGTCCTTCTTGGAAGAAAACTACTCTCATCAAAACTCCAAAAAGATCACCACCACACACCAACTACTTGGAGATGTGCATCATGTGGTGGAAGTCCTCAATGGACTGCATCTGAAGATGAACGTTTTACAGTGAGTCCAGGGACACTGCATGAAGTTGTTTTGTTGAGCGCTAAAATAAAAAAAAACATCTTCATGCCTGTCTTGTCCTCAGGAACAACACACATCCTGACCTGAAGCTGTGGTGCCAACCTTGGAAGAGTAATGCAAGGCCACCGATTAGCTCTGACTCTTGTCGCGGCAGCAACACCGCGCCCTCTCCCGTGACTCCCGATGAGGACATGAGTCGGGGCGAGATTTTAATGTCCAACGCCCTGGAGAAACTAAGCCGGACTGCAGCCGCTGCCACCTCGTCTTCCTCGTCGTCCTCGTCGTCCCCATTCCCGTCATTCCAGGACTCGTACATCACCAGCGAACACTGCTACCAAAAACCACGGGCGTACTACCCTGCGGTGGAGCAGAGGCTGGTGGTGGAGACCCGACAGGGCTCCGAGCTAGAAGACAGTTTGAGAAGCACTGAGGAGCTGCTGGAGCGAGAGCAGCGTTTTGGCAGCCTGCTGGACACGGACAAACCCAAGTCCATCACCGTGAAAAACAAGGTTGGTTCTTTTTCAATTTGGATTCGAAATGTAAGGTTTTGGCTAAAATGAATCTTTTTTGGTCAAATTTAGATTTTTTTTTTTTTTTAAGAAATTCAAAAACATTCAGGTGCTTCTCAATGAATTGCAATGTTCCAATCAGGGATTCGTGCTGCCGGTTCCGATACAATACATCCATGAGTGAGATCGACCAATACCAATCACATGTATTAACTGTAGATTTTTCTGTATTTATTGTGAGTGCTATTGCCAGGCTAACAAAATCAGCATATCAATTTAACTGCCGTATTTTTCCGATTATAAATCGCAGTTTTTTTCATAGTTTGGCCGGGGGTGTGACTTGTACTCGGGAGCGACTTATTAAAAGTTAAAGTACCAATGATTGTCACACACACACTAGGTTGTGGCGAAATTATTCTCTGCATTTGACCCATCACCCTTGATCACCCCCTGGGAGGTGAGGGGAGCAGTGAGCAACAGTGGTGGCCGCGCCAGGGAATCATTTTTGGTGATTTAACCCCCAATTCCAACCCTTGATGTTGAGTGCCAAGCAGGGAGGTAATGGGTCCCATTTTTTATAGTCTTTGGTATGACTCGGCCGGGGTTTGAACTCACGACCTACCGTTCTCAGGGCGGACACTCTTAACCACTAGGCCACTGAGTAGGTTTTATGTGTGAAATTATTAACACATTACCGTAAAACATCAAATAATATTATTTATCTCATTCACGTAAGAGAGTAGGTCTATATCAGCAACCGAAACCATCCTGTTCGGATTCAGAAAGGTTGGAATAATTGGAACTGCAACTGACGATGACTCTGACGTAAGCGACGTACCGATAGAATAGGAAGCGGCGCATTGTCTACCTTTGGAGTTAGCAGAGTTGTTTAGAAGCGACACCGAGGAAGAAGATTTCATGGGATTTAGTGATTAGGAGTGACAGATTGTTTGGTAAACGTATAGCATGTTCTATATGTTATAGTTATTTGAATGACTCTTACCATAATATGTTAGGTTAACATACCAGGCACGTTCTCAGTTCGTTATTTATGCGTCATATAACGTACACTTATTCAGCCTGTTGTTCACTATTCTTTATTTATTTTAAATTACCTTTCAAATGTCTATTCTTGGTGTTGGATTTTATCAAATACATTTCCCCCAAAAAATGCAACTTATACTCTAGTGTGACTTTTTTCCTTCTTTATTATGCATTTTCGGCTGGTGCGATTTATACTCCGGAGCGATTTATAATCCGAAAAATACGGTAATTCCTTATTATCTTGTATTATACAGTACAGGCCAAATGCGTTTTTTTTAATTTTCATGACTATTGTAGATTGTCACTGAAGGCATCAAAACTATGAATGACCACATGTGGAGTTATGTACTCACCAAAAAAAGGTGAAATAACTGATAGCATGTTTTTTATATATACCGTATACATATATATATATACACATACTATATATATATGTATATATATATATACACATACTATATATATATATATATATATATATATATATATATATATATATATATATATATATATATATACAGGGAGGGATACAAATTGGGTGTCTACATTATTTCCAATTCTGATTTATTCCACGGTTGAGATGCAGTGACAAATGTTGCAATTGATGTTTTTCACCACGAACATCTCCAGGCTTTGGCGGGCGGCTCCTGGTCTGAGGTGGAAGTAAAGAAGGAGGCTTGGTGTTACCCCGAGGAAACTGCAGACAACGGCAAACCACAGCAGCAGTGGCAGATCAACCTGCTGGATCACATAGATGCAGTTCAAGACGAGGTCTCGCACAGGATGGACTTCATCGAGCGCGAGTTGGACGGTAAGCTTTGATTTGTTTTGGTTGTATTAGTTTCTCAAAACTATTATTAATATCCTTTTTAATGTACTGTTAATATATTGTTACTTTCTGTTGTGACATGTTTCCATGTACACTTATGTTAAAAAATAAACACTTATTCTTCTGTTTGTTTTTAGCGGCACAACACATTTGGGTATCGATCCAATACCGTGTAGTCCCATGGGCACTTCAAATTTTCAATATCATTAGATTATAATTTTTTTAACACAACTGTAATGCGACGAAATACATTTTTGTTAAAATTATTTATTTATTTTTATTACATAAAACATTTTGAGCAAAGTCAATAATGCAAAACAACTAAAAGTAAAAACTAGCTATTGGCTCTTATTTTCTGAGTTAGTAAACCATAACAACCAATGACAATTTTGTGATGATAAGAATATGGTTTTAATCAATGTAGTATTCAGTATCCCCCCAAAAAATCATATTTGGATGATTACAGTCTGAACACTGTTAGTTCCGAACCAGCTGTAGTTCTAGACTAGAGCATTAGTAGCCACCCAGAAGGTATATTTTTAATGTAACTGATGTAAACAGAGGTCACAATACCGGAAGTATATTACTTGAGGGAGCGTGGCTACAGGATAGAGTTGCCAAATGGGCGACGTTTTCTGAGTTCTTCGCATGCATGTTATAGAATTTTCAATAATAATAATGTTGGTAAATTATCTACATTAAAAAAAAATACAAATCGGTGGTACATTACATGGAACATGTAAGTGTCAAAAAGACAGCCAAAAGAGGTTGATGGATTAGAATAAATCAAAAGGTAAAATATAGTTTAGAAATGCACCCAATTGCAGGAATTATAGTCTTGATTTTCACAATTTTTCTTTTGGGGCTTGCGTGTCAGCACTTCATGCCGATATAACATTTTATTTGTCAGTGTTGCCCTTTTTTTCCTCAAAGGATGCTCAGTATTGAACAATATACCGTATTTTCCGCACTATAAGGCGCACCGGATTATTAGCCGCACCTTCTATGAATTACATATTTCATAATTTTGTCCACCAATAAGCCGCCCCGGACTATAAGCCGCGCCTACGCTGCGCTAAAGTGAATGTCAAAAAAACGCTGCGCTAAAGTGAATGTCAAAAAAACAGTCAGATAGTTCAGTCAAACTTTAATAATATATTGAAAACCAGCGTTCTAACAACTCTGTCCCAAAATGTACGCAAATGTGCAATCACAAACATAGTAAAATTCAAAATGGTGTAGAGCAATAAATAGCAACATAATGTTGCTCGAACGTTAATGTCACAACACACAAAATAAACATAGCGCTCACCTTCTGAAGTTATTCTTCATTCGTAAATCCTTCGAATTCTTCGTCTTCGGTGTCCGAATTGAAAAGTTGCGCAAGCGTGGGATCCAAAAATGGCTGGCTCCGCCTCGTCGAAGTCATCGGATTCAGTGTCGCTGTTGTTGTGCAGCAGTTCTGTGAATCCTGCCTTCCGGAAAGCTCGGACCACAGTTGTGACCGAAACTATCTGCCCAGGCATTTACGATCCACTGGCAGATGTTGGCGTATGTCGACCGGCGCTATCTGCCCGTCTTAGTGAAGGTGTGTTCGCCTTCGGAGCTGTGTGAAAAAAGCCACCCGGCCTCTTTGCGTAAACTTCCCTTAACCACTCGCTCATCTTTTCTTCATCCATCCATCCCTTCGAGTTAGCTTTTATGATGACGCCGGCTGGAAAGGTCTCTTTTGGCAAGGTCTTCCTTTTGAATATCATCATGGGTGGAAGTTAGCATGGCAAGCTAGAACCACAGTGAAGGATGACTTCTCATTCCCTGTGGTGCGAATATTCACCGTACGTGCTCCCGTTCCACAGTGCGGTTCACAGGAATATCAGCTGTGAAATACGGTAGTAATCCGTGTGCGGATGGAGAGATTGCGTCTTTTTATGAACCGGATCGCTTAGTAGGAGCCATTTTGTGGTCTTTACAGATGTAAACAGGAAATGAAACGTACGGTGATATCCGCGCGTTTTTTCTTCTTCTTCCGGGGGCGGGTGAAGCGCTTCCTGTTCTATGGGGGCGGGTGCTTTCCTTGGCGGTTGCTTGCGTAGAAGAAGAAGCGCTTCCTGTTCTACCGGGAAAAAAGATGGCGGCTGTTTACCGAAGTTGCGAGACCGAAACTTTATGAAAATGAATCGTAATAAAGCGCACCGGGTTATAAGGCGCACTGTCAGCTTTTGAGAAAAATTGTGGTTTTTAGGTGCGCCTTATAGTGCGGAAAATACGGTACCGTATTTTTCGGACTGTAAGTCGCTCTGGAGTATACGTCGCACCGGCCGAAAATGCACAATAAAGAAGAAGAAAAACATATACCGTATTTTCCGCACCATAAGGCGCCCTGGGTTATAAGCCACGCCTTCAATGAACGGCATATTTCAAAACTTTGTCCACCTATAAGCCGCCCCGTGTTGTAAGCCGCATCTAACTGCGCTAAAGGAATGTCAAAAAAACAGTCAGATAGGTCAGTCAAACTTTAATAATATATTAAAAACCAGTGTTCTAACAACTCTTTTCACTCCCAAAATGTACGCAAATGTGCAATCACAAACATAGTAAAATTCAAAATAGTGCAGAGCAATAGCAACATAATGTTGCTCGAATGTTAATGTCACAACACACAAAATAAACATAACGCTCACTTTCTGAAGTTATTCTTCATTCATAAATCCCTCGAATTCTTCTCTTTCGGTGTCCGAATTGAAAAGTTGGGCGAATGTGGGATCCAAAATGGCCGGCTCCGTCTCGTCGAAGTAATCGGAGTCAGTGTCGCTGTTGTGCAGCAATTCTGTGAATCCTGCCTTCCGGAAAGCTCGGACCACAGTTGTGACCGAAATATCTGCCCAGGCATTTACGATCCACTGGCAGATGTTGGCGTATGTCGTCCGGCGCTGTCTCCCTGTCTTGGTGAACGTCACGTGTGTTCGCCTTCTGTCATCCACTGTTCCCACGCAGTTAGCAGTCTAGCTTCGAATGCCCTGTTGACACCAATATCTAGCGGCTGGAGGTCTTTTGTCAATCCACCCGGAATGACGGCGAGTATTGAATTAAGCGCGTAAGCGTGTCTCTTAATGTGATGTTATGAGCTAGCAAATATAACAACTACACTACCCAGCATGCAACGATAGTGACGAGCATGCGCGGTAGCCCTGAGAAGCGTTGTTGTATGTGCTGGCAGTTAGAATGTGGTTATGAGCACGCTGTGAGTAAACGTTGAGAACTCAGTTAACACGCCTCGTCTGCATTATTTATAATTAGACAGACAACACACTTAATAGGAGCCATTTTGGGGTCTTTACATAAACACACAAATGGAAATGAAACGTCACATATCCCAGCATGCACCGCGCGCTTCTTCTACGGGGAAAAAAGATGGCGGCTGTTTACCGTAGTTGCGAGACCTAAACTTTATGAAAATTAATATTAATATTAACCCATATATAAGGCGCACCGGATTATAAGGCGCACTGTCAGCTTTTGAGAAAATTTGTGGTTTTTAGGTGCGCCTTATAGTGCGGAAAATACGGTATACGTCGCACTGGAGTATAAGTCGCATTTTTGGGGGAAATTTATTTGATAAAATCCAACACCAAGAATAGACATTTGAAAGGCAATTCAAAATAAATAAAGAATAGTGAACAACAGGCTGAATAAGTGTACGTTATATGAGGCATAAATAACCAACTGAGAATGTGCCTGGTATGTTAACGTAACATATTATGGTAAGAGTCATTCAAATAACTATAACATATAGAACATGCTAAACGTTTACCAAACAATCTGTCACTCCCGATCGCTAAATCCGATTAAATCTTCCTCCTTGGTGTCGCTCCTGGTATGCGCCGCTAGCGTCCATTCTTTCTGCTGCTCGATCGCCGTTTTCTGCTGCATATTTCACTACGTCCAGCTTGTAATCTGCAGTATATGATTTCCTTTTCGGTGCCATTTCGGTTCAGTCCTTCTCAGTTTTTATAAGTTACCGCCAATGTTGCTGTGATCTATTTTAATAGCTCCGGCAGTAGCGTATAGCATATAGCAGTTAGCATTGCAAAACCCACAATGCACTTCTGCCATGACCCGCCCCCGCCGAATTCTTATTGGTTGGTGTGTGAGTGACGATTTCTGACGTGTGTGTGACGATTGCGGACATTTTCTTCGTCGCTCACGCGAATGAGATTAATAATATTATTTGATATTTTACGGTAATATGTTAATAATTTCACACATAAGTCGCTCCGGAGTATACGTCGCACCCACGGTCAAACTATGAAAAAAACCTCGACTTATAGTCCGAAAAATACGGTACTTGGTATCATGTTTGTTGATAGGGGACGGCGTGGCGAAGTTGGGAAAGTGGCCGTGCCAGCAATCTGAGGGTTACTGGTTCAATCCCCACCTTCTACCATCCTAGTCACGTCCGTTGTGTCCTTGAGCAAGACACTTCACCCTTGCTCCTGATGGGTCCTGGTTAGCGCCGTGCATGGCAGCTTCCGCCATCAGTGTGAATGGATGAATGTGGAAATAGTGTCAAAGCGCTTTGAGTTCCTTAGAAAGGTAGAAAAGCGCTTTACAAGTACAACCCATTTACCATTTGTATCAATACACCCACATTCAAGACCTCCAGCCCAGCGCTTAGCTATTTTTATATCCTTCTATGGGTGTGTACTGTAGCATGTAATTGTCTTCTAGTCCTCCAGTGATCATAATGATACTTGTAAGAAAGTTTGCCGGCAAGGATTAGTGATTTAGAAGCTGCACTGTAGCAGGACATTAGGCGCTAGCGAGGATGCTACATTGGGTTGAGAATGACTACCGTATTTTTCGGACCGTAGGGCGCACCATATCAAAAGGCGCACTGCCGATGAGCGTGTCTATTCAGGTCTTTTTTCTTATACAAAAGACGCACTGGATTATAAGGCGCATTAAAGGGGTCATATTATGATTTTTTTCTAAATTTAAAACACTTCCTTGTGGTCTACATAACATGTAATGGTGGTTCTTTGGTCAAAATGTTGCATAGATTGTTTTACAGATCATTTTCTTTCTTTCATAGTTCTTTTTATTGATTTCACATTCATATTAACAACAAATTCCAAACCCTCTTCATCCCCTGCCCCTGCTGTCACTCAAAACAAAAACAAAAAACAAAAGTAAGAGTACAAAAGTACCTAGAGTAAAAAAATTAAAAAAAAATTGTTCAATACAAGTCACTTGAGACAAAGTAATTGAAAGCTCAAACACACTGTAGAAGCAGCATGACAAGGCCTGAAACGTCGGCAGTCATATTCAGGTACATGTCTAGGGCTATTCCTGCACTTGTGTAGAGGATTGGTCAAAAAAAGGTCTTACAGATCATTTTCAAGGAGCTTTCTGAGCGTCTCTTCAAGTTTAGTTGGCGGTCTTATTTACGTGGCTCACCTTCGACAGCGTCTTCTCCCCGTCATCTTTGTTGTAGCGGTGTAGCGTGCAAGGACGGGGGTGGAAGAAGTGTCAAAAGATGGAGCTAACTGTTTTAATGACATTCATACTTTACCTATATCAATAACGGAGCAGCATCTTCTCATAACGGAGCAGCATCTCCTCATCCGTGGCTCACTAGTGCAACGTGAAAAACTGTCCGACCAAAACTCTCTAATAACTAAAGTTCCTTGCGTGAATAATGTAAACTCACTACACCGGTATGTTTTAGCGCTTTCATGGCGAGTTTACTGACAGATATAAGTAAGAACTTTACAATACTTTATATTAGAAATGGCAACAACTGAGGATGAATGTCCCATAACAAGAAGCTTATCAATTATGGTATCTCACGGACTACAAAGGCGGATGCGCGCAAATTTTTCAGGACTTATGCAGATGCCAAATACAGATCAGCAGGTACCAGAAGGTAAGAAAATTTGTTTTTGCATAATATTGCAAAACAAAACGCCAGGTAATGTCTGCTAATAGGTGCCATTTTGCGGTCCTTATACACGCACCATAATAATACTTGTATGTTTAATGCGCCGACAATCCATCAAGCGATGCGGCTCCATAGCTTACCGAAGTCGTATTAAAAACATTTTGACAGATTTTTTAGCGCTGTGTGTAATGTTCTATATTCTTAACCTCTTAAGGCACAAGCTGTTTGTTTACATGCTTTTTTTATTTCTCTTTGCTATTTGGGCTTATTGGACCCTAATTAGAATAAAAACTAAAAATCATCTTTTGATGTGATGTACTTAGTCCATAAGTACACAAACGTGTACTTCATCTGTAGTGATATAATAATTTTTATTTTTACACTTTTTTCCCCCCAAATTCCATTGTATGTTATTCTCTTCTGACACCACCAGATAGCAGTATAAGTGTCCATATGTCGGCATAAGACGCCAATTCAGAGTGTACACAATTTTGGAAATAAGAGCTAAAAGGTGCTGTCCACGCATGTGGCCACTAAAGCCTTTATTAAGGGAACATTTAAAGTTTTGGTGTTGTTTACTGCCATCATATTGCAGTCTACATATATCTCTTATGTATGACTGCCATCTACTGGTCACACTTATCATTACACCATGTACCAACTAAAATTGCTTCGAGGTCAGTAAGCACAACCAGAATTATGCCGTACATTAGGCGCACCGGGTTATAAGGCGCACTGTCGATTTTTGAGAAAATGAAAGAATTTTAAGTGCGCCTTATATTCAGAAAAATACGGTATTTGCTTGTCGCTGTCAAATTTGCGGGACACAGCTAGAATGTGTCATCAACATGCATTGTCACTAGAGATGTCCGATAATGGCTTTTTTGCCGATATTCCGATATTGTCCAACTCTTAATTATTGATTCCGATATCAACCAATACCGATATATACAGTCGTGGAATTAACACATTATTATGCCTAATTTTGTTGTGATGCCCCGCTGGATGCATTAAACAATGTAACAAGGTTTTCCAAAATAAAACAACTCAGTTATGGAAAAAAATGCCAACATGGCACTGCCATATTTATTATTGAAGTCACAAAGTGCATTATTTTTTTTAACATGCCTCAAAACAGCAGCTTGGAATTTGGGACGTGCTCTCCCTGAGAGAGCATGAGGAGGTTGAGGTGGGCGGGGTTGAGTTGGGGGGTAGTGGGGGGTGTATATTGTAGCGTCCCGGAAGAGTTAGTGCTGCACAGGGTTCTGGGTATTTGTTATGTTGTGTTACGGTGCGGATGTTCTCCCGAAATACGTTTGTCATTCTTGTTTGGTGTGGGTTTCACAGTGTGGCGCATATTTGTAACAGTGTTAAAGTTGTTTATACGGCCACCCTCAGTGTGACCTGTATGGCTGTTGACCAAGTATGAATTGCATTCACTTGTGTGTGTGTGAAAAGCCGTAGATATTATGTGATTGGGCCGGCACGCATAGGCAGTTGTCTGGGTGGAAATCGGGAGAAATTTGTGAGAATGGTTGCCCCGGGAGATTTTCGGGAGGGGCACTGAAATTTGGGAGTCTCCCGGGAAAATCGGGAGGGTTGGCAAGTATGACTGAGAGACGCTACTGCTCTGTACTTCTCCCTACGCCCGTGTACCACTCCGTACAGCGGCGTTTTAAAAAAGTCATAAATTTCACTTTTTGAAACCGATACCAATAATTTCCGATATTACATTTTAAAGCATTTATCGGCCGATAATATCGGCAGTCCGATATTATCAGACATCTCTAATTGTCACGATATAACAATCGTAATATAAGATCTATTTTCTGCCAAAGTTCTATCATTTATATTGTCTATATCACGCAACCCTAATAGTAATCATCATAAACATTAAAGGTATGCAGCTGGGTTGGGAACACGTAAGGTAAACATGTGACTATTACCTTTTAAGGGAGCTATTTACATAATTTGCTAAGCTGTACACTAATCGCACACTTGTCTTCTTCTCCTCAGTGCTGGAAAGCTGGTTGGACTACACCGGGGAACTGGAGCCTCCTGAGCCCTTGGCCCGTCTGCCTCAGCTCAAACACCGCATGAAGCGACTGATGTCACAGCTGGGAAAGGTGCAGCAGATCGCCCTGTTTAGCTCCACATGAGGGCGCCAGAGATCAGCAGCAAGGGACTGTCATGAAGCGACGGTCAAGCGCCAGACTGGTTGTTCACTAGTTCTCCCCGGCCTGAGGTTTGCAGCTGTTCCTCTCCGTCTTTGAGGAGTCCGATGCGGTGTAGTCGTATGCGACGGGCGGGCGCAAAACTGACACGCTTACACAAACAAGTAAGGAAGGTCAGCATCAGCAATCAGGATTAAACACAAGAAGTAACCTCGTACATGCAAGAGAAAGTCCAGATTACTCCATGGTTCCCATGCAACTTGATAAGATGCCATATAGCTGAAGGTTGGTCTGCTTTTTGTTCTCAGTGCTTTAAAGACGGGCGTTATATACTGCTTGCAAGTTAAGTTCCTCTGGAAGAATATTTTTGAATACATGGCCACACTTTTTGCATCGTCAATGTTCAGATATACATGTCGGTTCTCTTCTTGCATCCTCAAAGAACTCTTTATGTAATGGCACTTTACAGGCACTCATGTCAAACCTTTTGATCCGTTTTGATTACCTGGAGTGTTTTGTTCTTCTTTACAGTGAAGTTATTTTTGTCTTCAATCACAGGAATTTTTAACTTTACCATTTGAAATAGTGACATTCATTTATTCTGTGTTTGTCCTCACTGTAGCGCCGCTCTCCAGGTTCAGTCGTGTGCCGGGTTTTTGTGTTTCTGTTCAAGTATTCCTTCATATAATTGTTGCTGTAACACTTAACTCACTAAAGGCATATTCTAATCCAGACTGTTTTCCAATCAAATTGTATTGCCCCTTTTTTTTTTTCTTTCAGTTTCACCTTTACAGTACTTTGTAAATACTGTATGTTCTTTTAAATCCTGAAAACGTTCTCCAAATACAGATGTCGTCTGCTACTGTACTATCTGACGTAGAGCAGGGAAAATGTCAAACACATTTGCTGGTACATAAATAAACTATTATTATTAATCATAACCCAAAGTCTTTGCTTGAACATTCTGGGGATGTAAAGGAAATAACTTTTTATCCTTGACACGACTGTCACAAAACTGCATCATTTGCAATTTGATGTACCGTATTTTCCGCACTATAAGGCGCACCTGAAAACCTCCCAATTTTCTCAAAAGATGACTGTGCGCCTTATAATCCGGTGCGCCTTATATATGGACCAATATTGAGCCACAACAGGTCTCGCAACCCCAGCCTCTACTGTAGCGTCTATTTTATGTGCCTTATAATGCGGTGCGCCTTATATATGAACTAAGTTTTAAAATAGGCCATTCATTGAAGGTGCGCCTTATAATCTGGTGCGCCTTATAGTGCAGAAAATAAAGTAACATGTTTTCTTCTTAGACGATTTGTGCTCTTACACAATGGGATCAAAATGGGGACTAGCAGTTTGTAACTAAAATGTTTCCTAAACTGGAGAATATATAACGGGATGATTCCTTTCCCATTGAGCAAGGCATTTATTCCCCCAACAACCCCATGCTCTTAAAAAAAGGGGGCCAGATACAGCAAAAAAAAAAACAGCTTTGCGTGCATACTTGATGATTTCATAGATTTGTAACGCTTACATAATCCGATTGAAAATGGGGCATTTGATGGCAGTTTTAGTCGGGTAATCCCTCAATATCTTAACCCGGGTCCGGCGTGGTGACAAAGCAGCACAAATACAGACAAAACTGGTATATATGAAAAACTGAAAAAAAAATGTTGGTCCTAAGCATTAAAATGGCAGAATAAACTAAAAAATAAATACCCCTGTAGTATTAGCCACTAGTGGAGACTAAACCAATCAGGGCGTGTTGTTCAGTGGCCACTGATTGACTCAGCCATAATATTTAGATCAGAGGTAAATGGGTTACACATGCAAGGCCCTAACCACGACCCATCAGGAGCAAGGGTGAAGTGTCTTGCTCAAGGACACAATGGACATGGTGCGGTTGGTAGACGGCGGGGATCGAACCAGGAACCCTCAGGTTGCTGGCACGGCCGCTCTACCATCTGCGCCACGCCGTCCCCAAAGTCGTTTTCACTGAGGGGCCACATCGCAGTTATGTTTGGCCCCAGAGGGCCGCGTCTAACCGTGAATACTATTATTACATAATTTTTTTAGTAGATTTTCTAAAAATTAAAATGTAAAAACAATATAGTGAATTGCAATAATTCCACCTCAAAATGTAGTGTATATTATTGTAAATGGAAAAACAGTACTGCTGTTTTTATGGTTAAAAAAAAAAAAAAAAGGCAGCTCAGTTGCCAGAATTTTACTGTAAAATGTACATTTGTTTTTTTTACTGTAAATAAAACTGCAATTTTACAATAAAATTTTGGCAAATGAGCTGCCAGTTTGTTTGTTTGTTTTTTACTGCAAATCAACTAGATTTGTCTGCGGTGCCAAAACGACACTGCAGTTTATTAGTGGAAAAAAAGTACTGTTTTTCTTTTAGAGAAAAATGCTGTAAAAACCACATTAAATTTCACAATTTTACCATGAAATCTATTGCTACTTTTGCCTTGCACAATTTGATGGATAACTTGCTTTGAAATAATTATTATTAGTATATATTTCTATTTAAAAAAAAAAATGGTTTGAATGTTTGATAATATATTTTTGCATAATTAAACAATATTTAAGTTAACATAATAATAATAATAGATTTTATTTGTAAAAAGCACTTTACATTGAGTAAACAACCTCAAAGTGCTACAGTGTATTATAAAAATAAAAAGATAATAAAAAAATAAAAAAAACTAGAACACCCAAATAGCTAAAACTAGTATGCATATATCTAAAAAAAAAAAAAAAAGGCTTTTTTTAAAAGAATGTTTTTGAAGCCTTTTTTAAAAGCATCCACAGTCTGTGGTGCCCTCAGGTGGTCAGGGAGAGCGTTCCACAGACTGGGAGCGGCGGAGCAGAAAGCCCGGTCTCCCATTGTTCGTAGCTTTGTCCTCGGAGGTTGGAGGAGGTTAGCCTGTCCGGAGCGGAGGTGTCGTGTGGAGGATTTGGGGGTGAGTAGTTCTTTGAGGTAGAGGGGGGCATTTCCATGGAGGCACTGGTGGGTTAGTAGGGAGACTTTGAATTCAATCCTGAGTGGAACAGGAAGCCAGTGAAGGGATTTGAGAGTTGGTGTGATATGGTCATATTTCCGCACAGAATAGCAATACATACTATTCTGTATGTATTGCAGCTTCTGGATGTTCTTGCTGGGGATCCCGACAAGAAGTGCGTCGCAGTAGTCAAGTCAATCGCAAACATAATTTGCGATTACATGGAGTACATTTTTTTTCTCTCCCAAACTAGAAAGAATACATTTAGTAAGAAAAGTTACAGTACTTTCATTGATACACATTATTTCCAGGCTTTCGAGGGTCAAATAAAATGAAGTGGCGGGCCACTTGAGTTTGACACCCCTGATTTAGATGGTCTTAAACGGGTTATTTACGCTCTAGGTAAAAGATTAATTTATCGCAGTTATGTGTGGAACCAATTAATCGTGATAAACAAGGAAGGACTACACTATTTACCCAAAAATGTATATTCATAAGAGCCAGTATTCTGCTGCTTCATTTAAAAAAAAAAAAAAAAAGCAACCAGTTGCGTTCCGATTGTTGGCAACATAAGTAATGGACGGATTTTGATGACATTTTCATAAAATGTCCGAAATAGGTCATGGAACAAGTGCTTTTGTATTTTTTTTTTAAAGAATATATGAGCTTGTCAAAATACTTAATGGCATTCATTCTGTCACCATACAATACAGACAAACAACATTTTAGATTAATCAAGGTTTGTACCAGGGGTGTCAAATGTTACGGCCCGAGGGCCGGATCAGGCCCGCGAACAGCTTTAATTTAAAATGTGCTAAATATAAAAATGAGCCGAAATTTTTGAATGAAAGAAACCGCTGTTCTAAATGTGTCCACTAGATGTCGCAATCGCAATTCTTTGTATCTTTGTAGATTATGCTACATATGTAAAAAAAAAAATAATAACCACATGATGTTAATGCACCAGTCGAGGAAAATGAGCAAACTACATAAATAACATCCTGTATTTTGATTTTGATATTATTGTTTTATCTTGATAGATTGAAAATGAACACCAATGAGTTGACTGATGAATATTATCACATCATTTATTCAGAAAGTATAAATAACGACAAATAAAGGTAGAATACTATTAACCGCAACTTGTAAGTGTAAAAAAACCCAACAACATTATGATTTGTACATTTTCAGAATGTGCTTGTTTTATTTTTAAACAAAGAAAACAATCCGAAGTTGTCTTTATTTTTAAGTTATCGAGCCGTGATTTTACCAGTGCCAAATGGGAGTAGATTTTTCTCCATGTGGCCCCCCATTTAAAATGAGTTTGACACCCCTGCTCTAGGTATAACGTGAATTTATCGCGGTCTTGTGCGGAACCAATTAACCGTGATAAACAAGGAAGGACTGTACACTATTGACACAAAAATGTATATTAATAAGAGTCGGTGTTCTGAAAAAAAGTTGCTGTTTCATTAAAAAAAAAATGCAACCAGTTGCATTCCGATTGTTAGCAATATAAGTATCAATCAATCAATCAATGTTTACTTATATAGCTATAAATCACGAGTGTCTCAAAGGGCTGCACAAGCCACAACGTCATCCTCGGCTCAGATCCCACATGAGGGCAAGAGATTAATTAATTATTTAAAAAATAAAAAATTAAAGTAATGGACGTTTTTTTCAGAAAATGTCTGAAATAGGTCATGAAACAAGTGCTTTTGTATTTTTTTCCAAAATACTTAATGGTATTCATGCTGTCACATTACAGTATAAACAAACAACAAGCCATGCATGTTAGGTTAATCAAGGTTTATACCATTTTTGTTTCCTGCTATGTAAAATAATGCTAAAATATCCACAATATAGTAACCTTTTTCACCTTAATTGCTGTTGTTATTTTGTTTCCTGCTATGTAGAATAATGCTAAAATATCCACAATATAGTAACCTTTTTCACCTTCATTGCTGTTGATATTTTGTTTAAAGAAAACCCTTCAGCGTGGATGGGCGTGCTTGCGCATGCTCAGTAGTTTTATGGGTAGCACATTTTCTCAGACCAACGGGTGCCCCCCCCCTCTCTGACGTCACACACCAGGGCGGTCCAAAAATGCGGCCGGGGTTCCCGCAGCTCATTTTTAATTGGCCCTTATAAACAAAAATAAAACGACACTAATTTGATTTTTACAGCTACAACGCGAACCGATGTGTTAGCATACATTGACCTAGAACGGATGCATTTTTAGCACCTTTACTGTACAGACTATATCAAAGTAGCACCCTCATACCCACACAGAAATTACAAATAAAATAAATAAAATTACAATTAAGCAATATTTATTTTTAAAACAGCGGTTTTGTCTTCACTATTCAGGCAGAGTGTGACCTCTATCTCCTCTTCCTGTGTCTGCCGCCTCTGATTGGCTGCCCGGTGTCTCCGACGCAGCGTGTAGCTCCGCCCACAATCACGAAGAAATACTAGTTAGAGCAGAGGAAGCAGCAGCCGAGTGCGGTACGAGCTCGTTTTTTTCCGGAAAAAAATTGACGTAAAAATCCCATATCGGCGGAATTGAGTGAACCCCCGAAGGGAAAAAACATTGTCGTATCGTTCAGGTAAGTACAACCCGTGTAGTAGTTACAGATAGATGATAGATGTTTTTTCCAACCTGTTCGTGGTCCTGTCATGGAGTCGCTGGTTGGACTCGTCGTGACCGCCGTCTGCTCGGCATGAAGACGTTTATTTAACCACGCGGGATGTGTTCAAGAGTACTAAGCTTCGGTTTCAATGGAATGAGTTCGCCGCTGTTAACAAACGCGTTGCTATGTCGCTCTGCGCCTTCACGCTCGCTGTGTCACTTTCGCAGCCCTACTTCGTCTTCTAATGTCTCTGTTGTGACATAATGTACTATATAAGTGTTAGACCGAGGCTGCAGTCACAATTACAGCGCGCGTTTGCTGTAAAAAGCAACCTTTTTGTCGACACTTGTAACGTATATACAACATGTAGTTACTACATTATATGGGGGAGATGGTTTTGTATGGAAACCATTAGAGCAGGGGTGTCAAACTCATTTTAGATCTGGGGCCAAAATGGTAAAATAACGGCACGATAACTTAAAAATAAAGTCAACTTCAGATTGTTTTCTTTGTTAAAAAATAGTACAAGCACATTCTCAAATCATAATGTTGTTGTTTTTTACACATACATGTTGCGGTTATTTGTCATTATTTATACTTTCTGAATAAATTATGTGATAATGGTCATCAGTCAACTCCATCCATCCATCCATTTTCTACCGCTTGTCCCTTTTGGGGTCGTTGGAGCCTATCTCAGCTACAATCGTGTTAATTTTCAATCTATCAAGATTAGGGATGTCCCGATCCAGGTTTTTGCACTTCCGATCCGATACCGATATTGTTTTTGCACTTCCGATCCGATACCGATACTGGCCTATCCGAGCATGTATTAAAGTTTAAAGTTATTTAGCCTACTTAGTTGTCAGAATCATGTTGAAAAGGGTTTTAGTACTCTTGATAACAACTAGCCAGCTGAATTAGGGGAGTTTGAATAATACACAATGGTTGGTAACAAGAAACTGACCTGTTTATTCAAGGATAAACACAAAATAGACAAAATTATACATGACAAACAGAAATGGCATCATTGAACTAGGGCTGGGCGATATGGCCTTTTTTTAATATTGCGATATTTTAAGGCCATATTGGGATACACGATATATATCTCGATATTTTGCCTTAGCCTTGAATGAACACTTGATGCATATAATCACAGCAGTATGATGATTCTATGTGTCTACATTAAAACATTCTTCTTCATACTGCATTAATATATGCTACTTTTAAACTTTCATGCAGAGAGGGAAATGACAACTAAAAAAAATCACAATTTTTTTCATACGGTGTTGATGTGGAAATGTTTGCCACTGCATTTTGATGGTGTGGGCGTGTGGCACCGAATGGAGATAAGCGTCTCGACAGACGTTACAATATTTAAACAATGATGACGAAAACTGTTTTCTCTGTCGTGTCCGTGTGTCGAAAATTGTTATGCGCTTATTTTTTTATTTGATTTTGTGCATGGCATAGATTTGCCGTGCGCAGAGGACGCTTGAGCAGGCGCGCACCTTAGCGGCTGCGCTAGCATCACAGCTAACGTTAGCCATGCTGCTACCTCGCTCTCTGCTGGGAGAGGGCGTATACGTATGTGACGTATGACGTGACAGTATGTAACGTGTGTAAAAAGGTGCGCTCGCTGTCTGTGAGAGGGAGACACAGGAAAGAGTGAGAAGAGCCTGTCGTGTAATGCCAGCAGCTAAAAGCAACTGCGTGAGAATCCACAGACCTGTGGATGTGTTGAAGGTGTGCTGGAAAATGCGGAACGGAAATTAGGGAGCAGCAGAAAAGTGGAATGTATTATTTAAATCAGTGCGTTGGAAAACACGGACCGCAGTTTTTTAAAAACTGGATCTGGATCGGCATTTTCCCATGCCTTGCCGATACGCATTTTTTTGCAAATATCGGCGGCCGATCCGATCCAAGTATCGGATCGGGACATGCCTAATCAAGATTAAAAAAATAATGTAAAAATCAAATTACATGATGTTCTTTATGTAGTTTGCTCATTTTCCATGACTGGTGCACTAACATCATATGTTTTTTGTTTTTTTTACATAGAAAATGGATGGATGGATGGAGTTGAGCATATGTCAGCATGTGACCCCACTTTTAACTCTTTTTTTAAGTCATTAATTTGACTTACCGGTATTAAGTCATTATTTTGACTTAGTAAGTTATTATTTTGACTTAGTAAATTAGTAAGTCAAAATATTCACTGGGATGAGAATCAGCACCTCCAAGTCCGAGTCCATGGTTCTCGCCCGGAAAAGGGTGGAGTGCCATCTCCGGGTTGGGGAGGAGATCTTGCCCCAAGTGGAGGAGTTCAAGTACCTCGGAGTCTTTTTCACGAGTGAGGGAAGAGTGGATCGTGAGATTGACAGGCGGATCGGTGCGGCGTCTTCAGTAATGCGGACGCTGTATCGATCCGTTGTGGTGAAAAAGGAGCTGAGCCGGAAGGCAAAGCTCTCAATTTACCGGTCGATCTACGTTCCCATCCTCACCTATGGTCATGAGCTTTGGGTTATGACCGAAAGGACAAGATCACGGGTACAAGCGGCCGAAATGAGTTTCCTCCGCCGGGTGGCGGGGCTCTCCCTTAGAGATAGGGTGAGAAGCTCTGTCATCCGGGGGGAGCTCATAGTAAAGCCGCTGCTCCTCCACATGGAGAGGAGCCAGATGAGGTGGTTCGGGCATCTGGTCAGGATGCCACCCGATCGCCTCCCTAGGGAGGTGTTTAGGGCACGTCCGACCGGTAGGAGGCCACGGGGAAGACCCAGGACACGTTGGGAAGACTATGTCTCCCGGCTGGCCTGGGAACGCCTCGGGATCCCCCGGGAAGAGCTGGACGAAGTGGCTGGGGAGAGGGAAGTCTGGGCTTCCCTGCTTAGGCAGCACCCCCCCGACTCCAAAAGGGACAAGCGGTAGAAAATGGATGGATGGATGGATGTAGCATCATCTATGCAGATACAAAGAATTGCTATCGCGACATCTAGTGGACACATTTAGAACAGCAGTTTCTTTCATTCAAAAATGTTGGCTCATTTTTATACTTAGCAAACTCATCCCGCCTGCGATGAGGTGGCGACTTGTCCAGAGTGTACCCCGCCTTCCGCCCGATTGTAGCTGAGATAGGCTCCAGCCTGCGATGAGGTGGCGACTTGTCCAGGGTGTACCCCGCCTTCCGCCCGATTGTAGCTGAGATAGGCTCCAGCCCCCCCCCCCCCCCCCCCGACCCCAAAGGGAATAAGCGGTAGAAAATGGATGGATGGATGGAAACTCATCCCGCGAGCCGGATAAAACCTGTTTGTTTGACACCCCTGCATTAGACTCTATAATCAAATGTCCTTTTGTATGTCATTTAAAGTGTTATGTAGTGTGTACTTATAGTTTGTTAGGTTTCATATTTCATGGTATCACTAGTTGTTGCTAACCCCCCCACATAAACAGTGACTGTTCCAGAAATATGTCAAATCCATCATTTTGTAGTGCTATCGATTGAAATGATATAATCACATTTAGGACCCTTGAGTCAGCACATGATGGTGGACAATGTCACTGGTGGCAGTGGGAAGGTGACTCAGGTAGGAAGTGACAGAGGCATCAGGTGTATGCCTGTCTGGAAGTAATTTGTATTGTCGAAATTAATACGCGACCTGTGTGAAGTCGGTGCCCCCACCTTGTCCAAATCTCCCCAAACTTGTCCCAGTTAACGTGTTATTATTCATAACTAGACCCCCAACTATGTCAAAATCTCCCCAAATTTGTCTTGTTTTAAACACGCTGGATGTGTTCAAGAGTACTAAGCTTCGATTTCATTGAAATGAGTTCACTGCTATGTAGCACGCTTGTTTTGTCACTTTCGCAGCCCTATTTTGTCTTCTCATGTCACTTTTGTGACATAATGTACTATATAAGTGTTCGGCCTAGGTTGCAGTCACAATTACAGCGCGCGTTTGCTGTAAAAAGCAACCTTTTGTCGACACTTGTAATGTATATACAACATGTAGCTACTGCATTATATGGGGAAGATGGTTTTGTATGGAAACCATTAGAGCAGGGGTGTTAAACTAATTTTATATCGGGGGCCACATGGAGAAAACTGTACTCCCAAGTGGGCCGGACTGGTAAAATCACAGCACGATAACTTAAAAATAAAGACAACTTCAGATTGTTTTCTTTGTTTTGAAATAGCGCAAGCACATTCTGAAAATGTTGTTGTTTTTTACACTTACATGTTGCGGTTATTTGTCATTATTTATACTTTCTGAATAAATTATGTGATAATGTTCATCAGTCAACTCATTGGTGTTAATTTTCCATCTATCAAGATAAAAAAATAATGTAAAAAATCAAATTACGGGATGTTCTTTATGTAGTTTGCTCATTTTCCATGACTGGTGCACGAACATCATGTGTTTTGTTTTGTTTTTTTACATAGAAAATGGATGGATGGATGGAGTTGAGTATATGTCAGCATGTGGCCCCACTTTTAACTCTTTTTTTTCAAACGCTTATTGCAAATGCTTTCTTACAGTAAGTAATTCATTTGACTTAAGTCATTATTTTGACTTATTAAGTCATTATTTTGACATAGTAAGTCATTATTTTGTCATTATTTTGACTTAGTAAATTAGTAAGTCAAAATATTGACTTACTAAGTCATAATAATGACATGGATGTAGCATCATCTATGTAGATACAAAGAATTGCTATCGCGACATCTAGTGGACACATTTAGAACAGAAGTTTCTTACATTCAAAAATGTTGGCTCATTTTTATACTTAGCAAACTCATCCCGCGAGCCGGATAAAACCTGTTTGTTTGACACCCCTGCATTAGACTCTATAATCAAATGTCCTTTTGTATGTCATTTAAAGTGTTATGTAGTGTGTACTTATAGTTTGTTAGGTTTCATATTTCATGGTATCACTAGTTGTTGCTCACCCCTCCCACATAAACAGTGACTGTTCCAGAAATATGTCAAATCCATCATTTTGTAGTGCTATCGATTGAAATGATATAATCACATTTCGAACCCTTGAGTCAGCACATGATGGTGGACAATGTCACTGGTGGCAGTGGGAAGGTGACACAGGTAGGAAGTGACATAGGCATCAGATGTGTGCCTGTCTGGAAATAGTTTGTATTGTCGAAATTAATACGCGACCTGTGTGAAGTTGGTGCCCCCACCTTGTCCAAATCTCCCCAAACTTGTCCCAGTCATTTGTGCTATGTGTGCTGGTTTGTACTGCAAACATTTTCTTTTGTGCCGGTACAATTTTGAAGTTATTAACGTTTTATGGTTGTCATGTTATGGACAGAATTTCTAGGCGCAGTCAGGGCGTTGAGGGGATCTGGTTTGGTGGCTGCAGGATTAGGTCACTGCTATTTGCAGATGATGTGGTCCTGATGGCTTCCTCCGGCCAAGATCTTCAGCTCTCACTGGATCGGTTCGCAGCCGAGTGTGAAGCGACTGGGATGAGAATCAGCACCTCCAAGTCCGAGTCCATGGTTCTCTCCCGGAAAAGGGTGGAGTGCCATCTCCAAGTTGGGGAGGAGATATTGCCCCAAGTGGAGGAGTTCAAGTACCTCGGAGTCTTGTTCACGAGTGGGGGAAGAGTGGATCGTGAGATCGACAGGCGGATCGGTGCGGCGTCTTCAGTAATGCGGACGCTGTATCGATCCGTTGTGGTGAAGAAGGAGCTGAGCCGGAAGGCAAAGCTCTCGATTTACCGGTCGATCTACGTTCCCATCCTCACCTATGGTCATGAGCTTTGGGTCATAACCGAAAGGACAACATCACGGGTACAAGCGGCCGAAATGAGTTTCCTCCGCCGAGTGGCGGGGCTCTTCCTTAGAGATAGGGTGAGAAGCTCTGTCATTCGGGGGGAGCTCAAAGTAAAGCCGCTGCTCCTCCACATCGAGAGGAGCCAGATGAGGTGGTTCGGGCATCTGGTCAGGATGCCACCCGAACGCCTCCCTAGGAAGGTGTTTCGGGCACGTCCGACCGGTAGGAGGCCACGAGGAAGACCCAGGACACGCTGGGAAGACTATCTCTCCCGGCTGGCCTGGGAACGCCTCGGGATCCCCCGGGAGGAGCTGGACGAAGTGGCTGGGGAGAGGGAAGTCTGGGCTTCCCTGCTTAAGCTGCTGCCCCCGCGACCCGACCTCGGATAAGCGGAAGAAGATGGATGGATGGATGGATGGATGTTATTAACGTGTAGTTAACGTGTTATTATTTATAACTAGACCCCCCTAACTATGTCCAAATCTCCCCAAACTTGCCCCAGTCATGCGTGCTACGTGTGCTGGTTTGTACTGCAACATTTTTGTTTGTGGCGGTACAATTTTGGAGGTCCTAACGTTTTATGGTTTTCATGTTATTAACGTGTTATTATTCATAACTAGAACCCCAACTATGTCAAAATTTCCCCAAAAGTGTCCCAATCGTTTGTGCTGCATTTTCGTTGGTCTAACTATTACAGTTTTTATGCTATTAACATTTTACGATTCATAATCAGCTCTATAAAACATTAATAACTTAACCTATAATAGTTAGACCAATAATATTTTGTAGCACAAATGATTGGGGCTGGTTTTGGGAGATTTGGACATAGTAGGGCGGGGGTGCAACTTCACGCAGATGAATCACAAAGCATTAATAACTTAAAAACTATAATAGTAAAACCAAAACGTGTTGCAGCACAAACAAATGGGACAAGTTTGGGGAGATTTTGACATAGTTGGGGTCTAGTTCTGATTTATAACACGTTAATTACACTTTAACAACTTAAAAACCATAAAACATTAATAACTTAAAAACTATAAAACAAAATAGAAGAAATATAATCTTCGAGAAAAATTGTATTTAAAACATTTGTACGCACGTACAACACTTAAAACCTTTAGTATATCAGTATGTGGAATTAAATTATGGAATGGATTCATAAGCAAAGGAATCAAACAATGTACTAATATGATCCACTTTAAGAAACTCTTCAACTTTAAAGTGTTTAAAAAGTACAAAGAAGAAGAACCATGATACACATTCTGAATTTATTCCATCCATCCATTCATTTTCTAGATAATAAGTTATTTATCTCACCATATGAAATATAACTTACATCACTAATTATTATTTATTTATTTATTGAGTTTTAATGTTATTACTTATGGAGTATATTGTGAATACATTGAGAACAGGAAGTGAACATATGTGTTAGCAACTGCTCTGTAAAGGAAAAGGGGTAGGATTAAATAAGCTCTGCTTCTTCCTATTCCTTTTCGAACATGTTGAAGAGAAAAACTGGAAATTGTGACGTATCATGTTGTATGCATGCATGTTCCAAATAAACTCAAACAAATAAAATCTTATCATTTCCGGTGGGCACTGTGGCATCCTACTCTGTTCAGCGGTTATTGAACGCATCATAAAAAACACCTTGGTGGAGTATTCCCCCGAGTATAGAAGGATCACTGTGTACTAAGAGAGCACAGCTTGTAGGTTCAATGTGCACAATTGAATGGTTTTCGTTGCTCAGACAGCAATGTGTTTGTATACGTTTAGATTGGAGCATGTCATTTTTTATATACGCAGACATTTTTATTTGTAAGCTAACCTTAGCTTGCTAACATTAGCATGCTAACTTTTTGAGCTAGTTTTGCAACCGTTTACACCAGAGTCATATAACTTGGTATGTGACATTTCGTACCTGTTAGCATGCAAAAGTTAGCATGCTAGCAAGCTAACTTAAGCTTGCAAATTTTTTCATTTAATTTTACACTTTTTTTTCTGTTTCCGCCGCCATACACCTTTGAGTCATATAACTTGGTATATGAAACATGCTGACTGTTATCCTGCTATCGTTTGCACACATGCTAAGTGTTAGCATTTTTATGTAAACATGCTACTGTTTTAGGCTAGCTCCGTCGCTCGTTTTGTACAGTTACACCTAAAACTCACGGATTCAGACACTCGGCACCATCTAATAAGTACGGCGGCTTCCGGCGACCCCCGGCCAGAGGTCCAGGGCACAGATAGCAAGCCCATCAACATTTTCTAGTTTGTATTAATGCACACATGTTAAAAGTGTAAATTCTGTGTTAACGATGTGCTTTTATTAGAAAAAAATAATGAAGGTCATGGCAAGCAGAACATTTATTTATTTCAACTATTTTTTAAATAAAATACACATTGAGGATATTGTGTGTGTTTTATCCGATTACTCTATTAATTTAACAGAATACTTAAAAGCCGCAGGCCCAGTTGTTGGATAAAACACTAGCTCCGGCTCTCTGATAAAGAAGGTGAGAAACACTATTAAATTCAAGACTAGAGGTCGTGACAAAGAACAAAGGTGGCCACTCATCAGCGTCAAGACTCTTAAGTAAGGGTAAAAGTGATGTTAATATTTACTAGAGATGTCCGATAATGGCTTTTTTGCCGCTATCCGATATTCCGATATTGTCCAACTCTTGATTACCGATTCCGATATCAACCGATACCGATATATACAGTCGTGGAATTAACACATTATTATGCCTAATTTTGTTGTGATGCCCCGCTGGATGCATTAAACAATATAACAAGGTTTTCCAAAATAAATCAACTCAAGTTATTGAAAAAAATGCCAACATGGCACTGCCATATTTATTATTGAAGTCACAAAGTGCATTATTTTTTTTTAACATGCCTCAAAACAGCAGCTTGGAATTTGGGACATGCTCTCCCTGAGAGAGCATGAAATGGTTGAGGTGGGCAAGTTTGGGGGGTCGGGGTTGAGGTGTGTGTCTGTGTGTGTGTGTGGGGGGGGGGGGGGGGGGGGGGGGGGTGCGGATATTCTCCCGAAATGTGTTTGTCATTCTTGTTTGGTGTGGGTTCACAGTGTGGCGCATATTTGTAACAGTGTTAAAGTTGTTTATACGGCCACCCTCAGACCTGTATGGCTGTTGACCAAGTATGAAGCATTCACTTGTGTGTGTAAAAAGCTGTAGAAATTATGTGATTGGGCTGGCACGCAAAGGCAGTGTCTTTAAGGTTTATTGGCGCTCTGTATTTCTCCCTACGTCCGTGTACACAGCGGCGTTTTAAAAAGTCATAAATTTTACTTTTTGAAACCAATACCGATAATTTCCAATATATTACATTTTAAAGCATTTATCGGCCAATAATATATATGTCCGATAATATCGACGGTCCGATATTATTGGACATCTCTAATATTTACCCATCCATTTCATTTCTCATTTTGGGTTATTTTCTGTCTGTAAAACTATTATTATTGTCTATAAAACGAGCTTTGGGTTTAAATTTGTATGCATCTGGATCAGATTTATTGGATTTGCATTGTTTCCTATGGGGAACATTTTTTGTGGTTTTCAACGGCCCTTTTGAAGCGGATTCATAACATAAACTGAGGTGCCACTGCATGTTCAAAAAGAGCATTTTAAAAGTCTGAATAAGATGTTCATCTCCAACAGTTCCCCGAGCTGTGTCACATGACCAGGAAGTCGTTTATGCAACAAACAAGCAGAAGTCCCAGTTGTTTTTAGTGACAACACTGTGATTGTTGGCACACATAGCGGATATAACTAGCTAGCTAGTGACAAAAAGCCCTTGGCTTTTCTTGACATAGCACAAGAGTTGGTTTATTGCCATCTCCTGGGAGGTGAGCTTCTCCTGGTTGATTATTGAAGGAAATGTGCTGCCTGCCTGACGGTGGTATATAAGGAGTTGTTCATTAAGCCGCAAGTTCTTTTGAAAAGGTGGCTGGGAAGGTCGTTCAGTGTCAGATAAGATCTGTTTTGAATGGGTCTGCGAACAAAGGCATGCAAAGTATTCCAGTTCAAATAATGTGTTGTCGTTTCTCGCTTTGTTTACGTTAGATAGCAATTCTAGCCATGAACGTCGGTTAAAAGACTGGTAAAAAAAGGCACTTGTATTGTTGTCAATGTAGCAAAGGATAACTGGAAGCACCAACAAACATGGTTGCATCGCAGATGACATTACACACAGCACATAATGGATTACAGGGATTAGAGAGTATTATAAAGCAAGAAGACTTTTTTTTTTAAGCAGGAATGTCAGGAATGAGTGTCAGGGAAGAATATTCACTGGAGAGACGACGACATTAATTAAGCTACTTTGCTGACAGCCAGTCCTTCTTGTGTGCAGTCACTTCCACACAACTGTCTCTGTGTTCCACCAAATTGACAAATGAAATCTCATTGGCTTGAGACTGTGCAATCCTCCTGGTTAATCGTTTTTTTTCGCCGTCTAATATTGACAGCTGGAGCGAACCAATTTGGAACAATTGCCAGTCAGACCTGTTCTCCTGGAGATGTCGTTGGTTTTTGTAACGGCGACGCATGTGAAATTGAAGCTGCAGCAGGTGTACCGTTACCAAGCCCCTTGAAAACTAAAGAACAAAAACAGCGGAAACTAACATTGCTAAATCCCTGCGCCCCCTGAACCGTATGCAGTGTCCATTCCTGCTGTGATCACTGGTAAAACAACAGTCTTTCAGGATCTTCACACACACAAACGCTCCTTTGAAGACAAAGACCACGTGAAGATTCTCTGTCGGTCCTCATCCTCTATAGCAGACCTGGGCAAATTAAGGCCCGGGGGCCACATGCGGCCCGTTAAAGGGGAACATTATCACAATTTCAGAAGGGTTAAAACCATTAAAAATCAGTTCCCAGTGGCTTATTTTATTTTTTGAAGTTTTTTTCAAAATTTTACCCATCACGCAATATCCCTAAAAAAAGCTTCAAAGTGCCTGATTTTAACCATCGTTATATACACCCGTCCATTTTCCTGTGACGTCACATAGTGATGCCAATACAAACAAACATGGCGCATAGAACAGCAAGGTATAGTGACATTAGCTCGGATTCAGACTCGGATTTCAGCGGCTTAAGCGATTCAACAGATTACGCATGTATTGAAACGGATGGTTGTAGTGTGGAGACAGGTAGCGAAAACGAAATTGAAGAAGAAACTGAAGCTATTGAGCCATATCGGTTTGAACCGTATGCAAGCGAAACCGACGAAAACGACACGACAGCCAGCGACACGGGAGAAAACGAGGACGAATTCGGCGATGGCCTTCTAACCAACGATTGGTATGTGTTTGTTTGGCATTAAAGGAAACTAACAACTATGAACTAGGTTTACAGCATATGAAATACATTTGGCAACAACATGCACTTTGAGAGTGCAGACAGCCCAGTTTTCATCAATTAATATATTCTGTAGACATTCCCTCATCCGCTCTCTTTTCCTGAAAGCTGATCTGTCCAGTCCAGTTGGAAATGCATCTGCTTTGAGTGTCGCAGGATATCCACACATTCTTGCCATCTCTGTCATAGCATAGCTTTCGTCGGTAAAGTGTGCGGAACAAACGTCCAATTTCTTGCCACTTTCGCATCTTTGGGCCACTGGTGCAACTTGAATCCGTCCCTGTTCGTGTTGTTACACCCTCCGACAACACACCGACGAGGCATGATGTCCCCAAGGTACGGAAAACAGTCGAAAAAACGGAAAATAACAGAACTGATTTGACTCGGTGTTTGTAATGTGTTTGAGAAAATGGCGGCTTGCTTCCCGATGTGACGTCACGTTGTGACGTCATCGCTCCGAGAGCGAATAATAGAAAGGCGTTTAATTCGCCAAAATTCACCCATTTAGAGTTCGGAAATTGGTTAAAAAAATATATGGTCTTTTTTCTGCAACATCAAGGTATATATTGACGCTTACATAGGTCTGGTGATAATGTTCCCCTTTAAGCTTTTCAATCTGGCCCGCCGGACATTCCCAAATAATTTTTTTCGATCTTTAGGATGGAAAGTGTAGCTGCCATTATGATGTGCATACACTATTGCATGATATACTAGTTACTATGGTCATCTAATGCAGTGGTTCTCAAATAGGGGTACGCGTACCCCTGGGGGTACTTGAAGGTATGCCAAGGGGTACGTGAGATTTTTTTTTTATATTCTAAAAATAGCAACAATTCAAAAATCCTTTATAAATACAAATAAAAACCTATCTTTTTCCCCAAATAGTTCAAGAAAGACCACTACAAAGGAGCAATATTTTTGCACTGTTATACAATTTAATAAATCAGAAACTGATGACATAGTGCTGTATTTTACTTCTTTATCTCTTTTTTTCAACCAAAAATGCTTTGCTCTGATTAGTGAAGTGAATTATATTTATATAGCGCTTTTCTCTAGTGACTCAAAGCGCTTTACATAGTGAAACCCAATATCTAAGTTACATTTAAACCAGTGTGGGTGGCACTGGGAGCAGGTGGGTAAAGTGTCTTGCCCAAGGACACAACAGCAGTGACTAGGATGGCGGAAGCGGGGATCGAACCTGCAACCCCCAAGTTGCTGGCACGGCCGCTCTACCAACCGAGCTATACTGCCCAGATTAGGGGTACTTGAATTTAAAAAAAATTCACAGGGTTGAAAAAAGGTTGAGAACCACTGATCTAATGAGTTCCTATGGTCATCTAATGAGTTCTTAAGGTCATCTAATTAGTTACTATGATAATCCACGTCATAACAGCTCAGACGAGGCACCAAGCAGTGTGGGTGGGGAGCGTTTCCACAGAGTGTTTCCAGACCCTGGAATGCGGGTGTCAGGGACAGACGCGGAAGGAGATTTTTACAACAAAGTTTCAAAGCTTAGTGATGTATCAGATGTATCAGATTGTAGGTGTTTTGTTTTTTTACCCTTCATGTTCATATTTCGCTGTGTGTTTGTTGCATTTGTGTTGCGTTTCGCTTGATTGTAAAATATGTGGATGGAGAGTGGGTGTGACGTTCATATGTTGTCAATATTCAGTGTTTTATCCTTCATAGTTAATATAGTAAATCCCACATTCTTTATTTTCATGTACATTCTGGGCGTCTCATTCTGTAAAAAAAAATTAAAATTCCATTCTGTTTTTTAAGGTGGTCTGTCATAACGTTTTTAGCATTCAATCAGACGTTATTGTGAGGTTTTGTATTAGTTTTCCTAGAAATAGATATACCGGCCCCCAGACACATTTTTTCCTGTAAATTTGGCCCCCGAGTCAATAGTCTATAGTCATACAGGGCATAAAGGCACATACGTACATCGTACGGTACTTGTTCATTCAAACATTTACCTTGTGTCATTTGGGGTTGCTGCTCTTTTAGGAAAATATGTTCATCCGTCACTTAATTTAATCTTGTCTTTTTAATAATGACGCTCAGATTCTGACTACTGCAAAGAAATGTGAATCACAATTTTCAAGTGTGTGAATGTGAAGTGAATGAATAATAAGTCAGTCAATCAATCAATGTTTATTTATATAGCCCTAAATCACAAGTGTCTCAAAGGGCTGCACAAGCCAGAACGGCATCCTCGGTTCAGAGCCCACATAAGGGCAAGGAAAAACTCAACCCAGTGGGATGTCAATGAGAATGACAATGAGAAACCTTGGAGAGGACCGCAGGACCCCCCCCCCACCCCCCCCTCTAGGGTAGATCGGATGCAATGGACGTCGAGTGGGTCTAGCATAATATTGTGAAAGTCCAGTCCATAGTGGATCTAACATAATAGTGAGAGTCCAGTCCATAGTGGGGCCAGCAGGAGACCATCCCGAGCGGAGACGGGTCAGCAGTGCAGAGATGTCCCCAACCGATGCCCAGGCGAGCGATCCACCCCGGGTCCCGACTCTGGACAGCCAGCACTTCATCCATAAGTCTCACTGTAAAGCGCTTTGGATGTCTAGAAAAGCGTTATATAAACTCAAATCTATTATTCAACCGACACCAATAACGAGCGGTGAGAATCTTTGGGTACCTCACAGTTTGATTACGATTCAGGGGCTGCGATTTATACATCTATAAATATTATATTGTATGTTGTTCTTATATTTCATATTGCAATTATATATTCTGAATATATTACATACAATTATTCCTATGTCTATATGTCTATGTCTATATACCTGTGTGTATATTTTTTCGCACACTGTTGGCATTCTCTCAATGAGCTTCGAGGTGGAAATGACTTTCACAATACTATGTCAGACCCCCTCGACATCCATTGCTTTCGGTCTCCCCTGGGGGGGGGGTTTACCCACATATGCGGTCCTCTCCAAGGTTTCTTATAGTCATTCACATCAACGTCCCACTGGGGTGAGTTTTTCCTTGCCCTTATGTGGGATCTGTACCGAGGATGTCGTTGTGGCTTGTGCAGTCCTTTGAGATACTTGTGATTTAGGGCTATATAAATAAACATTGATTGGATTGATTAAATGATTGATTCACTTCACAGGTGTGCTTGAAGCTCATTGGGAGAATGCCAAGAGTGTGCAAAGCAGTAATCAGAGCAAAGGGTTGCTATTTTGAAGAAACAAGAATATAGCATGTGCCTCACAATACTAAAGTCCTTAGTAGTCCTGAGTTCAAAAACCCGGGCTCGGGATCTTTCTGTGTGGAGTTTGCATGTCCTCCCCGTGACTGCGTGGGTTCCCTCCGGGTACTCCGGCTTCCTCCCACCTCCAAAGACATGCACCTGGGGATAAGTTGATTGGCAACACTAAATTGACCCTAGTGTGTGGATGTGAGTGTGAATGTTGTCTGTCTATCTGTGTTGGCCCTGCGATGAGGTGGCAACTTGTCCAGGGTGTACCCCGCCTTCCGCCCGAATGCAGCTGATATAGGCTCCAGCACGCCCCGTGACCCCAAAAGGGACAAACGGTAGAAAATGGATGGATGTAGGAGCCTGCTAAGTGAAAACCAAATGATCACGGTATTGTTGAATGTGTTCAAAAAGTACTCATACACACAATGAAATCTTTCGACTAAGTTATTTAAAAAAAAAAAAAAAAAATCACACTAAAGTAGACACACTGTTAGAAAATCCACTCTTTTGCATGTTTTGTGTTTTTTATACTTCACTGATAGTGTTATAGTATTAGTATTTATTTTGTTTTAATGGCTAAGCTTTTATTGTTTCAAATATTGGTTTGTACTGTACCACTTTAAGATGTATTTAAATGAAAAGTATGTAACAAATACAATCTATTATTGTTAATTATTATTTCTGGCGGGCGTTGTGGCGTCCTACTCTGTTCAGCTGTCCTTGATAGCATCGTAAAAACACCTCTGTCTCGTATTCTTCTGAGTATACAATGATCATTCTGAACTAAAAGACCAAACCTTATAGGTTCAATGTGCACAATTAAATGTCATGTGAGTTTATCAAAGTGCAGTCAATCATTAAAAAAAAAAAAAAATTATCATTTAAATTGGTAACAGCCACCCGCCACACGAGAGGGACAAGTGGTAGAAAATGGATGCATGGATAATACTTACTGAAGTTCTACCACGGTTATCATTAATACAGTTTATTGTTACACTCCTACATTCTACTATTAGCGGCGGTGATTAATGTAAAATTTACATAACCAGAATTGACCAGCATCCCAGAATAGATCGTATTCGACCTTAGAGATTCCACTCCTATTATAGGCTCTAAAGCAGGATGCAGAATATTATGGTTTAAGGCCGAGCAGTTTGCTGCACAAGCTATTAATATCCACTCTTCAGCTTTAAAAGGGAACTGCGCTTGTTTTGGGATTTTGCCTATCATTCACAACCATTGTGAGGGACAAAAACACCACTGTAATTTGTACTTTTTCTGCATTCTAAAGATTAAGAAAAAAGCTAGTAAAATGTGGTAAATGTCCCTTGTGTTACCATCCATTTTCTACCGCTTGTCCCTTTCTGAAGGTACAAACCCCGTTTCCATATGAGTTGGGAAATTGTGTTAGATGTAAATATAAATGGAATTAAATGATTTGCAAATCCTTTTTAACCCTTATTCAATTGAATGCACTACAAAGACAAGATATTTGATGTTCAAACTCATAAACTTTTTTTTTTTTTTGCAAACAATGATTAACTCAGAATTTCATGGCTGTAACACGTGCCAAAGTAGTTGGGAAAGGGCATGTTCACCACTGTGTTACATGGCCTTTCCTTTTAACAACACTCAGTAAACGTTTGGGAACTGAGGAGACACATTTTTGAAGCTTCTCAGGTGGAATTATTTCCCATTCTTGCTTGATGTACAGCTTAAGTTGTTCAACAGTCCGGGGGTCTCCGTTGTGGTATTTTAGGCTTCATAATGCGCCACACATTTTCAATGGGAGACAGGTCTGGACTACAGGCAGGCCAGTCTAGTACCCGCACTCTTTTACTAGAAAGCCACGTTGATGTAACACGTGGCTTGGCATTGTCTTGCTGAAATAAGCAGGGGCGTCCATGGTAACGTTGCTTGGATGGCAACATATGTTGCTCCAAAACCTGTATGTACCTTTCAGCATTAATGGCGCCTTCACAGATGTGTATGTTACCCATGTCTTGGGCACTAATACACCCCCATACCATCACAGATGCTGGCCTTTCAACCTTGCGCCTATAACAATCCGGATGGTTCTTTTCCTCTTTGGTCCGGAGGACACGACGTCCACAGTTTCCAAAAACAATTTGAAATTTGGACTCGTCAGACCACAGAACACTTTTCCACTTTGTATCAGTCCATCTTAGATGAGCTCAGGCCCAGCGAAGCCGACAGCGTTTCTGGGTGTTGTTGATAAACGGTTTTCGCCTTGCATAGGAGAGTTTTAACTTGCACTTACAGATGTAGCGACCAACTGTAGTTACTGACAGTGGGTTTCTGAAGTGTTCCTGAGCCCATGTGGTGATATCCTTTACACACTGATGTCGCTTGTTGATGCAATACAGCCTGAGGGATCGAACACAGTTCCTCAGTGTTCTCTCTTACAATAACAATGTCGCTACAGCTTGTTTATTATACAGGTTGTGGAACGTAAATGTATTGTTGGCGGTTTTTGGAAGCATTTTCAAAGTGATTTAGAGGCATAATGGATTGCTCCCATCAGCTGCGTTGCTAGCCACTTAGAACAAGCCGATTATTACAAGTTAGAATGCAAAATAAATTTGTTCTTGTCTCCCATAAGGAATGGGAACAATAGGCAACATTCTGAAGTGCAGTTGCTTCAAGGAACACCCAGCAAGCAACATTGTTGTGGTTGTTTTTGTGACACCCCTAAAGATTAAAATCTCAGGATGGGTTCCCCCAAGCATTTGTTCAAGTAGTACCCAACAATGGCCGTTGTATTGCGTTGTACTTTTAGGCCTTGTTTACACTAAGGTTATCCAGGGTAAATCCCACCTGATTGATTGATTGATTTAAACTTTTATTAGTCGATTGTACAGTACAGTACATATTCCGTACAATTGACCACTAAATGGTAACACCCGAATACGTTTTTCAACTTGTTTAAGTCGGGGTCCACGTTAATCAATTCATGGTAACCTAACCTTATCCTTGTCCACACACACACAATGGTCATTTAAGACCCCCCCCCCCCCCCCCCCCCCCCTCCGTCAGCCGGCGCAACGCGACCTAATACGCATGTGCGGAAAATCATACAACCATAGTCCCCTCCAGTGTTTCTTTGTGTGCAAGTTCTTAAATTTAACCTATCTGAACAATATCCAGTGTTGTGGTATTTCAATTAACTGGAATGCAGTGTGCTGTGGGGCCCTATTGTAGTGAATCACACCTGAGCCATCATAAATTAATCAAATCTTTACTGGACACGAAAGTACGCAATGTGACAAAGAACAATTGACAACAATCAATCTAGGGATCTAGATATCTGGTCAGGACACTCCTCACTCTTTTGTCTTCACCTTCATTGTCCATTAATTTTTGGTGACTTTATATACTCTGGACCTAGACGTTGAGTCAGCAACATACATGGCGGACAATAACTGATACAGTCTGCTTTGCCAGTCCAAAAGCATTCGCCGTTTTCCGTAGTCTTCCCTCGACGTCCATACAAAGCACACGCTACCTTTTTTATCACATTCACGGTAGCCCTCATTCTCGTTGACTCTCCTACGACAAATGGATGAAGTTTTTCGGTAAGTAGAATCACAGCTGACCTCGACATTCGAAAGTTCTCTTGCCGTGTAAGAACTGTTGTATCCCAAATAGCTGCAATCGCTTTCTCTTAAAGGGGAACATTATCACCAGACCTATGTAAGCGTCAATATATACCTTGATGTTGCAGAAAAAAGACCATATATTTTTTTAACCGATTTCCGAACTCTAAATGGGTGAATTTTGGCGAATTAAACGCCTTTCTATTATTCGCTCTCGGAGCGATGACGTCACGTTGTGACGTCACATCGGGAAGCAATCCGCCATTTTCTCACTTTCGTCGGTGTGTTGTCGGAGGGTGTAACAACACGAACAGGGACGGATTCAAGTTGCACCAGTGGCCCAAAGATGCGAAAGTGGCAAGAAATTGGACGAAATTTGTTCAAAATACGAGGGTGTGGGGAAAGCTGACGAAATGGTCAGTCGTTTGTTCCGCACACTTTACCGACGAAAGCTATGCTACGACAGAGATGGCAAGAATGTGTGGATATCCTGCGACACTCAAAGCAGATGCATTTCTAACGATAAAGACCCTAGCTTCCCTGGCCTGCTGACATCAACTCCAAAACTGGACAGATCAGCTTTCAGAAAAAGAGAGCGGATGAGGGTATGTCTACAGAATATATTAATTGATGAAAACTTTATTCATTACTCGCGGTTTTACGTAAATTATTGTACATAAACTGTGTTTACCAATAATTTAGCTTAAAAACATTTATTTTTTTCAATCATTCGAGTAGTCTTGTGTAATGCAGTATTTTGTGTCTATTTAGGTATGGTTAACCTGAGTGCTGAAATCGTGGAAAAATATATTTTCTTAGCGCGCCTGAAATGGGCTGTCTGCACTCTCAAAGTGCATGTTGTTGCCAAATGTATTTCATTTGCTGTAAACCTAGTTCATAGTTGTTAGTTTCCTTTAATGCCAAACAAACACATACCAATCGTTGGTTAGAAGGCGATCGCCGAATTCGTCCTCGCTTTCTCCCGTGTCGCTGGCTGTCGTGTCGTTTTCGTCGGTTTCGCTTGCATACGGTTCAAACCGATATGGCTCAATAGCTTCAGTTTCTTCTTCAATTTCGTTTTCGCTACCTGCCTCCACACTACAACCATCCGTTTCAATACATTCGTAATCTGTTGAATCGCTTAAGCCGCTGAAATCCGAGTCTGAATCCGAGCTAATGTCGCTATATCTTGCTGTTCTATGCGCCATGTTTGTTTGTATTGGCATCACTATGTGTGACGTCACAGGAAAATGGACGGGTGTATATAACGATGGTTAAAATCAGGCACTTTGAAGCTTTTTTTAGGGATGTTGCGTGATGGGTAAAATTTTGAAAAAAACTTCGAAAAATAAAATAAGCCACTGGGAACTGATTTTTAATGGTTTTAACCCTTCTGAAATTGTGATAATGTTCCCCTTTAAGGTATTCATGTGTGATTTCCACAAGTGTCTGCACAGACGGAAGGAGAAACAGGCATGTCTTGATGACTCGCCTCCATATTTCCAGTGGTTAACTCCGAGTTACGAAACCGCTTTATTATGAAGCTGGCTGTGGTGCGTTCTTTCTGACGTCACTTCATGTGTGGGGCGCGGTCTTTCTGGCGTCACTTCCTCTCCAAACTCAGTTTGTAAATGATCAATGAGTCCATACAAAGCTAAAAGCCAGAGATTCAAGAAATACACGGCGCACTTACCCGTGTAAAAATTTGTCCGATGAGGGGAACCTTAAACGCTGGTTTAGTGTGGCTGAAACGGGGCTTAGGCTAAATAATTATTCGTTTAAGGGGTTATCTGACTTAGTGTAGACATGGTCTTAGATAAATAGTCATGAAGTAGAGGAATAAAGTGACTGCTTTAATTCATTGTTATTTCATTGTTGCTGCAATGAAAGTCAAATAGACGCTTTGGTGGTGTGTTAAGCCTGCTATGTTGTAAAGGTTGCTGAGATGACTAGAATGATTTTATGTAAATGTAAAGGGTGGTGGAAAAAGGTCATTTGATCTCAGCAGCAGGAGCCGAGGATAGAAGGGGTGTTGCCAAGGACACCGCCAACCTCCACAGCGACTACTTGATCCGCCCCTGTGTTTCTCAGGGAGATTGAGTTGTCAGTATTCAGTCATTATGACAGGCACGCTGACCATTAGCTGAGGTCATGTTCCTCTGAGGAAGCACATCTCTTAGCAGCCATTCCACCACTGACTCGCGCCCGAGACGTACTGGGCTTTCACAGGCAGAGGTCTATCCATCCCCCTGGCTCACGACCTCTCCTGTTTCTCAGTGTTCATGTTTTATGAATAGAGTTTCTTAGGTTTCCATCCAGACAAATGTGAGGTTGGGGTCACAACTGCCCCCACATCTGCCCTTTGGCCGGTCTCACTGAAGTACAAACCTTCATAGCCTCCGTGAGCGTGCTGCTAAACACCATGCAGTAGAATATAATGCAGCTTGCTAGAGTGTGGTTGACAATAGTAAATCTTGATTGGATTTCATTTCCTCTCTAGGCTGTGTAGTCGGGGTGGAGATGATTGCATCAGCTATGAAATTAATATGACATCATACTAGCGTCTAACCCACTAATGAATCACTGCAACAACGTAAACAAAGGCACTAATGGACGACATTCAGCGTTTAGTGTTGTCTCTTTCAGGCATGTTTTTGCTCGAAGATGGACATTTTGAATAATTTTTTTTCCTCTACTATATTGATGTGCATATCTACCAAAGTAGGGAGGCTCTGAAAGCACAACACATTGACAACAAGACAGGGTACAATGGTGCGCAAGAGGGAAGGGAAATTGACTAGTCTTTAGAGGTGAAAATCTTTGGGCACTGCACAATTTGATTCGGTTCCAAATCTTGGGGTGACTATACGATTCTCGATTCAACACGATTCCCGTTATATATTATTTATATAATATATATTATTTATTTATTAATTAATTATAATAAAAACTTTTTTTAAAAGAGATTACAAATAGAGATGTCCGATAATGGCTTTTTTGCCGATATCCGATATACCGATATTGTCCAACTCTTAATTACCGATACCGATATTAACCGATACGATATATACAGTGGTGGAATTAACACATTATTATGCCTAATTTTGTTGTGATGCCCCGCTGGATGCATTAAACAATGTAACAAGGTTTTCCAAAACAAATCAACTGAAGTTATGGAAAAAAAAATGCCAACATGGCACTGCCATATTTATTATTGAAGTCACAAAGTGCATTATTTTTTTTAACATGCCTCAAAACAGCAGCTTGGAATTTGGGACATGCTCTCCCTGAGAGAGCATGAGGAGGTTGAGGTGGGTGGGGTTTTGGTTGAGGTGTGGGGGGAATAGCAGGGGGTGTATATTGTAGCGTCCCGGAAGAGTTAGTGCTGCAAGGGGTTCTGGGTATTTGTTATGTTGTGTTATGGTGCGGAGCCGTAGATATTATGTGACTGGGCCAGCACGCAAAGGCAGTGCCTTTAAGGTTTATTGGCGCTCTGTACTTCTCCCTACGTCCGTGTACACAGCGGCGTTTTAAAAAGTCATACATTTTACATTTTGAAATCGATACCGATAATTTCCCATATTACATTTTAAAGCATTTATCGGCCGATAACATCGGCAGTCCGATATTATCGGACATCTCTAGTTACAAATTACAAAAGCTGTTCTTGGCTGCTGACCAACAACTTATTGTTTATATATTATATTATTATTATAGTGTTGGCCTAAAAAGGTCCTTATAAAGATGTATTTTAAAATGTTTATTTAAAAAAATCACAGAATATTATTAAATCCAATAAAATAAATTAAATCAACTCCAACCTATTCCCAGCTTTACAATACTCAGGAAATACATTTACAAAGCAATCAAGAAGACATACTAATACAATACTTATTAAAGGGGAACTGAACTTTTTTGGGGGAATTTTGCCTATCGTTCACAATACTTACAAAAGTTGTTTTTTTTGGCATTCTAACCTGTAAAAATGGTCTTGTTCTTGGTGGCTATCAATACAGCTAATAGGAGCCATTATTTCTACCTCTAAATCACTTTTAAAATCCATTCAATAACTGTCAACAATACTTCATTCAGTAACCTGTATAATAACCGAGCCGTAGCGACATTGTTATTGTAAGAGCAAACACTGATGAACTCCTTGTCTAGCGTAGTAACACATTGATGTGCTTCGGTATTAGCCGTAAAAGTGTCAAGCAATGTCAAGCGAGGCGTCGCGGAAGACGCTGGAGTTTGTAGTGATTTTAAGAATGTAGACGAACGAGGTAGCAGCGTGGAGTAAAAAGGGGTATTTATTATTTAAAGAAGCAAAAACAAAAGGCGAGAGCAGAAGGGAAGTGCTCCAAACGGCCAGACTATGAAAGACACAAAACAAAATGCTGGAACGCAGCAAAAACACTTACTATGAAATGTGGAGCAGACGGCGTCCACAAAGTAAGAGCCTACTAGAGCGCAGTATGAAAAAAAGATTGTCTATAGTCACCAGTGAAAAGATAACAAAAGTCCCGACAAACCCATGGTATAGCAAGCTCAACTTAAGTAGTGCTAAACACAAACGGATGGAAAAAGTGCTCAAAGGGCAGGCGTAAAGCAGTTACGAAAATCACCAACACAACAGGAAGTGCCACCAAAATAAGAGCGCAGGACAGGAACAAGCACTAAACACAGGAGAACACTAACAAAATGCAACATAAGGCACGGCCTGGTGTAACCAGCCGTGGCAAAAAGTTAGCTACGGAAAGAGATAAGCTACATCAGCACAAAGCGCTTTGTTGGCTGGCTGGGGACGTTTTTTCCGGTTTATTTGGGTAAGCACTCCATTTATGTTAAAATAGCTTTGCTTCAAGTTCCACATTTACAGCTTCGAGTCACACCGATCTCAGTCTCTCGGCTTCCGTCTGCTCCAACGCCTCCCCCTTCCGTCACGCTGTCTTCTAGAAGCAGCAATTCATCTTCGCGTTTGTTTCCGGAAGTAGGAACACACACTTGTTGCCAGAAGTCGGAAGTCCGCTCTTATGGAAACGGAAAACAAGGCGCAGAAGAAATCAGTCCAGACAATGATTAAAATGACCAAATTGTTTTAGAGGCTTGTGAAGGCTACAACGGTGACTCCCATTAGCTAAATCTTACAAGCGTTTTTATCATCTTTAAAATCTTTTTTTTTTTTTTTAATACGTATGTGTTCTTGTCTCTCATAATGATTGTGAACGATAGGCAAAAAAGTGCAGTTCGCCTTTCGGAACAGTACTAAAAAAAATTCTCAAATTAATCAAATCAACTTTATCAATAATAAATAGGGATGTCCGATAATGGCTTTTTTGCTGATATTCCGATTTTGTCCAACTCTTAATTACAGATACCGATATCAACCAATACCGATATATACAGTCGTGGAATTAACACATTATTATGCCTAATTTGGACAACCAGGTATGGTGAAGATAAGGTCCTTTTTAAAAAAATTCATAAAATAAAATAAGATAAATAAATTAAAAACATTTTCTTGAATAAAAAAGAAAGTAAAACAATATAAAAACAGTTACATAGAAACTAGTAATTCATGAAAATGAGTAAAATGAACTGTTAAAGGTTAGTACTATTAGTGGACCAGCAGCACGCACAATCATGTGTGTTTACAGACTGTATCCCTTGCAGACTGTATTGATATATATTGATATATAATGTAGGAACCAGAATATTAATAACAGAAAGAAACAACCCTTTTGTGTGAATGAGTGTGAATGAGTGTAAATGGAGGAGGGAGGTTTTTTGGGTTGGTGCACTAATTGTAAGTGTATCTTGTGTTTTTTATGTTGATTTAATAAAAAATAAAAACGATACCGATAATGAAAAACAATACCGATAATTTCCGATATTACATTTTAAAGCAGGCCGATATTTTTGGACATCTCTAATAATAAAGGCTTTGAAGAATCGAGACTTATGGGTCAACACTGGTTGTGTACGTTATCATACCGCCTGTGGCAGAGTGGGGGCAGCACTGTTACTGCAGCCCTTACTCAAAGGGCAGCAGAGTCTAATTTATAGCCTGCTCCTAGGACAGGTCCATGCAGCTGGTCTCCCACCTCTCGCTGACTTGTCACAGAATATTAATCTGGCTGTTTTGTTGGTTGCCCCCTTTGTAGTGATGACCTTTATGACATGCTTTCTTGTGTCTTTTCGTCTTTGAGACTACTTGTGGATGGTACACATCATGTGGCAGTGCATTGCACACTAGAAAAATAAATCATGATTTACAATTATTGATTAAATGATGATATGTTCTGTTTCTATTTGGAGAGAACAGTTTGATTGGCATCGTTTGCTCATTCAACCATTAAATTGCCTCTAAAGATTACAATTAGGCATGTACCGATTACTGGTCATAATTTTAAACTGCGATGAAACCTCCAACAGTTAGTATTACAATTTCAAATTAAAATGATCGTAAAACCGTGATTTATATCCGCACATTGATTAACTCACGGACAAGTGATATTGTTCATTTCTGAGCAAACAAAGCTACTGTGCTAATTGCGAGATAGCTCAAATGCTAACACGGATAACAAGATACATTAAAGGGGAACATGATCACCAGACCTATGTAAGCGTCAATATATACCTTGATGTTGCAGAAAAAAGACCATATATTTTTTTAACCGATTTCCGAACTCTAAATGGGTGAATTTTGGCGAATTAAACGCCTTTCTAATATTCGCTCTCGGAGCGATGACGTCACAACGTGACGTCGCATCGGGAAGCAATCCGCCATTTTCTCAAACACCAAGTCAAATCAGCTCTGTTATTTTCCGTTTTTTCGACTGTTTTCCATACCTTGGAGACATCATGCCTCGTCGGTGTGTTGTCGGAGGGTGTAACAACACGAACAGGGACGGATTCAAGTTACACCAGTGGCCCTAAGATGCGAAAGTGGCAAGAAATTGGACGTTTTTTCCGCACACTTTACCGACGAAAGCTATGCTACGACAGAGATGGCAAGAATGTGTGGATATCCTGCGACACTCAAAGCAGATGCATTTCCAACGATAAAGTCAAAGAAATCTGCCGCCAGACCCCCATTGAATCTGCCGTAGTGTGTGAGCAATTCAGGGACAAAGGACCTCGGTAGCACGGCAAGCAATGGCGGCAGTTTGTTCCCGCAGACGAGCGAGCTAAACCCCCCTGGATGTCTTGGCTCACACCGTCCCGAAGATGATCAAGAGAAGAATATCGACCCTAGCTTCCCTGGCCTGCTGACATGAGGGTATGTCTCCAGAATATATTAATTGATGAAAATTGGGCTGTCTGCACTCTCAAAGTGCATGTTGTTGCCAAATGTATTTCATATGCTGTAAACCTAGTTCATAGTGGTTAGTTTCCTTTAATGCCAAACAAACACATACCAATCGTTGGTTAGAAGGCGATCGCCGAATTCGTCCTCGCTTTCTCCCGTGTCGCTGGCTGTCGTGTAGTTTTCGTCGGTTTCGCTTGCATACGGTTCAAACCGATACGGCTCAATAGCTTCAGTTTCTTCTTCAATTTCGTTTTTGCTACCTGCCTCCACACTACAACCATCCATTTCAATACATTCGTAATCTGTTGAATCGCTTAAACTGCTGAAATCCGAGTCTGAATCCGAGCTAATGTCGCTATAGCTTGCTGTTCTTTCCGCCATGTTTGTTAGTGTTGGCTTCACTATGTGACGTCACAGGAAAATAGACGGACGGGTGGTTAAAATCAGGCACTTTGAAGCTTTTTTTAGGGATATTGCGTGATGAGTAAAATTTTGAAAAAAACTTAGAAAAATATAATAAGCGACTGGGAACTGATTTTTAATGGTTTTAACAATTCTGAAATTGTGATAATGTTCCCCTTTAAAGTATTTTTTCGTTACAAACGACAATTTAACTTGCAAAGACACAATGCCCTCAGAGCAGTCTTGCATAAGGCAATACTTGAGTAAAAGTATCCGACCAGAAAACAACTTTGGTCAAACTTTGTCACTTTTAGGGATGTAACGATGAACGGTAATGATAAGTGAGGTAAAACTCCTGACTGTTTTAAAATAAAATTATTTAAAAAAACGTGATTGATAACTGCACTTTGATAAACTCCCAGACTGAACTGGAGGAGCCTGTTGATGCTAGGCAATGACATTTTCCTTATTAAAGAGAACCATATCCACCCTGGCTAGATGGAACATTTCTCAGACCTTCTTTAATTATGTATGAAAAAAACAAGAAATCTGGTATTTGAGGAGTACAAGTTGTTTGTGTTTGTACTTTGTACTGTAGATTCACGATGAAGCAGGCTGTTGTCTGAACGAGGCCTGTTTTCAGTTTCAAAGACTGTATCGGATAAGAATAAACCGTTAATGATAGCATCGAGACCGAAGAAGACAACAGAGAGATATTTCATCATTGTTTTTGCAACGCTGTCAGAAGAAGAATGGATCTGTCAGCGTGTTGTCAGGAGAATCCTATAAATTTCAAGAATAGCATTGGAGTCTGAGGATAACGGGCATATTTTCACATGGGGACTGTTTGATGTGTGTTTGGCCTCCAGGACTCTCCAAAAAATTTGATTTTATGGCTTAGAAATGAGATTGTGATTGTGATTCGCTTTTCACAGGCACAAACAATGTTTAGGACCATGTTTTTCCTTAAAGGGGAACATTATCACAATTTCAGAAGGGTTAAAACCATTACAATCAGTTCCCAGTGGCTTATTTTATTTTTCGAAGTTTTTTTCAAAATTTTACCCATCACGCAATATCCCTAAAAAAAGCTTCAAAGTGCCTGATTTTAACCATCGTTATATACACCCGTCCATTTTCCTGTGACGTCACACAGTGATGTCAATACAAACAAACATGGCGCATAGAACAGCAAGGTATAGCGACATTAGCTCGGATTCAGACTCGGATTTCAGCGGCTTAAGCGATTCAACAGATTACGAATGTATTGAAACGGATGGTTGTAGTGTGGAGGCAGGTAGCGAAAACGAAATTGAAGAAGAAACTGAAGCTATTGAGCCATATCGGTTTGAACCGTATGCAAGCGAAACCGACGAAAACGACACGACAGCCAGCGACACGGGAGAAAGCGAGGACGAATTCGGCGATGGCCTTCTAACCAACGATTGGTATGTGTTTGTTTGGCATTAAAGGAAACTAACAACTATGAACTAGGTTTACAGCATATGAAATACATTTGGCAACTACATGCACTTTGAGAGTGCAGACAGCCCAGTTTTCATCAATTAATATATTCTGTAGACATACCCTCATCCGCTCTCTTTTCCTGAAAGCTGATCTGTCCAGTCCAGTTGGAAATGCATCTGCTTTGAGTGTCGCAGGATATCCACACATTCTTGCCATCTCTGTCGTAGCATAGCTTCGGTAAAGTGTGCGGAACAAACGTCCAATTTCTTGCCACTTTCGCATCTTTGGGCCACTGGTGCAACTTGAATCCGTCCCTGTTCGTGTTGTTACACCCTCCGACAACACACCGACGAGGCATGATGTCTTCAAGGTACGGAAAACAGTTGAAAAAACGGAAAATAACAGCTGATTTGACTCGGTGTTTGTAATGTGTTTGAGAAAATGGCGGATCGCTCCGAGAGCGAATAATAGAAAGGCTTTTAATTCGCCAAAATTCACCCATTTAGAGTTCGGAAATCGGTAAAAAAAAATACATGGTCTTTTTTCTGCAACATCAAGGTATATATTGACGCTTACATAGGTCTGGTGATAATGTTCCCCTTTAAAAAAAAAATCTGTAATATATTTTGTTATTATTGACATTATTATCAGACTCCTCATTGTCTAGTTTGGCTCTAAAGAAACTTCCTGACGTTCTCCATGTAAGGTCCCTGAAAGACAGTTGACTGTGGACTTCAGGGTTATGCGATATAGATGATAATAATCATATACAATTGGCTGACAATAAAGCTTTTAATACTATCGCTACATTGTGATAATGCTTGTTGATTAGGGCTGCACAATTTTCTTCTCCAAAATTGTGATTGTGACTCAATTTGTGATTTTTATATTTTATACATATGAATGCATAAAACTGCCAAAAAACAGGTGAAGGAAAACATGCTATCTTTACACTGTCAATCAACATATTCTTGTCTCCAGGTGCCACTCGTTAGAACAATATGCAATAATTTACTTATGCAGACAGTCTTAGAGCTTTTGTCTACATCATGCTCTTAAATTGAAGAAATAACCGATAAAAACTATACGGCGTTTATAATGTATAGTGTTTATAATAATCATAATATATAATAATAATGCAAACAACCATTTAAAATGATATACACTTTTTTCCTCATTACAGTAAAATTGTTTACCATTGTATTGTAATTGGAAGGTACTTTATCTTAAATAAATAAACAAACAAAAAAATTAAATTGACTCTCATTTCTGTAAGCAAAACTTTACCTTTAATAAATATTGAGCATCTTAAAATGGATTTTTTTCCCAGTTGGATAAAAAAAGGTCAGAAGTTGTCTTTTTGTTTGTTGTGATCACGGCATTCTCGCTCATTCGTCCGTATTGATGGGCTTATATTGCCCATCTGATTTAAGGCTGAAATATTCCCACAACCGGACATTTAGCTTTGTAATCATATTTTACTTACTACTCGTGAGTAGGGAGGCGATGTCCGTGCTTCCTGTGTGTGTAAAGCTGGCGGTCTCAGTGAGTTACTCTCCGCCCACCGAGACAAAGATTGTAGATGACTGAAAAGAGGGCTCACTGCGTTCAGCTAATTCTACTGTTAAATAAAAGCGCTCAGGTACTGAGAGTGATGCACAGATTGAGACCTCTTTCTCCCTGTTTCATCAATGCTAGATTTGTTGTTAGTCGTTTTTAGTAAAGAAAACTTCACTAAAAGGATTGGAGAAGTTTCTATAAACTTGAAAAATTCTCAACAAAGCCTGTATAGCCTGTTTAACATTGTACAATAAGCACTGTAGCCACAATTGAAAAACAGAGGAAAACGATGTAAGAAAAAATAAATGTCAATACCGATAGGTCGTGAGTTCAAACCCCGGCCGAGTCATACCAGAGACTATAAAAATGGGACCCATTACCTCCCTGCTTGGCACTCAGCATCAAGGGTTGGAATTGGGGGTTAAATCACCAAAAATGTTTCTCGGGCGCGGCCACCGCTGCTGCCCACTGCTCCCCTCACCCCCCCGGGGGTGATCAACGGTGATGGGTCAAATGCAGAGAATGATTTTGCCACACCTAGTGTGTGTGTGACAATCATGGGTACTTTAACTTTTTAATTACTAATAAAACAGATTTGTTTATAAATGTATGTATAACATTATTTTAGCCTTTTTAAAGAAACTATATGCATTATTGCTGATTATGCATGATGACATCATATTGATCTCGCCACGTCCACGCCCCCCACCGCCGCAAGTATATATTGGGAATCTGTAAGAAACCCTGAATTTACTGTATATTGCGATATAGATTTTAGGCCATATGTTCATCCCTACTTTACTGTAGATGTTGTGTTGATGTTGTCCTTTTTCCAGCTTCGGTCTGCCCGTATGAAATGTGTCTGCTTACTGCAGTGTTTTTCAACCTTTTTTGAGCCAGGGCACATTTTTTGCGTTGAAAAAATCCCACACCACCAGCAGAAATCATTAAAAAACGAAACTCAGTTGACAGTAAAAAGTCGTTGTCGCAATTGTTGGATATTAATTCAAACCATAACCAACCATGCATCACTATAGCTCTTGTCTCAAAGTAGGTGTACTGTCACCACCTGTCACATCACGCTGTGACTTATTTGGAGTTTTTTGCTGTTTTCCTGTGTATAGTGTTTTTTATTTCTTGTCTTGCGCTCCTATTTTGGTGGGTTTTTCTCTTTTTTTGGTATTTTCCTATAGCAGTTTCATGTCTTCATTTGAGCGATTTTTCCCGCATCTACTTTGTTTTTATCCTTCTTCGTGGGGACAATGTCGATTGTCATGTCATGTTCGGATGGACATTGTGGACGCCGTCTTTGCTCCACAGTAAGTCTTTGCTGTCGTCCAGCATTCTGTTTTTGTTTACTTCGTAGCCAGTTCAGTTTTAGTTTCGTTCTGCATAGCCTTCCCTAAGCTTCAATACCTTTTTCTTAGGGGCATTCACCTTTTGTTTATTTTTGGTTTAAGCATTAGATACCCTTTTACCTGCACGCTGCCTCCCGCTGTTTCCGACATCTGCAAAGCAATTAGCTACCTGCTGCCACCTACTGATATGGAAGAGTATTACATGGTTACTCTGCCGAGCTCTAGACAGCACCGACACTCAACAACAACACATCATTTATAGACTATAATTACTGGTTTGCAAAAAATATTTTTTACCCAAAATAGGTGAAATTTGATCATCTCCCACGGCACAGTTGAAAAACACTGGCTTACTGCATTCCAAAAAGTAAATACGGTACAGAAGCTTTTTGTTTAGCGGGTCTTGGTCAGACAGCATTTAATGTGGCGTCCTTTTTAAAGTTAAAGTTAAAGTACCACTGATAGTCACACACACACACTAGGTGTGGTGAAATTACACACACTAGGTGTGGTGAAATTAACCTCTGCATTTGACCCATCCCCTTGTTCCACCTCCTGGGAGGTGAGGGGAGCAGTGAGCAGCAGCGGTGGCCGCGCTCAGGAATCATTGTGGTGATTTAACCTCCAATTCCAACCCTTGATGCTGAGTGCCAAGCAGGGATGTAATGGGTCCCATTTTTTTAATAGTCTTTGGTATGACTCGGCCGGGGTTTGAACTCACGACCTACCGATCTCAGGGCGGACACTCTAACCACAAGGTTTTCCATACACTGTTCTGACATCACAGCTACTCAAAGTGGAGCTAAACAGACCAGCACTGTGCAGTGGAACAGCAGAATTATAAGACCGGTTGTTAAATTGAAGGGTAGTGTCATTTTAACATTTAAGCGTTGGTGCCACCTCAGCAGCCCACACACAATTTGTGCCAGCATAGCGCAAATAAAAAAGGACATACCCGTTAGGCTTTATCGTTGCTTGGTGGCAGCAGTGTCTACGGAATTTGTTCTGGCCTAGTTTTTGTTGTGGTGTGAAGCTTACTATCTCCTAGTTAACACAGAGGCTCCTGTTAGGCACAGACATGCCTGTGTTCCTCTGACAGGATTTGTTCTACAACAACCGCCTTATAATGGAAATTAATCATTGTGTGGTTGTATTGCCATATCCTGGAGCGTCCAGCCACTGTCCTCTGCAGTAGGGCTGCAACTAACGATTATTTTGATAGTCGATTAGTCAGCGATTATCTTAATGACTAGTCGGCTGATGAAGCGTACACATTTATTGGCTCAAATTTTCCATCGACTTCTAAATGCAGCGGAAGTCATTGTAAGCAAGTGCTTACCAACAACAAAGATGACTAATTAATTCATAAGTAATTGTTTATGCTGTAATTGCACTGTTCATTCCGCTGTTACAAAAATTTAAATGTTGTCCATTTAAAAGAGAGTAAAGGCAAAATGCTTAAAAAAAACAAGTAACCTTGTTTATGCATTTAAAAAACAATAAAAATAGCAGCAATTAATTTTTTTTAATTTTTTAATTTTTTTAATTTTTTTTTGTCCTGTCCAGCTTCTCAGGCAAATCATATAGTTGATGTAGATGCCCATATCGGCTGTTCAGCTGTATTTGACTTTATTAAATGTATTTATATTATCATTTGGTGCAGCCGGGCCGGAGCAGGAGGGGATAGAAAGAGAAAAAAAGGAAGACAGAGGGGGAAATTGTGGGGACAAGAGGGGGATAAGACAGAGAGACAAAAACAACAACAGCAAACACAACAACAACAATAGAGCAACATCAGCAAATACGACATGTACAAATATGATGGTAAAAGTGATAGAAAATAAGCAGTTAGCGAAATAAAAAAATAATACAGAAATGACAATGAGCATTATTACACTACAAATGGAGCAATACAAATACCAATAGAAATAGCGCTATTGATAATGAACAATACCAATAATTTACCTCTATTATCAACAATACAGTTGTTCAAATGCAACAATACATATACGTAATGATAACTAGAGATACGAAAATAGCAGCAATAAAAACAAACAACACAACACAAAATCTAACTTCCTCAAAAAGAAAAGCATTTTGTGATCTTTAAAAAGCTGCACACTGGTATATTGACTATTGATTAACTCTTTGCTGTTTTAGCACTCTAATAGACTCAATTTGTAGAATTCTATCTTAGATTAATTATTAAAATGTTGGCTATTTAATAGATTGTATGTTTAATCTTATGATACCTCTCCACAAATTTAAATTAAAGCAGAGACATGATGTCGGATGTCTGGAGGGAGGATGCGGTCTCAACCTTGGTAAAAGTGTTAGCGTACCCTGTAGCTAGCTAATGAGAGAGACGAAGTTGTGTGAAAAATAAGTATCATTTTAGCCAAAGTCAGCCAGCTAAACTTTCTCTACATCAATGTAAGTACGTTTTAAAGCAGCGACAATTTGCAATGCTTAAAAAAGGCACTTTATCAGACAGGCACCAATGCGGAGGTATTATAAGATTAAACATTTATTTAACATTTATTAAATAGACAACATTTTAAAAATCAATCAAAGATACAATTCTACACATTAAGTCTATTAGAGCAGTGTTTTTCAACCACTGTGCCGCGGCACGCTAGTGTGCCGTGAGATACAGTCTGGTGTGCCGTGGGAGATTATCTAATTTCACCTATTTGGGTTAAAAATATTTTTTGCAAACCAGTAATTATAATCCGCAAATAATGTGCCGTTGAGTGTCGGTACTGTCTGGAGATCGACAAACTTACCTCGTTATACTCTTCCATATCAGTAGGTGGCAGCAGGTAAAAAGATATCTAATGCTTAAACCAAAAATAAACAATATGTGAGTGACCCTAAGAAAAGGCATTGAAGCTTAGGGAAGGCTATGCAGAACGAAACTAAAACGGAACTGGCTACAAAGTAAACAAAAACAGAATGCTGGACGACAGCAAAGACTTAATGTGGAGCAAAGACGGCGTCCACAAAGTACATCCAAACACGACATGACAATCAACAATGTCCCCACAAAGAAGGACAAAAACCACTGAAATATTCTTGATTGCTAAAACAAAGCAGGTGCGGGGAATAGCGGTCAAGGAAGACATGAAACTGCTACAGGAAAATACCGAAAAAAGAGAAAAATCCACCAAAATAGGAGCGCAAGACAAGAACTAAAACACTACACACGGGAAAACAGCAAAAAAGTCAAAATAAGTCAGGGCGTGATGTGACAGGTGGTGACAGTACACCTACTTTGAGACAAGAGCTATAGTGATGCATGCTTGGTTATACTTTAAAGTCATATCCAACAATTGCGACAACGACTTTTTATTGTCAATATCGGCTGCTGAGTTTCAGTTTTTAATGATTTCTGCTGGTGGTGTGCCTCCGCATTTTTTCAACGCCAAAAATGTGCCTTGGCTCAAAAAAGGTTGAAAAACACTATTAGAGTGCTAAAACAGCCACGTTTTAATCAATAGTCAGGATACAAGTGTGCAGCTTTTTAAACATCACAAAATGTGTTTTGTTTTTTTGAGTAAGTTACATTTTTGTTGTTTGTTTTCATTGCTCCTATTTTAACTGTTTTTTAATTACATGAACAAGATTAATTGTTTGTTTTTTTAGCACTTTGCCTTTCCTTTCTGTTAAATGGACAACATTTTTATTTTTGTAACAGCTGAATGAGCAGCACAGTTACAGTATAAATAAATATGTAGGCTCCAGCACCCCCTGCAACCTCATAAGGGACGAGCGGTAGAAAACGGATGGAATTAGTCTTCTTTGTTGTTCGTAAACACATGTCTAAAATAACTTAAGCTGCATTTAGAAGTCGATGGAAAAATTAGAGCCATTAGATATGTGTACGCTTTATTATCTGATTAGTCGACCAATCGTTAAGATAATCGTTGACTCATCGACTATCAAAATAATCCTTAGTTGCAGCCCCAGAGCAACATAAGACTTGACTGGTACATTCAGCTTCATGGCAAAGACTACTTCCTAACGAGGCAACACACTGGAGTCCATACAATACTGCCATCTAACGTATTGGAATTGCAACTGAATGAGAAGTCTACTACATAATACTTGGAAATGAGACTCAGAAATGTAAGAAGCACACAATATAACAACTGGGACAGCACAGTTATCATCAACTACATTTGAAATGTTATATTAAAAATTTGATTTTATTATTGAACAATTAACATTTATTAACACACACAAGAGTACTGAAAATGGGTACTGTTTAGTACAATTCAATTCTCAGGTACCAACTATTGTTACTCTATCCCTACATAGGTACATAGCACTATGTCTATTCCAAAAAATACAACACAAAACAAAAATGTTGTCATTCATTGCAGTTTGTAGCGATTAAAAAAAATACAGGCATTTATAGAACTTTATGCTGACCGTTTATTATTTTTTCTATATAATTTAACAGTAGCTTCCCTATGATATACTAAGAGATTTGTAAATATAGGTCACTTCATTTTCTCTGTGATTAAAAGGAATCTAGGTTACCAGTGAATACAAACCGTAGCGTTCACGGTCTCAATTATTTCCATCATTCGGCATTAGGGGATTACTTCATCGCTACACAGCCCTGAACCTTCACACACCCACATTTGCTTCAAACATACATCTTCTGTGAATGCTGGGACAGTTATGGATTTCTTCCTTTCATTACCATGGCAATATGCCTAATGGATTTACTCCAGGGAGAATCTCCTCAGACCCCAAAGTAGGTTAATGCCAGGTCGCTACATCGATATTAACCTTGATTAACCTGTAGGCAAAAATGTCAGGTTAAAGCACAGTCAAGACGTAAAGGAAGATGAGGAAAACGGATGTGACAGGGCTTGAAGGTTGTTTTCCAAACTGACATGGATGGAGTGTGAGGAGAAGGAAGACATTTTACTCTTTGATCATTCCACACCATTTGCTCAAGTGGCAGCTATTTGGTTCTTTGCTATGGATAAAGCCACAATATCTGTCTCTGTCCATTCGCACAATAAAGCGGGGTACACGCATTAAAAAAGGGCCGTTTTTGTCCCGAGTATCCCCCTTCTGAACAAAGACCGCAAACGCCTGATTATCATATGTCTTATAAGATTGTCTTTTGGTCTGAGGTGAATTTGTCCCGATAATTGTCTCCAAAACGGGTGGAGGCTGACAAACGGAAATATCAAACGTGTTCGATATTTATGACCAAAACTCTTCATGTCAGTGGCGAACACCAACGTCTCCAGAGTCATCGCTCTGTGAATTGTGACGTGGTCCAGAAAGTAGACAATCAGGAAGCTAAAAAAGCATCGCAGCTACTTTATTGAGAAAGTACTCACTCACCTCTACCCCTCTCAGTAGATTATAAGGTCTGTGTTCACACAGTCTCTGTGACTTTTTCCAGTGTTTCTTTTTTTTTGTTTGGGATTTTTCTATCAAAAATACTTCAAAGATCACCTTCATTCCCTCCTCTCATATGTCCACTTCTATACTGCCTGTTTTTCCCGCTTGTTGCTATGGTGGTTGGTTGGTATGAAGCTTCCTCTTTGATTTTGTTAGATCACTATCTCTAAATAGGCTAATATTGACAAAAATTGATGTGTACAGCCGCTCCCGTGACTGAACTAATAATAATAATCTCCATTACGGAAAATAAACTGCGTTTCTTAGTATCTTAAATATCTTTATCAAGTACCATGAATTGATTAACGTGGATCCCGACTTAAACAAGTTGAAAAACTTATTCGGGTGTTACCATTTAGTGGTCAATTGTACGTAATATGTACTGTACTGTGCAATCTACTAATAAAAGTCTCAATCAATCAATCAATACCATTATCACTGGAGGACGAGGCTAAACAAGTTACACACCATGAACAAGCCAGGAGCAAACAAGGCTAAAAGCTAAGCTTACCGAGCTTTAAACAACACCAAGAAATAATTGCTTAGTAAACTGTAAGAAGTGTAGATAAGAGTGTGTTACAGTAGACTGTAAGCAGCTATAAATTGGAAATTAACAAGTAGATTAATAAGAGGGGAGGATGACTTAACTGTTGGTGTGTCAGCATTGTCAGTAAACCCCCCCAGATCAATATTTCTATTTTCTCTAAATATTTTTTTTTTTAATGTTTAAAAACTCAGATCATTCCCTGGACACAGGAGGACTTTGAGGGGCAAAACCAAAGGATTCCAATGAGTAATAGGTAGTAGTTTTTGTTTTTGTTTAGTTATTGTGTACTATTTGACTTTGTTTTGATCAAAAACATGAATGCAATAAAAGAGACTAAGGAGCTAATTTAAATACAGTGTTGATATTGTTATGTCAATATCACTAACAAAAAATATATTGAAAAATGAACAGTTAACATACGTGATCGGTGTTTGTATCGATCGGCCGATCGCACACAAAACCCTGATCGGAACATTCCTAGTCATGATCATTGAATAATTTTGTGAATTTGCCTCGAGTTAGTTGATAATGATTATGACTAAAACAGGAAAAATATGTTCTGCATAGAGATGTCCGATAATGGCTTTTTTGCCGATATCCGATATTCCGATATTGTCCAACTCTTAATTACCGATTCCCATATCAACCGATACCGATATGTACAGTCGTAGAATTGACACATTATTATGCCTAATTTTCCTGTGATGCCCCGCTGGATGCATTAAACAATGTAACAAGGTTTTCCAAAATAAATCAACTTAAGTTATGGAAAAAAATGCCAACATGGCACTGCCATATTTATTATTGAAGTCACAAAGTGCATTTTTTTTTTTAACATGCCTCAAAACTGTGGGTTCACTCCGGGTACTCCGGCTTCCTCCCACTTCCAAAAGACATGCACCTGGGGATAGGTTGATTGGCAACACTAAATCGGCCCTAGTGTGTGAATGTGAGTGTGAATGTTGTCTGTCTATCTGTGTTGGCCCTGCGATGAGATGGTGACTTGTCCAGGGTGTACCCCGCCTTCCGCCTGATTGTAGCTGAGATAGGCTCCAGCGCCCCCCGCGATCCCGAAGGGAATAAGCGGTAGTAAATGGATGGATGGATGCCTCAAAACAGCAGCTTGGAATTTGGGACATGCTCTCCCTGAGAGAGCATGAGGACGTTGAGGTGGGCGGGGTTGGGGGGGGGCAGGGGGTGGCGGGAGGTGTATATTGTAGCGTCCCGGAAGAGTTAGTGCTGCAAGGAGTTCTGGGTATTTGTTCTGTTGTGTTTATGTTGTGTTACGGTGCGAATGTTCTCCCAAAATGTGTTTGTCATTCTTGTTTGGTGTGGGTTCACAGTGTGGCGCATATTTGTAGCAGTGTTAAAGTTGTTTATACGGCCACCCTCAGTGTGACCTGTATGGCTGTTGACCAAGTATTAACCTTGCATTCACTTGTGTGTGTGAAAAACCGTAGATATTATGTGATTGGGCCGGCACGCAAAGGCAGTGCCTTTTAAGGTTTATTGGCGCTCTGTACTTCTCCCTACGTCCGTGTACCACTCCGTACAGCGGCGTTTTAAAAAGTCATACATTTTACTTTTTGAAACCGATACCGATAATTTCCGATATTACATTTTAAAGCTTTTATCGGCCATCTTTAGTTCTGCAAATAAAACAATTTCAGCAGTAATTGTAACAGTAGATAAAGTATGCCTTTACAGTTATAATGTACACAATAGTTTGAGAAACAAGTCACTATTTCAAAATAACAAAAGAGTAACAATGTAACAAAAATATACATTTTAAAATGTAAACACCTGTAAAACAATGAACATGACACACAGATATTTGGGAAAAATATGTATTATTTGTTTGTGTTTGCACTGACAAACTAGAAGAAATGTTGCAATTGCATAAACTCTGAGGAAAATCAAGTCTTTTGCTGGACGTACAGAAGACAAAATACACTATACTAATATGTCTATAGGACTTAAGAGAACTGACAACAGACACACGCAAACATGTTGTTATCCTCCAGTTATTTTCTACTGCAGTGAATACTGACATCACCCAAAGTGTTTATGGGAGCCATTTGCCTCTCCAGATAGTCGTGCAGTCAAGGCGACAGAGACTTGTTCTGCATCATTAGCTCTATCAATCTTCTCACATCCACACCAACACTGATGCTACAAAGACGGGGACAACCACAGCAAGCGGTGTAAATTGCTAATGGGATTTCCCCCCTATTGCCCGCGACCACATTTCATAATATTCTGCTACCGTTGCACTGAGCTTTGCTGTTGTCTTTAGTGAGTGCCAATCGCTCTGTGAGGGTTGGACGTCGACACAAATGCACGCTTTGAGCTGCGCTCTATTCCTCCCTAATTCCTACCTCAATCTATTCTTGTTGTTATTCTGCCTCAAATCTTTCCCTTGGGGATATCCCATCTCAGAATTAAACATCAGCAACAAGTTTAGTCTCCATGACGACGGCTGCGTATGCTGCACTGTGGAGCAGGCATTTCACCCTCTGTGATGATTTGATGTACAGTTTAGGAGAGGTGCTTGATTCCCAAGGGGAAATGTTCTTTCAAAAGGAGCCTAAAAGATGAAATTAGATGCGTAGCAGGGGCGGAATAGTACGCAGTAATCACTGATTAATTGTTGGTACAGTAAGGGAGCATAATGCAAAATATTTCTGTAAAACGCTTTTAAAATTAAAAAAATGTAACATGAAAAATATTAAAACTGCTGGTGGGTAATTCTCTATTACATGCAATTTTAAAATGAGAGTAATAAGAAAAAATATTATTGTATACATGGTTTGTGCAACAATGCATTTTGTGCAACAGTAACCGTTTGTACTGTGAGAATGATTTTATTTTTAGGAAATTAAAGTTCTGTATTTTCTGAAGAGCAGCATTATTAGTTACATATTGTAGCCTTTTTGCTGATTGATTGATTAATTGAAACTGTTATTAGTAGATTGTACAGTACAGTACATATTCCGTACAATTGACCACTAAATGGTAACACCCGAATACGTTTTTCAACTTGTTTAAGTCGGGGTCCACGTTAATCAATTCATGGTGCAAATATATACTATCAGCATAATACAGTCATCACACAAGTTAATCATCAGAGTATATACACTGAATTATTTACATTATTTACAATCCGGGGGGTGGGATGTGGATGGGGGGAGGGGGAGGCTGGGGCGGGAGGGTTAGGTTTGGTTGATGTCAGCACTTCAGTCATCAACAATTGCATCATCTGAGAAATGGACATTGAAACAGTGTAGGTCTGACTTCGTAGGATATGTACAGCGAGCAGTGAACATAGTGAGCTCAGAAAGCATAAGAACAAGTATATACATTTGATTATCTACATTTGATTATTTACATTTGATTATTTACTATCCGGGGATGTGGGATGTGGTGGGGGGAGGGTGTTAGTCTAGGGTTGAAGTTGCCTGGAGATGTTCTTTTAGTACGGTTTTGAAGGAGGATAGAGATGCACTTTCTTTTACACCTGTTGGGAGTGCATTCCATATTGATGTGGCATAGAAGGAGAATGAGTTAAGACCTTTGTTAGATCGGAATCTGGGTTTAACGTGGTTTGTGGAGCTCCCCCTGGTGTTGTGGTTATGGCGGTCATTTACGTTATGGAAGTAGTTTGACATTTACGTCGGTATCAGGGAGGTGTAGCGGATTTTATAGACTAGGCTCAGTGCAAGTTGTTTTACTCTGTCCTCCACCCTGAGCCAGCCCACTTTGGAGAAGTGGGTAGGAGTGAGGTGTGCTGGCAAACTGTTTGCGTCTAATTCCCTTTTATTTGTCCATTTTTGTATTTATCTGGAGAGGCTTTGGAAACCGTTTAGTGTTCCTAAACACAAAACGACAAAAGAGACATCAACATTATCAGTAGATAATAAATGGTGACATGTCCTAAAATCCCTGTTGCTAGGTTACATGGGCCCTAAGGAGAGCCAAACTGTTCAAATATATTAGCTGCAGCAACACATAATTGTGGCTTGTTTTGTTTTGATTTCTGCTTACTGTTGCCCCACACTCTCAGAGTATAGTTTTCTGCTGATAGTCGGATTACACCCTAACCAAGTCTAAATGATGGATGTTGCACAGGCTTTTTCGCCAAATTTTCCTGTCCGCTTTCGGCTGTTTGTTTTTGGGATGTAACTAAAGTTATCGCGGTTTTCAATATTATCACATAGTTGAATCCCCAAAAAGTACTTATTCACACACTGAAATATTTTAACCAAGTTCTATTTTCAAAAACGTTTGCGTCTTGTATTCATGCAAGCATTTAAGCTAGCTAGCAGTTAGCGTGCTAGCTGCTTCTCTATGAAATAAGAAGAATCATTAAGTTTTCACGGTTTTACAAAAAATGTAAATCTGGAACGGAAATACTAACTGTCGGGAATTTTACTGCTGTTTATCAATATACCCGTAGGGGTGGGCACCAAATATGGTACTTTTTTGGCACCGACCGAATCCCGCCAATCTTATCGGGCACGATTCACGTAAATCCAATGGTGCCATGTTACGGTACCTGGGTTGCGCGTGACATCACGTCCAGTTGCAGACTCAGACGGCTCTAACTAGGAATGTAGCGTTTAACTGTATTAATTGGAAACATGTTAAAACTCCTGATGGTTAACATACCAGTTAGTACTGGTATCAATTCCCAGGTACTGGTAATTGATACCATATCGGTTCAAATGTTAAAGGTAGGGATGTCCGATAATATCCGACTGCCAATATTATCGGCCAATAAATGCTTTAAAATGTAATATCAGAAATTATCGGTATCGGTATCGGTTTCAAAAAGTAAAATGTATGACTTTTTAAAACGCCGCTGTGTACAGAAGTACAGAGCGCCAATAAACCTTAAAGGCACTGCCTTTGCGTGCCGGCCCAGTCACATAATATCTATGGCTTTTCACACACACAAGTGAATGCATTTCATACTTGGTCAACAGCCATACAGGTCACACTGAGGGTGGCCGTATAAACAACTTTAACACTGTTACAAATATGCGACACACTGTGAACCCACACCAAACAAGAATGACAAACACATTTTGGAAGAACATCCGCACCATAACACAACATAAACACAACAGAATACCCAGAAGTCCTTGCAGCACTAACTCTTCCGGGACGCTACAATATACACCCCCCGCTAATCCCCCCCACCTCAACCTCCTCATGCTCTCTCAGGGAGAGCATGTCCCAAATTCCAAGCTGCTGTTTTGAGGCATGTTAAAAAAAATAATGCACTTTGTGACTTCAATAATAAATATGGCAGTGCCATGTTGGCATTTTTTTCCATAACTTGAGTTGATTTATTTTGGAAAACCTTGTTACATTGTTTAATGCATCCAGCGGGGCATCACAACAAAATTAGGCATAATAATGTCTTAATTACACGACTGTATTTATCTGTATCGGTTGATATCGGAATCGGTCATTAAAAGTTGGACAATATAGGAATATCGGATATCGGCAAAAAAGCCATTATCGGACATATGTAGTTGAAGGTACTCATCTCTATATACCAGTAATCATTACATCTCTAGTTTTCTAAAAATGCCTGTGTTTGTGAATGCACATCATATTTGTGGGATTGGTGAATAATGACGAATAGTGGTTGTTGCTGGTGTGGAACGTGAGGAACATGATTGAGAAACGTGGTGCAAGTTGGAATTAAGCACTGCTGTGATGTGTTATGGTCAGCAAAAAAGTTTAAAAAGAGCGTTAGACTCATTGTGCCTCTAGATTGCGTCATCAACGAACATTATCGTGATAGAACTAAAATCTCTATCGTAGGCCACATTTATAGAGTTTCTTTCACATATTGTTTATATCGGCCAATCCTCCCACCAGCCCATGGCTGGGCTTCGACTTAATGTTTAGCGTTTGTATGCTGTGTACCATACGGAATGTTATGTACCGAATAATCCCATTGCGAATACATGTACCGTTACACTGCCTTCTAACCTAATATGAAGGAAGGGTCAGTGGGGTTGGGGCTCTTCATTGGTCCTGCACACCAAGATTACCCGACTGACCAACTACAACTAAATCATCCTGTGCCTATGTTGCACTTTTACTAACAGCCCAAGGAAGTGTTGGATTGGTCTGTCCAATCCGCCCAAGCATGCCGAGTATTTGTTGTCCTTTACTCCTTGTTCACTTGTCTAAATATTATTTAGTCCACGCTTGAGCCGGATTTGTCAGCAGGGATTTTGCTGGGCTTGTTTTCCCTTCCAGCCATGCAGATTGTCGAGATGTTTTTTTTTCTCTAGGTTGTTTTTTGTAATTATAGAATCGTGTCCAGCTGCTTTTCTATTTGTTCCCTAGCAAATGGCACGGTCTCTTGACCTCTGACCAGATACGTGCGTCATCAGGATGCTTGTCTGCTCTTGCAGTCAGAGGACGTATCAGTATCAGACATTCAGTGATGGCATCATTGCTTATACACTACACTGTTTGTTGTCTGCTTTTCCCAATCATTCAAAGTTAGTAAATAGGTGTGTCAGGGTATGAATTTTTCTTATCACTGTTATTGTGACCAAAATTTTCACAGTTATCATTATTATCGTGGTATTTTTAAATGGGCTCAAAATGTTCTAAAAATATTTATACTGAAATCTTTTAACCAAGTTTTATTGGAAAAAACACAACACATTCAAAATAATTTTCTTTATAGCAGAAACATTACTGTGGATAACAACAATGTTTCATGGACCTCTAGTAGAAATGTAATGTGCATATGAAAGCAACAATACCATTATAAACAAAGTAATACGTCAGAAAAAAATAATAACATAAATAACTAAAATAAATGTGAAAATTGTGCAAAATAGCACTTTATGGACACAAGAAATTCAAAAATAAAAACCAATGTAAGAATTTTGAAAGATGGCACCTGATGGCCATAAGTCGTAACTGCACTCTTTGTTCATCTAGAACAGGGGTCACCAACCTTTTTGAAACCAAGAGCTACTTCTTGGGTACTGATTAATGCGAAGGGCTACCAGTTTGATACACACTTAAATAAATTGCCAGAAATAGCCAATTTGCTCAATTTTTCTTTAACTCTATGTTATTATTAATAATTAATGATATTTATCTTTGTGGAAACACTGATCATCTTAATGATTTCTCACAATAAATATATATATAAACAGATAAATATCAATATGCAACACTTTATTTTTATATTTTCTCTAAGTGCACATTTTTCAAATTGAACATTTTCAAATTATCACTTCTAAGACAGTCTTGTGAAATCACAATATTCCATTTTAACTAGCTAGTCACTAACATTTTTTAACAAATCATGAATTACTTTGCACCATGTTTGTACAAATAATAACTCATGTAAGATACAAAAGTCAACTCTCAAATGTTTAAATAAATCATGTCACACTTTGAACTGGACACCAAATCTGTTATCTGTTTCTTTGTCAGTTAGTGAAGACCAAGTCTTTAAAATATTTTCTTGGATTTTCAAATTCTACTTGAGTTTTGTCTCTCTTAGAATTAAAAATGTCGAGCAAAGCAAGACCAGCTTGCTAGTAAATAAATAAAATTAAAAAAATAGAGGCAGCTCACTGGTAAGTGCTGCTATTTGAGCTATTTTTAGAACAGGCCAGGGGGCTACTCATCTGGTCATTACGGGCGACCTGGTGCCCGCGGGCACCGCGTTGGTGACCCCTGATCTAGATAAAAATAGTGTTCATGTATGAGATCTAGGGCTGCCAATTTTGGCCAAAATAATTAAGATTATTTTTTATCAAAATTTAAATCATGATTACTGATTGTTGGGTAAAGCAGTGTTGGAGTGGGGTGTGAACATAATACCATCATGTAATTTGTAATGTCTAATAAAAAGACTATAGATAAACGGTATCCATATATCTAAAGACTAGTATTTGTTTTGTTTTTTCATTATTAATATCAACGTGTCAGCTTTATGTCATTACATGATGTCTTTATCTCTATTTTTACATTTTGATAGATGGAGGTATTTTTTAAATTATTATTATTATTATTATTATTATTTTAAAGTTATGTACATATATATGTACATGTAGATGCTGTATTGAGACAGATCCATTAAGAGTTTGAGCAGAAATATGTCTTGTAGGAATTAACTATACACAATAAAACATTAACAAAATGCTGTCTCACATAAATGGTTTTTAAAATAATACCTTAGTGACATTAAAAAAACACAAGTAATGTAGAAAAAAAACCTGGTGTTTTCTTTTTAATATCAATATACAACTCAAAGCAGTTTGGCTAATGAAGATGAAGTCTAATAAACAAGCTTTGTTTTTCTCCAACGCCTCCTAGTGTTTCAGTACAACAGTTTGGCCAACAAAAATAAACAGGAGTGATACCGCTCACAACTGATTACACAATCTTCACAGCCTGCGTTTAGTTCGATGAGATGACAAAACATTATAGTAGTATTGATGTTATTTGAACACTGATATAGTTTGCAGTTAAATTAAGGACGAGTGAGCATCCCAGTAAACAAACTAAAGACTTTATAAACAAGTTGTGGCAACATTCCTGACATATCGACTGCTGCATGTTTCCTCACGTCATTAACTATGTCACATTTGATGGATGCTGCATTGAGAAAATAAAAGCAACATCAAATAGTTTTCTACTTCGCTGTATACTTTTAGTGTGGGACAAGTGCGTCTGTCTCCAATATTGTCCACACCTGTCTCCATCTGAAAACAGCAGTGCGCTCTTAAACACACGCAGAGAAGCGAGGGAAAATGACGTTAAACCAAGCGCTTGGCTCTGTTTACTCCGAGGGGAAATCTCTGGAGCAAAGTCCGTGTAGTTTGTCCGCCATGATTTTCAAGCCAAACGACGCTAGTGCACATACGCCTGACTTCGTTTTCAGGAAGTAAGCAGTGTTGCCTAAAAGGTATAAATAAATGACGGTTTTTCGGTAATTAAAATGTTTTACTGTATTAGTAACCGTTGGGAATTTTATCGTGGTTTATCATTATACCGTTTACCGTTACAACCCTATTAGTAATTAACATCATCCCAAAGTCAATGCAAAGGATTGTCTTCTGCACCAGGATATGTTGTGGCTGCCCCTTCAATTGTATTTGTGTAAAATGATTAAAAATTACACTGGTGTGATCTCAGTGTAAGGGGATTTTTAAGGGGTGACTCAGGCAGATTTACCGTAATTTCCCGGCTTTAGAGCGCACTTAATTTTTAAAGGAATTTCATTTTGTACATATATTGGCAGCACAAGCCTAAAAGCCACATGTGTACACATTGAAACATTAAATATTTACACAGGCACTTATGTTCATTCACAAATTTAACACGACAGTGCCTGTAATTAGTGCTGTCAAGTAATAAAAAAAACCCCCAAAAGATTAATTAATTACGATCTGTAAATAATTGTAAATCTCTTTTTTAATCTCACCTAAAAATGCTGAGAAGAGCCCTCAACTTGAGGTATATTAATTTGAATCCCTTACATTACGATGAGGAAAAATGTCTAATGGGTGTGTCACGTCTAGTTTATTTGACGTTGTGCAAATTCACTTCCTGTTGTCATATTGCTTCGAGTACTGATGGATCTCTCCGTCTGAGTAGAACACAGCCTGTAGGTTCAATGTGAACAATTGAATATCTTAGTTGGTCAGACAGTAATGTGTTTAGATTGGGATAAGCCGTCTTTCATTGAAGAAAGACGTTAATGTCTCTTTTTTTCATGTTAGCATTTAAGCTATCTAGCGCTAGCTTGCTTCTTCAGTAAATGAGCATTGTCATCGGTCCGTGACCATCAAAGTGTTATCAATCACGGTTCTACGATAATTTCAACTTAAAACGGCAATACAAGCGGTGGGAAGATTTACCGCAGTTTATCATTATACTGTTTATCTATACATCCCTATGTGGCAGCTCAGCGCTCCTCCCTTTGTCCCCCGAACTACAGTGGGAGCCAATCAGCTTCTGCTAGACAAACACATAACGTCAGCCAATCAATGACCACTTCAGTGTGTGACTGACCATTGTTCTATGCCACCAACATGTCAAGCATATGAAAAGGGTGAGGAAACTTGCAGAGTCGCAGGCATACAGAGAAAATAACGTTAGAGATAAAAAAACAAAAACACAACACACTAAATATGGTACATACAGTGAGGTCATTGAGAAACAAAGTCGTCGTCTTCGGCGCGCTGCGGTCCAGCCTTTTGGGGCTCTTTAGTGATGGTGGAGGACGTCCGTTGTTTCCTTTTTCGATGGCCAGGTCGATTTTGTTTGGCTTTGGGTCTGTGTCGTGTGCATTTCACTGTGTCTTCTCCATGATCAGGGTGAGTCCATAACGCGCTAAATGGCGTTGATGGTGTGATTGCGCTTGATTTAATATGAATAATTTTATTGGTCTGATGTGTCGGGGCTAAATCTATTGGCGGAATGTGTAGATTGCGAACCTGAAAACATCCATAAATCAGCTGCAGATTTGTATAAAGCGCAGGGTTCAAAGCGTGAGAAAAAAATAGCGGCTTATAGTCCGGAAATTATGATAACTGTGTCGTCCATTCGTATTCTCCATCTGCTGTTTTGTGCAAGATGAGCCATCTTCATGGCACTGCCAGGTAACTCAATAGCACTTTCTCTCCTCACTGGACGTAAACAAATGGAAGCCAAAGACGAAAATCATAAATTCAGAAAGAATGGGAGTGGGTGAGGTGGAGGGGATATCTGTGTCAGTGTTCTTGTCTACAGTAGTAATTATGAGCAGGGACAAATGTCCGACTTGAAGGGGAAAACAAATGAGGTGTGGTTTCCAGCGTCTTGTTAAACCTGACCTGATTCATCTTTGTGTGTGTGCGTGCCTGAACACCACCTGTGCCGACTGGAGGTTTGACCTTTCTTAGAGAGTTAATAGAAAAATGCCCTCTATTTCCAGTATAGCATTGCATGGGGGCATTAAGGGAAGATGGAGTGACAAAAGCTCTCTGAAAATGAACTTCTCTCCCTCTTGTCACCACATTCATTACCTTTATGATTGATTGATAACATAGGACCTGATATCCCATACATTCATCAGATGCTTGAACAAACACATAAACTTTTTTTTTTAAATTAATTTATCAACACAGGGAATGTTTTTACTTCCGATGTGTATGTATAGTATGTACCCCAGAAATTGTTATGAAAACAAAAATATTTTTACAGTATGTATTTACTAGGAAGGTCAAAGTTAACACGATAATCACGCGTTAACTATAAATTCCTTAAACGTGCGATTAACGTTTTTTTGACCCTCAGCCCGTTCCGTAGCTTGGGGAAATGTGTAATGGCATCTAGTTACTGATGAGCCACAAGCTCGAAAATAGCTAGCAGAACTGCACAAAAAAATGGGGACTTTATGGAAATTTCAAATCCTAAGCCATGGCAAGTCATTCTCCGGACAAATCAATACAATTTTACCTTTAATGGCCATTAGACGACATCATTGGAGGGAACGCTGCTGACGCGCATTGCTGCTTAAAGGCCTACTGAAATGCGATTTTCTTATTTAAACGGGGATAGCAGGTCCATTCTATGTGTCATACTTGATCATTTCGCGATATTGCCGTATTTTTGCTGAAAGGATTTAGTAGAGAACATCGATGATAAAGTTTGCAACTTTTGGTCGCTGATAAAAAAGCCTTGCTTGTACCGGAAGTAGCAGACGAGTAGCGTGACGTCACAGGTTGTGGAGCTCCTCACATCCGCACATTGTTTACAATCATGGCCACCAGCAGCGAGAGCGATTCGGACCGACAAAGCGACGATTTCCCCATTAATTTGAGCGAGGATGAAAAATTTGTGGATAAGGAAAGTGAGAGTGAAGGACTAGAGGGCAGTGGGAGCGATTCAGATAGGGAAGATGCTGTGAGAGGCGGGTGGGACCTGATATTCAGCTGGGAATGACTAAAACAGTAAATAAACACAAGACATATATATACTCTATTAGCCACAACACAACCAGACTTATATTTAATATGCCACATATTAATCCCGCATAACAAACACCTCCCCCCTCCCGTCCATAAAACCCGCCAATACAACTCAAACACCTGCACAACACACTCAATCCCACAGCCCAAAGTACCGTTCACCTCCCCAAAGTTCATATAGCACATATATTTCCCCAAAGTCCCCAAAGTTACGTAAGTGACATGCACATAGCCGCACGCACGTACGGGCAAGCGATCAAATGTTTGGAAGCCGCTTCTGCATGCGTACTCACGGTACCGTGTCTGCGTATCCAACTCAAAGTCCTCCTGGTAAGAGTCTCTGTTGTCCCAGTTCTCCACAGGCCAATGGTAAAGCTTGACTGTCATCTTTCGGGAATGTAAACAATGAAACCGGCTGTGTTTGTGTTGTTGCTGCAGTCGGCCACAAAACACCGCTTCCCACCTACAGCTTTCTTCTTTGCTGGCTCCATTGTTCATTGAACAAATTGCAAAAGATTCACCAACACAGATGTCCAGAATACTGTGGAATTTTGCAATGAAAACAGACGACTTAATAGCTGGCCACCATGCTGTCCCAAAATGTCCTCCATAATCCGTGACGTCACGCGCTGACGTCATCATACCGAGACGTTTTCAGCAGGATCTGTCGCGCAAAATATAAAATTACACTTTAGTAAGCTAACCCGGATGTATTGGCATGTGTTGCAATGTTAAGATTTCATCATTGATATATAAACTATCAGACTGCGTAGTCGGTAGTAGTGGGTTTCAGTAGGCCTTTAAGGAGGAACATTACGTTCGTGTTTGGATTACAATTGAGTGCATTAATAACATGACATGTAGTCTAGAGTCACTTTATCTGAGATTTTCAACAAAATATGTAAAGTATTTAGTCATACCAATCACACATGTCCAGTTGGCGGCTTTACAATAATAGCACAATGCTAGTCTAACCAACAAAACAATGAAAAATCGTCTTACAATACGACAATGCTATTCTATTGTTCTGTGTTATTCTTTGATATTTCTACCTAAATAAATATTTTCTGGCACATTGGAATTAATTGTATTGAAATGGCAGCGGCGATATGAATGAGGAAGACTGTCTTTGAACAAACTAGTCTTGTTCTTTGTTACCACTGAGACTAGGTTTAATACTGCAGGCATGCCTGCTACTGCCCTCTGCAGCCCACATTTGGTAATTACAGTCCCCTTCACAATATTATCATCGCTATGGTGTATTCTTTTTTAACCTGTTCTAATTGATATCCCACAATTACAGAATGATTAACAAGCGCAATATTAAAGTTTATCAATATGTAGGTACAGAAGGTTAAAACATTGTCTTATAGAGATATGAATGCCATTAACTTGTACAACATGTAAAGTACAGAATATCCGAAACATTTATGCAGGTAGAAAAAATATCACCGAACATCTTTGACAATCAAAGCATGATCCTATCTAAACATGGCAGTGTAAGTGCTTCTAAAGCATGAATACAAATTATGTATTCCTGCAAAATACAAACTCTGGCAAGACACCAACACACAGCAGATATATTTAATCCTCTTTAAAAGCGCGTTGACCTGTTTTAAAAATCATAATGTTCAAAAACATTTCATAGGCCTGGGCCGATATTCGAGTCAATTAACCGACGATAAATTTAAATTAAAGTTGGTAAGTTTTTCAGCGTCGATAAATCGTCATGTGCATGCTTCAAGAACATTCACGCTTTTCGTCGCTTTTGGCGGTTATTTATTATTGTATTGCTTACAAACTCAAGAAACAAGTCCATGGATGTAGGAGGTCTTTATGTGGGAAAAAAATAAAATAAAAATTACAACCAATGGTAGGAAATATTTTAAACATTTAATTGATATTGTTACACCGCCAATTATTATATCATTTTGTATACTGTTGTCTATAGATAATTGTGATCAAAAATATAATAATTAAATGATCTTGTAAATATTAAGTATCGGTATCAGCATTGGTATGACCAATACTGCCCCTGTAACTACTTGATATTCAATAGATACCCAAATTTGTAGTATCAACTAACTAATAACTAATGTAAAAAACAATATGAGTGCTTATTACATGTTAACAGAAGTGTAGATCGAACCATGTTACAACAGAAAGTAACCAGATATTAACAGTAAATTCTCAAGTAGATTAATAATAGTTTTGAGAAAATAATACAACAGGAAATAATGCAATCTGTTACCGCATATGTTAGCAGCCACATTTGTAAGCTGTTGTAAAATGGTTCTATTATCATTTATGTGCCAAATAACACATCATTATAGCTGGTTGCTGCTATATATTATCTCAAAAAGGCCCAAAACATCATAAGGGACCCATCTCACCCTGGACATAAACTTTTTGAACTGCTGCCCACGGGCAGGAGATACAGGACAATAAAATGCCGGACAAACAGACTTAAGAACTTTTTACCCGAGAGCAATAGTGTCGCTGAACACAAGACGACAATAATGACTGTGCATGTGAGCTGTGTGCTTGCTATTTTTATGTATTTTATGTATTTTTATCTATTTATCTACGTTCTTATGGTTTTATGTGTTATGAATTTGCACTTAATTAGTTTTGCTTACAATTTCGTTGTACAATGTACAATGACAATAAAGATATATTCTATTCTATCCTTAATGTAGATTTTAGGCCATATCGCAGATCCCAAGTAATTATAATAATTTAAAAACAAGTTGGTTTTTTTGGTTGGTTTTTTAACTCCACTGACTTGTCCAGTGTGTACCCCGCCTTCCGCCCGTATGCAGCTGGGATAGGCTCCAGCATCCCCCGCGATCCTGAAAGGGACAATCGGTAGAAAATGGATGGATGGATGAATAGGGTTACACTCAATTTTGTTGTACTCTGACTCTCTACAATGAGAATCAAGTTCTGACTCTATTTTTCTTTGTCTAAAGCATTTCACAGGGACCGCACAGGATAATGGATGAGCTCCAGGATGTACAGCTGACTGAGATCAAGCCTCTCCTGACCAATAAGGTGGGCCGCTTGAGAAGACATGCCGCCGACCCTCACCGCAGAACCGCATACAAATATAAAATAATTTTTGAATGTCTTGAAAGCACAAACACAGCTCTCGGTCAAATGCATACGCTAGTACTGCGGTAATGCATACTGTGCAGTACTCTTCATCAAAGTGAATTATTCATATGTACTCAACTGTGGGGTTTAAAAAAAGGCGGAGAGGGAGAGAAAAATAGAAAAATATTTTTTTAAATCAGGCAGTGGTAAGTTTATTTTACTTCTTCAGTCAGCCTCTGGTAGGTGGACAAAAAACTATCTAGGGAGCCATTGGAGTGTTTTGTTGTGCAGCACGCAGGTGATTTTCACAATGAATACAATACCTGAAAGCGCAGGGGGGTGATGTATCGGATCTTACCTCCTGGGTGGCTTGGAAGACTTATCTGCAAGCCAAGCTTCTCTGATGATAGACAGGCTAGAGAAACTCCACTGATACTGGGTTCTCGCACCACCTAGTGGTTAGATCTATTACTACAAACAGAAAATGAGGCTGTAAAGACTTCCAGGAGAATAAACTAGAATGCACAAGGGACCTCAATAAGTCCTGCAAAACAAAATTAGATCACAATGATGCCACAAGAGCTGCAGCACAGAACTAATTAGTACCAAGTAGCAAAGCTTGAGTTTTCTATTACACCATCTGCACCCAAATGATTCCCACAGCTCACTTCTTTAACTTATGCAGCTTATAATAGCCTTTCTTTTGAATATAGATTTTGTATTTGCTTTGCAATAGGTGGTGAAAATGTACCGTATAGCTGTCAAAATGTAAATATGTACACTACAAATACACACAATCGTTTAGCAAAATAAACCTTCAAGAGAACATCGTTTAGCAAAATAAACCTTCAAGAGAACTTAGTGTTGTGTTGTAAATGACATTTATTCATTACCAGTGATAGTTAGTTGTTAAACTTTTTTGTTTTGCTGATTTATTACTATGAAAATACAAAATTGTAAATTGACTTTGCAGTGTGGGTTGAATCATTTTGATAATATTTAATCTATTTATTATGAATGTGTTGTGTTTTTTTTCCAGAATGCGCGCAATTTTCAGGATTTTGACTGCCAGGTGAGTATCTTTTTTTTTTTCTTGCCTTGTAAATAGGCAGCTGAAATTTTGTTTATGGATGAGAAATAGTTGTAATACATAAATGCTAATCCTAGTTGTCTATTGCCTTTAATGCTATAGTTAGCTATAAACTGTTTAAAATATCAAGGGAAGCCTTAAGCAGTGCATTATAGATCTGGGTAAAAGGAATATTCCAGTTAAAAAAAACTTTATTCAATACATGGTGTAATGCAATGAGAGCAAAATAACACAATAATAATTAATTGAAATCCAAATGATAACATATGGAAGTCTGTATTCATAACTGTAGTGTAAAAATGAGATCACAGGTTGATTTAACTTCTGTTGAAATTCCTTAAGTCAATTCAAAATGAAGTTTAGTAGTGTGTATGGCCTGTATGCACTACATACGACATGTAAGCAGGCTTCTGACGAGATGAGGGATGTTCTTCTGAGACATCATCTCCCAGATGTGGATGAGGGCACCAGTCAACTCCTGAACAATCTGTGACGTAACTTAATGATGGTGGTGATGGATGGAAGGAGATAGAATGTCCCAGAGATGCTTCATTGGATTCAGGTTTCGGGATCAGGCAGGTCTGTCCACTGCTGTATTGCCTTCATTTTGCAGGAACTCCTGAGACACTCCCATTTCAGTATATTTTCTGGAAAATGCCAATCAGGTTCCACTTTGTTGAGCACAAGTCTTCATACCATCTTCATGGAGTCTGTTTGGGACAGTTTGTGCAGAAACATGCGCTCTAGTGGCTTGCCGGAGGTCGTTTTGTCCGCCTATGGCAGTGCACAAATGAGGAGACCATGGTCTTAATTAGGGATGTCCGATAATGGGTTTTTTGCCGATATCCGATATTCCGATATTGTCCAACTCTTAATTACCGATACCGATATCAACCGATACCGATATATACAGTCGTGGAATCAACACATTATTGTGCCTAATTTGGACAACCAGGTATGTGAAGATAAGGTCTTTTAAAAAAAAAAAAAAAAAAAAAAGATAAATAAATTAAAAACATTTTCTTGAATAAAAAAGTAAGTAAAACAATATAAAAACAGTTACATAGAAACTAGTAATTAATGAAAATGAGTAAAATTAACTGTTAAAGGTTAGTACTATTAGTGGACCAGCAGCACGCACAATCATGTGTGCTTACGGACTGTATCCCTTGCAGGCTGTATTGATATATATTGATATATAATGTAGGAACCAGAAATATTAATAACAGAAAGAAACAACCCTTTTGTGTGAATGAGTGTAAATGGGGGACGGAGGTTTTTTGGGTTGGTGCACTAATTATATTATAAGATAATAACTTATCTGTACTGTAAAGTTCAAATTTGAATGACAATAAAAAGTTGTAAGTGTATCTTGTGTTTATTATGTTGATTTAATAAAAAAAACAAAAAACGATACCAATAAAAAAAAATGATACCGATAATTTCCGATATTACATTTTAAAGCATTTATCGGCCGATATTATCGGACATCTCTAGTCTTAATGCTAGATTGTTGCCCCCTATGTGTCTCCTGGTTTACTGGCCTGTCTCCTGGTATGTACTTCATGCTCTAGACACTGTTAGGGCGGCCTTTTCGCCATGGCGCACAATGTGCTATTATGGCTGAGTTGCAGAAATAGCAATGAGGGCTGTGGCAAAATTTAAAAGTGATCATAATCAGCCAGAAAAGATGACAACAGGCATCCATTGATTGATTGATTGAAGCTTTTATTAGTAGATTGCACAGTTCAGTACATATTCCGTACAATTGACCACTAAATGGTAATACCCGAATAAGTTTTTCAACTTGTTTAAGTCGGGGTCCACGTAAACACTCTCTGGCCACCATATTTAGGACCTTTCCTTTAAATAAAGGTTGTCTTGCTAATTGTCTCTCATTTGCATAACAGAAATTGAGTCACAGTCAGTGAACCAGTCATGCTTTATTGTACACGAGTGACAGGCGTGGCTTGTTCTTATGGTTTGTTTTATCGTTGTTTTGTTGTGGTTTGTGCCAAAAATCCAGTCTTACTCAAGTAATTGGATTTGAATGGCAACAACTTTTTCTAGTTAGTGCAGCATCCCCAGAGAGAAAGAGGCAAACTATGTTTATATGTAGTTTGTCTCCATGTATGCAGTGATCGAGCGCGCATCTAACTTTGAACCTAAGGCAGTTCTTCTCAAATATGTGACAAGAAGAAAAGCTCTGACTTGCTTGAGGATAGCTCTCTGCTGGGTTGCATGTACAGTATGTATAAATCCCTAGACGCAGAATATACAAACCCCGTTTCCATATGAGTTGGGAAATTGTGTCAGATGTAAATATAAACGGAATACAATGATTTGCAAATCATTTTCAACCCATATTCAGTTAAATATGCTACAAAGACAACATATTTGATGTTCAAATTGATTAAATTTTTTTTTTGTTGCAAATAATCATTAACTTTAGAATTTGATGCCAGCAACACGTGACAAAGAAGTTGGGAAAGGTGGCAATAAATACTGATAAAGATGAGGAATGCTCATCAATCACTTATTTGGAACATCCCACAGGTGAACAGGCAAATTGGGAACAGGTGGGTGCCATGATTGGGTATAAAAGTACATTCCATGAAATGCTCAGTCATTCACAAACACGGATGGGGCGAGGGTCACCACTTTGTCAACAAATGCGTGAGCAAATTGTTGAACAGTTTAAGAAAAACCTTTCTCAACCAGCTATTGTAAGGAATTTAGGGATGTCACCATCTACGGTCCGTAATATCATCAAAGGGTTTAGAGAATCTGGAGAAATCACTGCACGTAAGCAGCTAAGCCCATGACCTTCGATCCCTCAGGCTGTACTGCATCAACAAGCGACATCAGTGTGTAAAGGATATCACCACATGGGCTCAGGAACACTTCAGAAACCCACTGTCAGTAACTACAGTTGGTCGCTACATCTGTAAGTGCAAGTTAAAACTTTCTTATGCAAGGCGAAAACCGTTTATCAACAACACCCAGAAACGGCGTCGGCTTCGCTGAGCCTGAGCTCATCTAAGATGGACTGATACGAAGTGGAAAAGTGTTCTGTGGTCTGACGAGTCCACATTTCAAATTGTTTTTGGAAACTGAGGACGTCGTGGCGTCCGGACCAAAGAGGAAAAGAACCATCCGGATTGTTCTAGGCGCAAAGTAGAAAAGCCAGCATCTGTGATGGTATGGGGGTGTATTAGTGCCCAAGACATGGGTTACTTACACATCTGTGAAGGCGCCATTAATGCTGAAAGGTACATACAGGTTTTGGAGCAACATATGTTGCCATCCAAGCAACGTTACCATGGATGCCCCTGCTTATTTCAGCAAGACAATGCCAAGCCATGTGTTACATCAACGTGGCTTCATAGTAAAAGAGTGCGGGTACTAGACTGGCCTGCCTGTAGTTCAGACCTGTCTCCCATTGAAAATGTGTGGCGCATTATGAAGTCTAAAATACCACAACGGAGACCCCCGGACTTAAGCTGTACATCAAGCAAGAATGGGAAAGAATTCCACCTGAGAAACTTAAAAAATGTGTCTCTTCAGTTCCCACACCTTTACTGAGTGTTGTTAAAAGGAAAGGCCATGTAACACAGTGGTGAACATGCCCTTTCCCAACTACTTTGGCACGTGTTGCAGCCATGAAATTCTGAGTTAATTATTATTTGCAAAAAAAAAAAAAAGTTTATGAGTTTGAACATCAAATATGTTGTCTTTGTAGCATATTCAACTGAATATGGGTTGAAAAGGATTTGCAAATCATTGTATTCCGTTTATATTTACATCTAACACAATTTCCTAACTCATATGGAAACGGGGTTTGTACGACAGGGGTCTGAAATAGCTAGCTTGCATAAAGACAATAAATAGGCCTTTTTCCACCAAAGGTTTAGGAACTTTAGGTTCTACTACTTTAAGTTCACAACTGTAGAAGTTTGTTTCCACCGCATTTAACGGTTCAGGTAGTTTATACAAATCAGGTTGGTGACGTATGGATGATTAGTACATTACATTTCTACGCCGATGTAATGTACAGTAAATAAAGAGTCGTATTTATTTTACTAAAGTGTAAGTAAATCCAATACAAATCAATAATATACAAAAGCATATGACTTAAAAACAAAGTATCGGATTTTACATAAAAAGATCAGATTTGCGTCAGCCTGTTAGCTTTAGCATTTGGTTCACTCGGGTTGAGAAGAATTACTCAACAACTGGTCACACACTACTTTTACAGCATGTAACAAAGTAAATATTGAATATTTTATGTGATTTACCTTTGTCCACTAAGGTCGGACTACCAGTGAGCTGCTTCGAAGTTCGGCTGAATGCTTTATAATTCATCTGTAAATACGTAAATACAATAGTCTGTACACTTCTCGTAGCTTAGCGTAATGAAATTAAGTTCGTAAAAATGCATAAACAATATCAAACTGTAGATTGGTTTAAAGACTACGGCTGAGTAAAAACACTGCAAGATAGTTCCACTAATTAGCGTTTTTCAGCACACAGACGCCACACAAAAGTTCTTGCATGTCAAAAAATCCCTTTGTTCTTCTTTCTCTTCATTATCAAGTATAAAACACAAGAAATTTCGACTCGCATTCTTTAATGGCAGTATTTGTGTCCGAAAACAAAGTTTTTAGCAATGTTTTCTTTTTTCTAAGGGTGGCGTCACATTTGAGAAGCACTGCCCTTAGGCGACATTAAAATAAAATAAATTGATCTGTGCTGTGGGTGGGTAGAGTGAGCAAATCAAGCATTCCTTTGCTTTCACCAGTGACAGCCTGTCATTAACTTCCCATGTTCACTGTAAACAAACATGGCGTCGATCGTATGGGACTTATTCACTGTTTCAAACGGAGACATTTTGCATGCAATTTGCACGAGGGAAAAAAATTAATCGAGCTTCAACACATCAAACCTTATCAGCCATGAGACGCTAGCATGCGACAATATTTTGAAGTTAAAGTTAAAGTACCAATTATTGTCACACACACACTTGTGGTGAAATTTGTCCTCTGCATTTGACCAATCCTCTTGTTCACCCCCTGGGAGGTGAGGGGAGCAGTGGTGGGGCAGGGGTCGGGAACCTTTTTGGCTGAGAGAGCCATAAAAGCCAAATATTTTTAAAATGTATTTCCGTGAGAGCCATATAATATCTTTTAACACTGAATACAACTAAATGCATGGATTTTTAAGTAAGATCAAGTATAATAAGTCTCTTATTCTTTTTAATAACATTGTTATTCTGAAGCTAACCAATAATAAATAAAATACTTCTTACCATTAATGCGACTTTTTGAACAGGTGCGGTAGAAAATGGATGGATGGATTAAAATGCATGACAATGTTTGATATTTTGAACGTTATTTTTAACACTGTGATTACCAGCGGAATCATTCATTACTTATCGTGTTAAGCAATGTCAGCTAAGATTGATCTGAGAGCCAGATGCAGTCATCAAAAGAGCCACATCTGGCTCGAGAGCCATAGGTTCCCTACCCCTGCCATAGGGCAAAGGCCCATTGTTGGGCTGCAAGCACCCCCTATTGGTGCTCAGTTATAATACACTTTTCCACCACTTTCAGCAGTAATATCAAACAAAGATATGTCTGGAGCTAAAGTCATAGTTATGTAAAAAAAAAAAATTATGACTGAAGTGGTGAAGCTGTATTTTCATTTGCACTTACATTTTATTGCTAGTCTAATAAACATTCTAACTATTAATTTAGTTAGAATGTATTCATTTTAGAACAATGTAATTATATGTGAATTTATTTTTCATCACTATTTTTTAGTCCCTTTTTTATGCAGTGTATTTAATTAGTATTTATTTTTAAGATCAGCCTGACTAAGCCGTGATAATAATCTTTGTAATTTACTAATGTTTTTTTATCTGACAAAGTTTATCCTGTTAAACTTTAAGTACCGGTAGGTTAGATGTAATTATGGAATACGATTAAAATCAAGAGTAAGATTACTCAATTAGTGTTAATATTTGAGTAGGCCCCGACCCCTCTGTAGTGGAATAGTTGGGCCCTGAGGTCAAAAAGGTTAAGAACTCCTGTCTTAAAACATCCAGGTCTTACACATTTGTAGATGTATTTAATTAAGATAGACAAAGATAGTGCATATCGATCAAAATCTTCATGTAAATATGCAGGATAATAACTAGTGGCTAATTGCAGTCTTTAGTGCCTTGGGGGCATGTTGATGTTTAGTACAAAATTGCATTTAGCATAAAATAAATCCAAATCAGAAACGTACAGTAGATTAACAGATAAAAAAAATTGCTTAAAATTGTGTGCACATGACACTTGTCACTCTATTATTTAACAGAAATGTACAGTATTGTCATTAATTAAAAATATTAGCATTGGCTAACTTACTGTTTAACCAGCATTGGCCTGATCAGCATTGGTCAGATTCGGATTTCAGCGGCTTAAGCGATTCAACAGATTACGCATGTATTGAAACGGATGGTTGTAGTGTGGAGGCAGGTAGCGAAAACCAAATTGAAGAAGAAACTGAAGCTATTGAGCCATATCGGTTTGAACCGTATGCAAGCGAAACCGACGAAAACGACACGACAGCCAGCGACACGGGAGAAAGCGAGGACGAATTTGGCGATCGCCTTCTAACCAACGATTGGTACGTGTTTGTTTGGCATTAAAGGAAACTAACAACTCTGAACTAGGTTTACAGCATATGAAATACATTTGGCAACAACATGCACTTTGAGAGTGCAGACAGCCCAATTTTCATCAATTAATATATTCTGTAGACATACCCTCATCCGCTCGCAGATTTCTTTGACTTTATCGTTGGAAATGCATCTGCTTTGAGTGTCTGTATCCACACATTCTTGCCATCTCTGTCGTAGCATAGCTTTCGTCGGTAAAGTGTCCGGAACAAACGTCCAATTTCTTGCCACTTTCGCATCTTTGGGCGACTGGTGCAACTTGAATCCGTCCCTGTTCGTGTTGTTACACCCTCCGACAACACACCGACGAGGCAAAAGTATGCGGAACAAACGTCCAATTTCTTGCCACTTTAGCATTTTTGGGCCACTGGTGCAACTTGAATCCGTCCCTGTTCGTGTTGTTACACCCTCCGACAACACACCGACGAGGCATGATGTCTCCAAGGTACGGAAAACAGTCGAGAAAACAGAAAATAACAGAGCTGGTTTGACTCGAGAGCGAATAATAGAAAGGCGTTTAATTCGCCAAAATTCACCCATTTAGAGTTCGGAAATCGGTTAAAAAAAAAAGTGGTCTTTTTTCTGCAACATCAAGGTATATATTGACGCTTACATAGGTCTGGTGATAATGTTCCCCTTTAACCTGAGGTCCTATTGATTTGTAGCCTTTTTATTTCAAACTGCAGTCTTCCAAAATGTTCCATAAAGGTCCATTCAAATTCTATTTTTTTCTATTTTATTTTTACAATTTGTTTTGTGGCACATTTAGGCTCTATCCAAGTTAGGATTGTTTGGCCCTGGCGATGCCCTTCTCATGTTTCTGCAGTTTACCCGAGTGTATTATGCGTCAGGAAGGACATATTTCTCATAGCTTAGTTTGTTTACAGTGTAGAACTCATCGATCTCCTCTTGCTTTGTTGTAATGGCGGATATTTTGGTATCGTAAAACAGTAAATAGAAAGACAGTCGGCGAGACCACATCATCCTGTATGAACCAGAAACTCTTCATAACGAACAAGGCTGTATAGTGTGTACCTCTGATGTCTTGTACTGTACATGTACAAGACAACTGAGGCTTCAATGGAGGGGAGGGGTCATCACTCATCGTGGTGATTGCACCATCCCTCTGTGCTGCTGCTGATGTTATGCTCAAGTTGTTTTAAGGGGCAAACTCCTAATTCTTACGCCACAAATGGCCCACTGGCATTGTATGTTTGAAGCTGCACGGCTGTGCGGAGGGAAAGGGGACACAATGACCGTGTGCGGAGAGAGTGTCAGAGAGGACAGCCTCTGTACAGGGCGTGGTACTGCTGCAGTCTTGTGCTATTTATGACGTTCTCGCTGTACCGGGGGATGGCGTGACTCAGTCTCCTCCACCCATTGGAACTGCAGAGGTTTTAACGTGCTTTTAGGAACAAAGAGCCATTTTATCCAGATGGAAATGTTTTATTTGTACAATTTCATCAGCAGTTGATGCAGTAAAATCGGCATTCTTTTATTTATTTATTTTTACTATTTTTGCATTTGTGATTGCTTTTCTTAGTGATATGATTTTCTTAATTAGTCATCCTTTATAAGGTACTAATTATTACTACTTGTAGGGTTTGGATGGTTCATCTTTGCCCCTGCTTGAAATGGCAGAACATATCACTGGCAGTTTCATATTGTACCCAGCAGAGGGCACCAGTCGCCTATTTATGAGAGTAGTATTGTGCATAAATGAGGCGTTCTACCATTAAGTTATATAAAACACAACATTTGACAGTCTTCAAATATAGTAAAATACAGCTTGAAGCAAAAAAGGCTTTCAAATTGTGAAAGAAGGATGTAGTGAAATCAAATCATTTTTGAATGCCATTTTTGGGAACAATTTGGGAAAGACTCTTTCCCATTCAAGCATGACTGTGCCACGATGGCCATATTGGTTCATAATGTTTTGATGAGTTTGGTGATAGCTCATACAGAGCCTTGACCTTAACCATGGTTGGGTTGCATGTGACGTCACGTCCGGTTGGGTTGCTGTTGCCTTAGACCAGTGCTTCTCAAATATTTTCTGTTGTGCCCCCTTAGAAGAAATTAATATTTTCCACTGTGACTATACATACTATATTTTTTAAATACAATTGTTAACTATATCCCTGCATAACATTTTAAGCTTACTAACATTTAAAGGAAACAACTCACTGGTCTTTCCTCATCTCCCACCGTGGTTGCAGTGAAGGCAAGTGCTACATATGCTTCATCACATTCTGGTATCTCAAAAAAAAGCATGTTCCCCGAGGTCACACACGCGCACCCCCTGGTATGACATCGCGCCCACCCCCCACCCCACTATTTGAGAAGGACTCCCTTAGACCCAAGCACTTTGGGGCCTACTGCCAGCATGCAAAAATGCCAAATACGTGTTACATATATCTTGATATTGCTAAATATTTTAGGAACTAAACATTTATCTTGACTCGGGGGGGGGGGGTTTAAATTTAGAGAAAAAAATGTGGCTGGGGGCTGGTATATTTGATTTTTAGGAACATTAAAGGCCTACTGAAATGCGATATTCTTATTTAAACGGGGATAGCGGGTCCATTCTATGTGTCATACTTGATCATTTCGCGATATTGCCATATTTTTGCTGAAAGGATTTAGTAGAGAACATCGACGATAAAGTTCGCAACTTTTGGTCGCTGATAAAAAAAGCCTTGCCTCTACCGGAAGTAGCAGACGAGTAGCGTGACGTCACAGGTTGTGGAGCTCCTCACATCTGCACATTGTTTACAATCATGGCCACCAGCAGCGAGAGCAATTCGGACCGAGGAAGTGACGATTTCCCCATTAATTTGAGCGAGGATGAAAGATTCGTGGATGAGGAAAGTGAGAGTGAAGGACTAGAGGGCAGTGGGAGCGATTCAGATAGGGAAGATGCTGTGAGAGGCGGGTGGGACCTGATATTCAGCTGGGAATGACTAAAACAGTAAATAAACACAAGACATATATATATATTAGCCACAACACAACCAGACTTATATTTAATATGCCACAAATTAATCCTGCATAACAAACACCTCCCCCCTCCCATCCATATAACCTGCCAATACAACTCAAACACCTGCACAACACACTCAATCCCACAGCCCAAAGTACCGTTCACCTCCCCAAAGTTCATACAGCACATATATTTCCCCAAAGTCCCCAAAGTTACGTACGTGACATTCACATAGCGGCACGCACGTACGGGCAAGCGATCAAATGTTTGGAAGCGTACTCACGGTACCGTGTCTGCGTATCCAACACAAAGTCCTCCTGGTAAGAGTCTCTGTTGTCCCAGTTCTCCACAGGCCAATGGTAAAGCTTGACTGTCATCTTTCGGGAATGTAAACAATGAAACACCGGCCGTGTTTGTGTTGCTGCAGTCGGCCGCAATACACCGCTTCCCTCCTACAGCTTTCTTCTTTGCTGTCTCCATTGTTCATTGAACAAATTGCAAAAGATTCACCAACACAGATGTCCAGAATACTGTGGAATTTTGCGATGAAACAGACGACTTAATAGCTGGCCACCATGCTGTCCCAAAATGTCCTCTACAATCCGCGACGTCACGCGCTGACGTCATCATACCGAGACGTTTTCAGCAGGATATGTCGCGCAAAATTTAAAATTGCACTTTAGTAAACTAACCCGGCCGTATTGGCATGTGTTGCAATGTTAAGATTTCATCATTGATATATAAACTGCGTGGTCGGTAGTAGTGGGTTTCAGTAGGCCTTTAATACAAAACCTCACAATAATGTCTGATTGAATGCTAAAAACGTTATGACAGACCGCCTTAAAAAATGGAATGGAATTAAAAAATGTTTTTACTGAATGAGACACCCACAATGTACATGAAAATAAAGAATGTGGGTTTTACAATATTAACTATAAACGATAAAACACTGAATATTGACAGCATATGAACATCACACAGCCTCTCGATTGACATATTTTACAATCAAGCAAAAAGCTTAACGGGCCTTAATTTGCCCAGGTCTGGTATAGAGGGAAAGATGAATGCAGCAATTTGCAGTGACATCCTGGATGAAAACTTGCCCAGAGCGCTTCGAAACTCAGCCTGACAACAACCCTTAGCACACAGCCAAGATATCAAAGGAATTACTTCAGGACAGCTCTGTAAATGTTCTTGAGTGGCATAGCCGTAGCCCAGACTTTAATCTGATTGAACATCTCTGAAAATGGCTTTGCACCAACGCTTCCCAACCAACCTGATGGAGCTTGAGAAGTGCTGCAAAGAAGAATGGGCGAAACTGCCCAAAAATAGGTGTGCCAAGCAACGTTCCCTCTAAGGTGCGCACCTGCGCAATTGCGCACTGCTCACGCGTCCTCTGTGCACAGCAAATCTATGCCGCACAAAAAATCAAATCCCACTCTAAACAAAATAAACAAATCGTTTGTTTTGTATGATTTTGCAATGCAACTGTGAGTAAAAGGGGACGAAAGGCAGCCACAAAAGATAAAACAATGTTTGTCAACACTTAAATTATTATAATGTCTGTGGAGACACTTAAAGGAGGACAGGAATTTCATCGGTCCCTTTATTTAGCGAAATTGTTTGTCGGCCATAACCACACCAAAACAATGTGTAAAATACTTTTATCTAGCAAAACTGGTCGTTGTCTACCGTACAAACCAAGCCAAAAGCAACTCTTTGTCATCTGTTATATCAACATCAGCCGCTTGCTCTCTCTCTCACCTGCACCAACACATACACTATGGCAATTAGCCACTGGTGCGTTTATGGCCACACAAAAAGTTGGACAACTCCAACACTACACGTAAAGTGTAAATTTCAGGTCGTTTTACTATGACTCCTCAATCAGTGTGCTTATTCTACTGTCATTTGTTAAAAATGTTATTTTTTGGATATTAATCATGAAATGATGTTACAGGACTACATAATTGCTAATAAAAATATTTATTTTACGGACAGAAAGTTAATAAACACTTCATCTCATGCAACATGTGAACGTTTTAAGGGGAACTAAATGTGATCTCTGAAAGGGGTACACAATCTTTCCAAAGCAGGACCCCCACCCAGGCATAAAATACTATAGTGCATAGCTGATTAAAAAAAAACAATATCTAAGTGGGCCAAATCACATACAGTATATTAGAAAATAATCTCTTGAAATTGACTAGTCACTTGATTATAATAATAAGACATACACACATGTGTGGGTATATATATATATATATATATATATATATATATATATATATATATATATATATATATATATATATATATATATATATATATATATATATATATATATATATATATATATATATATATACCCACACATGTGTGTATGTCTTATTATATATATATATATATATAGGTATCTGTTTATATTTTATTTTATTTCTGATTACTATTATTATTAATGTATTATTATTTATTTTTCTTTTCTTTTTTTTTCTTTTTTCTTTTTTTTTTTTTCTTTCTTTCTTTGTTTATTTAATTGATGTATTTGTAGATATTACTTTGTTTTTTTGTTGTTTCTTTCTTTTTTGGGGGGGGGAGTGGTATGGGTGGGATATAAACAAAAATATTTTGACATTTAGGGCAGACAATAGATATATGATTGATGTGAATATGATGTAATGGATAGGAATGTCTGATGCTGGATGTCAATAAAAATAAAATGAAAAAAAATAAATAAATAATAATAAGACATTTAAATTGTTATGTCAGGTTTGAGACAAATGTGCTGCTGGCATGACCACAGTGTGCACGTCTGTATTCCACTGAATGCTCAGGGTGTTTGTGCGTTTGCTTACACACATGAAAAATTAGAGGGAACATTGGTGCCAAGCTTCTGGCATCGTATTCAGAAAGACTTGAGCCTGTAATTGCTGCCAAAGATGCATCAACAAAGTATTGAGCAAAGGCTACTGAATACTTATGTACATGTGATTTCTTAGTTTTTTATATTCAAGAAATTTACAAGAAGATCTAAAAAACGAACTTGTTCACATTGTCATTATGGGGTATTGTGTGTAGAACTTTTGAGGACAAAATTAATTACTTCCATTTTGGAATAAGGCTATAACATAACAAAATGTGGAAAAAGTGAAGCGCTGTGAATACTTTCTGGATGCACTGTATTAAAGAAAAACATGAATTTCACACCGTGAAGCACTCCAGATGCAGTATAGATGACAGCAAAAATGTTTGCTTGCAACAGTAGATCCATCCATCCATTTCTACCGCTTGTCCCTTTCGGGGTCACAGGTGTTGCTGGAGCCTATCTCAGCTGCATTCGGGCGGAAGGCGGGGTAGCAAAAACACCAAACACGACTTTATATTATATATGCTATGAGTGAATTGCGTGAAAACATCGGTAAATAAATATTGCTGAGTTTTCAACAATGTCCATCACTACCTTGTGCACCAACATTGTCCTTCACGGCCTTAAAAGGACTCACAGCGTCCAAATGACCAAAATGTCACTAATAAGTTCCCTTTATGTACTTTTTGCTCCAGCAAATCTAGCAGTCATTTCCCAACATATCAATTAGCTTTTGAGAAATGGGTAACCTAACTGTACTTGGAACGCCCCTTCTCCATCACAAGACTCAATATGCTGCCCCCCCATTTCCCCACATAAACCGTGTGGATAAAGACATGTGAAACTATTATTATAGTTATTTAATTGCGTGCTTTTGTCATCCTGGTCGATGATGACTTCAAAACTGATATGGTTAACATTATGAGCAAAAAATAAATACTAAAAGAATCGACATATCTGGACTTCCATGCTCTTCCATCTCCTCTTCCATAGCCTGTTTCCTCATGCTCTTTCAGCATTTCCTCAAGCATCTTGAGCAACATGAATAGAAAAGGGCGGAACATGGAATACTTGTGGCTTACCTTTTTTTTCCTCTCATTTTTGAGCCCGATGTCTGATCTTCTTTTTCCATTTTTCCGCGGGTTGTAACTCAGTCATTTTGCTGGAGTCTTTTAAAGACATTTCCATCCAAACTCAGACCAAAACCCTTTTTCTTCTAAGTCAGATTCATTGAAATGGTCGCTTGGTCCATTCCAAGTCAGTTTGACTGAAGACGTTCATACTTTGCTCATATTCCCATGATTTGGTAATGTATGCAGGCTGACACGTTCTTTAGTTGTATTGCTGCAACCTGTAACCATGCATCTGGCAGACATATTTAATAATTTCTTCAAATTATGCGCAAAAATATTGTGATTGGGGATGAAGATGCTACCAAAACACATTTTACGCAATATGAAAATGCTTCCAGTCTTCTGTAGGTCACGTCAGCAGGGTGATGCAGGCCGGCCCACATTTTGGAACTAAAAGGTGTTCTAAAACGTGCTGTAATTACAATTGTGTCTATTTTACCTTTTTAGGTACAAAACATATTAAACAAGTAGAGATGGCCGATAATGGCTTTTTTGCCGATATTCCGATATTGTCCAACTCTTAATTACTTATTCCGATATCAACTGATACCGATATATACAGTCGTGGAATTAACACATTATTATGCCTAATTTTATTGTGATGCCCAGCTGGATGCATTAAACAATGTAACAAGGTTTTCCAAAATAAATCAACTCAAGTTATGGAAAAAAAAATGCCAACATGGCACTGCCATATTTATTATTGAAGTCACAAAGTGCATTGTTTTTTTTAACATGCCTCAAAACAGCAGCTTGGAATTTGGGACATGCTCTCCCTAAAGGAGCATGAGGAGGTTGAGGTGGGCAGGGTTGGGGGGAGGGGGAAGGGAGTAGCGGGGGGTGGGGGGTGTATATTGTAGCGTCCCGGAAGAGTTAGTGCTGAAAGGGGTTCTGGGTATTTGTTCTGTTGTGATTATGTTGTGTTTATGTTGTGTTACGGTGCGGCTGTTCTCCCGAAATGTGTTTGTCATTCTTGTTTGGTGTGGGTTCACAGTGTGGCGCATATTTGTAACAGTGTTAAAGTTGTTTATACGGCCACCCTCAGTGTGACCTGTATGGCTATTGACCAAGTATGCTTGCATTCACTTGTGTGTTTAAAAAGCCGTAGATCTTATGTGATTGGGCCGGCACGTAAAGGCAGTGCCTTTAAGGTACGCCTCCAATATTGTTGTCTGGGTGGAAATCGGGAGAAATTCGGGAGGGGCACTGAAATTTGGGAGTCTCCCGGGAGTGTTGGCAAGTATGACTGGGAGACGCAACTGCTCTGTACTTCTCCCTACGTCCGTGTACCACTCCGTACAGCGGCGTTTTAAAAAGTCATACATTTTACTTTTTGAAACCGATACCGATAATTTCCGATATTACATTTTATAGCATTTATCGGCTGATAATATCGGCAGTCCGATATTATCGGACATCTCTCGAAATAAGTGCTACTGTTATCAGCATTAGAGGGGTCCTTTAATGCCTAATTCACGGACCCATTTAGATGTACAGAAGTGATGTGCCTGAGCCTCCATACTTTGGTACTTTTAATTCTTGTGAGTGTAGAAAGAAATGGGAGCGACCAGATACCTGTAGTTTGAAATGTCCACTTCAGTGATGTAGGTAAAATCTTTAAAAACTTGTGAAGTTTTTCAATTTAAGAGGTTATAGAGCCACTCACATTCAGTTGTTGTATAATACTGAATAAATAAACATTACTAAATGGAGATGTCCCGATCCCTATTGCGGGCCGATTTTTGCCTTTTTTAACTGATTGCCGATCTGCCGAGTCCAGCCGATCTTTACCGCAGCTGTGTAACAGAGTAAATGGTTGGCTTAACATGCTACACACTAGGTTGTACTGCGGTACTAATTAATTAAAAATAGAGATGTCCGATAATGGCTTTTTGGCCGATATCCGATATTCCGATATTGTCCAACTCTTAATTACCGATTCCGATATCAACCGATATATACAGTCGTGGAATTAACACATTATTATGCCTAATTTTATTGTGATGCCCAGCTGGATGTATTAAACAATGTAACAAAATGCCAACATGGCACTGCCTTATTTATTATTGAAGTCACAAAGTGCATTATTTTTTTAACATGCCTCAAAACAGCAGCTTGGAATTTGGGACATGCTCTCCCTGAGAGAGCAAGAGGAGGTTGAGGTGGGCGGGGTTGGGGGGGAGGCGGGGTTGAGGTGGGGAGGGGGTAGGGGGGTAGCGGGGGGGGGGTATATTGTAGCGTCTCGGAAGAGTTAGTGCTTCAAGGGGTTCTGGGTATTTGTTCTATTGTGTTTATGTTGTGTTACGGTGCGGATGTTCTCCCGAAATGTGTTTGTCATTCTTGTTTGGTGTGAGTTCACAGTGTGGCGCATATTTGTAACAGTGTTAAAGTTGTTTATACGGCCACCCTCAGTGTGACCTGTATGGCTGTTGACCAAGTATGCCTTGCATTCACTTGTGTGTGTGAAAAGCAGTAGATATTATGTGATTGGGCCGGCGGCACGCAAAGGCAGTGCCTTTAAGGCACGCCCCCTATATTGTTGTCTGGGTGGAAATCGGGAGAAATTCGGGAGAAAGGTTGCCCCGGGAGATTTCGGGAGGGGCACTGAAATTCGTGAGGGTTGGCAAGTATGACTGGGAGACGCAACTACTCTGTACTTCTCACTACGTCCGTGTACCACTCCGTACAGCGGCGTTTTAAAAAGTCATAAATTTTACTTTTTGAAACCGATACGGATAATTTACGATATTACATTTTAAAGCATTTATCGGCCGATAATATCGGCAGTCCGATATTATCAGACATCTCTAATTAAAAACAATACTAAACAGCCTTTGAAAAATACCTGTACTTTTTTTTCATTCGCATTCTACCGTGCGACGGTAACGTACAGATGTTGAGTGTGTCAAAATGAACACACAAGGCGCATACAGGCAAAAACAGTGTGGAGAGGAAGAATGGCAAAAAACAGCATTCCTACTGGTTGATAAAGAAGGTGCGTGAGGAGCAATATCAAGGTATTTGGGCTTCAAAACTACCAGAAGCGCCGCACTGCAAACAATGCAAGCGGTGCAAGCGCTGCTTTAAATGGGGACTGCACTTTTGGGGGGAATTTTGCCTATCGCTCACATTAATTATGAAAGACATGACGACGGGTGTATTTTTTTTAATATAAATTCTAACTTGTAAATAAAAGTTCGCTTACAACGGAACCAATGGGAAGTCCTCCATTACGCCCATAAAACCCAATAAAAACACATCTAAAAAGCGCCAACAATACTCCATTTACATTTCGTGAGTTGAATATTAACCAAGTATTAGTGATATTGTTATAAGCGCTAATGCACACAAACTATTCATAGCGGCACCGTGACTACAAGTTTGTGTGCCGATATTGACAAAATCTAAGGTCAGCTGCTTTTTTGCTTCCCTGCTCGTGGAAGTTTTATTGTAGATCATAAATCATGCCTCTCACCTGGATAGTAGAAGGATGAGGATGTTATCCGACAACTTGGTGCACTTTGACAGACAATTTAGACCCGGAAATGGCGAGAATGACACAAAAAGACGCTTGGTTCCACCCCCCTTTTCGTCGCGAGGATTATGAGTAATTTTTCATCCAAACGAGAATATAACAAGGTTCTATCAATCGGCATCCTGATGACAACAGACATTGTACAGTAACCAAAGCTGGGTTTATTATGTTTGTTGGCGCTCATGAAGTATGGAGGGAGTTTTTAATCAGTGATGTAGTTAAAAAATAAGCAAACGTGATACGGTTTTGAAATTAATCTGCCACATATTCCTAAAATGATCAAAATACGTAAATTTCAAATGTTATTATGAATGTGCCTTTTAGTACTTTACATATATACTTACAGCATGTATATAAAACCTTAATGGAGGTGTTTTGGTGTTCCTTTAAGGGCTTTATAGGCAGAATAGAGCGACTCCCTAAAGGCTACATTGTAAGTGGACTTTTAATCGCATTTTTTTAGTATTTAGAATGCATAAAAAAAGAAAAACATATGTGTTCTTATCTTACATAAGGATTGTGAATGATAGGCCAAATTCCCCAAAAAGTGCAGTTCCCCTTTGAATTGAATTGAAGTATTTATTTCAAACCTGCACAGTACAACAACACAGTTTTTTTTTTACATCTTGGCAGAAACATTTGTGCAAGGCTTGAAAAGGGGTTGGATGAAGCAGATGCTTATAATATCCCAACCCTTCTATTTCATTCCATATTTAACATAAACAATATAATACAAGAACAATACCATACAAACAAAAAAACCTACCTTGCCAAAGGTGGCATGACGTATTACAATCTTTGCTTCAACTTAGGTAAACATTTAAATAACAATCATCCAGACCTGTACAAGGAGTTTAAAGGTAATGTAGTTAACCAGCTCCCCTTCAATCAATCAATCCCTTTTGTGTATATATAGATACGTAGACGCGCACACAGCTGCCTTGTTGCCAAATATTAGCGCAGTCCAAACTGCCCGTATAGCGTAAACTAATGCAAGTAAAATGACTGAATTTTGTTACAAATTCCTACGATTTGTGTTTTATTTTAAACAATTTTTATTTTTTACCTGCTACATGTATTATCTGTGTACTTTTAGCCATAGTATTGTTTTTAGTATTTACTAATGATTGTAGCACAGATCGAAATTGGCAACCATAAATCATGAAGCATTTAATACAATGTCAGTAAAGCTTTCTACGCTATTCTAACGTAATCCTAGATTATGGCAGACTATATGTAATATATACAATTGTAAATAGTTCTTTGAGTGCAATAAGAAACGCCTAGTGTGTTTAATGCCTTTTAATTTTTATTTAAATTTTACAAAATTGTTCTTTGAGTGCAATTACAAACATATGTTTAAGGTACAGTATCGTAAGATTTTCTGTTAAAGTGAAGCCAATAATGACATTTGTTTTTGGTCCCCTTTATTTTGAAACGTATCAAAATACATTTTGGTACCGGTTCCGGAAATATGAGTATCGGGACACCCTTACTACACACACACACACTGAGTAGGACGACACAAGAAGCTAACCGCTAAAGCTTCAATGTAAAGTGGAGGTGATCAGTCTAGTTGTCGAGACTATTTATACCTATTATAGTCCATCCATCCATCCATTTTCTACCGCGTGTCCCTTTCGGGGTATAGTATCATTATATAAACTATACTAAAGTGATGAGACCAATATTTTTCTATTTCCTGTTTTTATTACAATATAATTGTTAAAGTGTTTTTTGTTTGTTGGTTACTTGTTATACAACATTTTCAGTTCTATAATCTATCGTCACAGTATTGGATCGGGACTTGAAATCAGATTTGGCTCGCAGGCCAAAAACGGTGTTAGGTTTCCCCCCCCCAAGTCAAAACTGAAAGCAGCTCTATGTCACATGTTTGCAACCCAGCAATAGAAACAAAGATTGTGAGTCTGTGTTTGACAAATATTTTTTGAGATGACTCCAGTGGGCAAGAATGCAAACTTGCATGTTTTAAAGTCTTGTAGAAAGCTGCGGTTTAAAATTCCTGTATGTTTAATGGCCAGCTGCCCTAACACTTATGTCCATATGTTGTATTCATTTGTGCCAATAGCACCCTCTGCAGGTCAGTTCGATCAAGTTGAATTAGTGCACAAGCTGCTGTTGCTTCATCAGACCAATGAGAGGCCCACATTTTCCACAAGACACCCCCCTTCCCCTCCCCTTGCTGGGGGCTATAGGTTGCAGAGGGGTGCCTGTCTTGACTAACACAGGCACCCTTCACAACTATGTAGAGGACATAGGAGAGGTTAGAAATCAATATGTATGCGGATCAAATGACTCAATGTAATTGATATTGCGATAGTTAAAAAATAACAGTAGTTGTAATTCAGTAAGAGTTTTACCATATACAATGTTTAAAGGACGGCATGCCTAGGAAAGTAAATAAGTACATCTGAATGTGACGAGAGCCCATTTGCTGATGCGGCAGCCAGTGCAGGGGGAGTGGTCAAAGTCACTCTCCTCATCTTGTTTCTGTCAGCGTCATTGCATGATGTCAGCAGCCTTGCTATTTTCCTGGACGGACTCTAATGCATCCTTTGCACCCCCATCAACCCCACTCTCTCGCTCATGCCTCCTCCCCTCCTTCCTGTTTTCCCCACTATTGCTCCACCCTCTACCCACCTGACCCTCTGCAATCCAATTAGACGCACTGCTGGCGGAACGTGCGGACGCACGGTGACTACTAAGCACAGTCTGCCTTCTCCCACTCCTCCCACTGTCTTTTCCCTCGTCTCCTCTCGCTCTCCCTCTCCGTCGATCTGCATCCTCTCCGCCCCTCATCCTCAGCTTCCATTCACATTATTTGCCCATCTCTCCTTCACTCCCTCCTTGCTGTGTTTCTCTCTCTCTCTCTCTCTCTCTCTCTCTCTCTCTCTGTCTTGTCGGTCCTGCTCTCGCCTCCCAAACCTCCATCCCTTCTTTTCGTCCAACCTTCCTCTCCTCCTCTCCCTCCTCCTCCTTCCGTAGCTCTTCAAAGCTGCCGAGCACACGCTCGCACTTAGCATAACACAGCCCTCTCCTGTGTAGGTAACAATGTCAGCTATTTTGGATCTGGACCAGATTGCAAGCTGTGGCAATGGAGTGGTGAGTGACAAATGGATCTTGATACACCTGACTGGAAGCTTGCAGCTAAGGGGTTTGCTTCCGATTAGGGGGTGGGTTAATGTGTGATTTCCCCGTGGATTTAGTTAAAACAGCTGAGGACAAAGCTGCTGGTAGTCCTGTAGACTTCTTGTCACCACCTTTTTTTTTTTTTGGACATGCAGTAGCTGTTTGGTGTGCATGTCCATACGAGGAGTTGGTTCAGTCTGAAAAAATGCAAGGACTTTGTTTTCTGCCTGCCAGGGTCATATATGTTTTGGGTTTACATCCCACATGTTGTTTGTGATATTTCCCGGTGAATGGCTATACGGTTTGCTCTTTTTTCCCCCTCTTTAGAAGGTCACACCAGAGCAACAACACGCTAAATCTAATATAGCAGCTCCTTCCCTCCTCTGCAGAGACTTTGAATTTGATGACACGCATACTGACCCTTTGCTGCAGTTATGAAAAGGTCGTGTCATAGAAAGCGAGATTACTCCAGTATGTGTGCATGTACGGCCCTGCGTACACTGAAGCTGCTGACTGCTCATGGTTTCTGCCCTGTAATGCTGCACACAGAGGTGATTGATATCATTCCAGGCAGGGCGGGGTGAACATGGAATGGGGGGGGATTGATAAGAAATTGCTGGAAGAACAAGAGAGCATGACATACTGCTCTTTTTTTTCTGTTTTCTGCTGCTGCTGCTGCACCTTACCCTTATTTCATTCTTTGACTACAGTCGTGTAACCTTCCAGTTGCCCTGAGCAACCTCCTGAATTCTTAATGTCCCCTCAAAGCAGCCACACAAACAAAACGCCACCACGATTGCAATAGAAAGAAAGAAACATGCTGCCATGTCATGTTATATCTCTTTCTTTTTAAGCTGCAGCCCCACCCTGAGTCTGTTTTCCCATCATGCTGCTGCAGTGTGTATTTGTGTGTCGGACAGGAAATGATTTGAGACACATTTCTCAGATCAATAAAGCATATAAACCTTGCCAGAAGCTAAATTGCCACTCCTGGTTCTCTGATCTTCCTCTTCTTTTTTTTTTTGCAACACATTTCTGGGAAGGCATGATATATTAAATGGATGTCTCCCTTCCATTTTAGTTAGTCACACCAGACTTCTCTCTCTCCTCCTGTCTCTGTCAGTCACACTCTATTTGCCACTTTTTGCTGGCGGGATGTACTTTACTTGCTGGGCCTTTTTAAAGTGTGCTAAAACTCCTCTTTTCTTGTTTAAGCTAAAAATGACAGTTTCGCAGCATCACAAGTACCGGTAGTCGTTTTTTTTTCCGGGCCCGTAACACCCAAAGTTACACCTACATTCCGTTAGCTCCATGAAAGGAAGGAAATGTCGTCATGCTTTTTTTTTTCCATTTCTAAAAGACATGTTATATTTAGTAACTGGAGATCGTTGCTTCCAGCTGCTGGCATGGAGTCAATGAAGCTCAATCTGTTTTGTTCCTTGAGCCAGACACCCACGCAAAAACAAGGATAACTCATTTAGTCGCTGTCAGTTTAGCGATCACTCATTGCTTTTTGGAATTGCTGCAGCCTCGTCCTTGAGACCTTGAGGAGTAACGTTCATCACCCCAGTAAAGGTTGTGACTCGTGTCCATCAAACGAATGCACCCAGGTAGAAAAGTTGTCACCTGATGTCATTATTTACATCTAGGAGGCCTTGACATGACACCAGGCCCGCCCACTGCTTCTTGTACATAGGCACTTCATGCTGACTATGCACCTTTTTTGTCCTCTTGTCGCATTAAGTGAGGCTGTACCTTTCCCAAATCCTAATTTGTGCACATTGTAACACCTCCCACGTAGTGTTTTTAGTTCACCACTCGCGTTCTTGCATCTTCCAATGAATGACAAAAATGCCCCCTTTGGCTTTCCACCCTGTTGTTGTTTTCGCCAAAGCAAGCCTTCCTTGTGCTCGATTCAAAAGAAAGCGATGAATAGAATAGTGAGGCTGGTGTGAGTGCTCTGAATTTTAATCTGTCCCGCTGCAGAGAAGCTGCAAAGCATTTTCGTTTTTTGCAGCGTCATACCCTCCCTTTTTTTTTTTTTTTTTAAAGACGATATGTTCTTGATGAAAATCAGCCCCTTTTCACTGCTTTGTCTGTCTGAGGGCACTGGAGCAGAAGCACATGCTTTGCATCCTTAAACAGAGACTTTTTAAAGATGCAACTTCTTTGGTCATTACTTTTGGTCCAACGGGACATTTCAATTATTTATCCTTTTTACAGAATGCAATCATCCTGTGGTATGAAATATTTATTTTATCTGAAGGTGAAGTGTCCTTTCTTATGAATCAGCAAATCAGAAGCACATGAATAGTCCTGCTTTGCACTGTTTGCTTCATTTTTGTCACAGTTTTAAGACCAAGAGTATAATCAGTGTTCTGAACTAAACACACACATGTATTACTTTACCTCTATTATTAATTATCATAACAGTAATTAAAAAGTGACTTCCTTTACACTCTTCCTTCATGCTTGTTAGCTGTGGCTACAAGATGCCACGTTAGCAGAATTTATCTTAATTATATCAGTGTTATATGAGGCAAAAATGTTATTTCATAGACTTTATGGGGTGAAACACAGTTCTTCTTTTCTAAATGCACCCTCTCTCTCTCTCCTCTTGTGTGTGTGGCTGCAGGAGCATGACATTGAGACTCCTCATGGCCTTCTTCATGTGACGATGAGAGGCGTTCCCAAGGGCAACAGACCCATCATCCTCACCTATCACGACATTGGTCTCAATCGTGAGTGCGCCGAGCCATAACAAAACATACATGCGATCAAAGTATTTCGTTTTAACTAGGGATGTTCCGATCAAGGTTCTATGCTGCCCATTTAACAATATCAACACAATATTAAAACTAGTTACTTATTCTATTGTATTACACACAATTGTTTGAATAAAACAAAGTCCATCGTACACAATAACTTAACAAACTACTATCTACTACTCATTTAAACCCTTTAGTTTTGCCCTCAAAGTTCTTCTGTGTCCAGGGAAGTTACTTTGAATTTGTAAACCTTATCAAAAACAACTAAAAGAAAATAAGAATATCGATATGATCACTGTAGTATCGATCACATACTGTTACTACCCTTAATATGGACACAACCAATTTATGGATCGATCCATCCGATCCTCCTCTTACATTCCGTGTACTGACTCTGACAATGCTGACACACCAACAGTTGTTGTTAAATCATTCTCTCTCTAAAACAGTGCTTCTTAACCTGGGTTCGATCGAACCCTAGGGGTTCGGTGGGTCGGGCTCAGGGGTTCGGCGGAGGTCAAAACACACCCGACTCATCGTGTAAATAAAACCTTCTCCCTATTGGCGTATTACGGATACGGCAACAGCAGAAGTCACACTGATTTGCAGGTGTGTAATTTGTTGTGATTTTATGCACTGTGTTGGTTTTGTTGTTTGAACAAGGTGATGTTCATGCACGGTTAATTTTGTGCACCAGTAAAAAAACATGGTAACACTTTAGTATGGGGAACATATTCACCATTAATTAGTTGCTTATTAACATGCAAATTAGTAACATATTGGCTCTTAACTAGTCATTATTAAGTACTTATTAATGCCTTATTCGACATGACCTTATTATAACCCTCGCCTTCTAACCCTGGCCCTAACCCTCTAACCCTAACCCTAACCAAATAACTCTAAATTAAGTCTTTGTTACTTAGAACAGTGTTTTTCAACCACTGTGCCGCGGCACTAGTGTGCCGTGAGATACAGTCTGGTGTGCCGTGGGAGATGATCTAATTTCACCGATTTGGGGTAAAAAATATTTTTTGCAAACCAGTAATTATAGTCTGTAAATGATGTGTTGTTGTTGGGTGTTGGTGCTGTCTAGAGCGCGGCAGAGTAACCATGTAATACTCTTCCATATCAGTAGTTGGCAGCAGGTAGCTAATTGCTTTGTAGATGTCGGAAACAGCGGGAGGCAGTGTGCAGGTAAAAGGGTGTCTAATGCTTAAACCAAAAATAAACAAAAGGTTAGTGACCCTAAGAAAAGGCATTGAAGCTTAGGGAAGGCTATGCAGAACGAAACTAAAACTGAACTGGCTACCATGTAAACAAAAACAGAATGCTGGACGACAGCAAAGACTTACTGTGGAGCAAAGATGGCGTCCACAATGTACATCCGAACATGACATGACAATCGACAATGTCCCCACGAAGAAGGATAAAAACAAAGTAGATACGGGAAATATCGCTCAAAGGAAGACATGAAACTGCTCCAGGAAAATACCAAAAAAAGAGAAAAAGCCACCAAAATTGGAGCGCAAGACAAGAACTAAAACACTACACACAGGAAAACAGCAAAAAACTCCAAATAAGTCACGGCGTGATGTGACAGGTGGTGACAGTACACCTACTTTGAGGCAAGAGCTATATTGATGCATGGTTGGTTATGGTTTAAATTCATATCCAACAATTGCAACGACTTTTTACTGTCAACTAATTTTCGTTGTTTAATGATTTCTGCTGGTGGTGTGCCTCTGGATTTTGTCAACACAAAAAATGTGCCTTCGCTCAAAAAAGGTTGAAAATCACTGACTTAGAATATGTTCCCCATACTAAAGTGTTACCAAAAACATATAATAACTTTGTCTTGAATTTGAAAAAAAAGGAGGGTTCGGGAAATGCGCATATGAAACTGGTGGGGTTCGGTACCTCCAACAAGGTTAAGAACCACTGCTCTAAAATCTTAATTAGTCTACATGTTCATTTCCTATAGCTGCCTACTTTCTCCTGGAAAGTGGTTCCTTTTACATTATTAAAATTTACTAAGCACTTATTTCTTGGGGTTTGTTTGATTGATTGATTGATTGAAACTTTTATTTAGATTGCACAGTACAGTACATATTCCGTACAATTGACCACTAAATGGTAACACCCGAATAAGTTTTTCAACGTGTTTAAGTCGGGGTCCACGTTAATCAATTCATGGTAAAAGCTATGTTAGCTTAGTAACATGTTTAGCTTCGTCCTCCAGTCATAATATTACTTTATAATGATACTTAAGATAATAAGGGTTTGGGATATTGTAAGCATCTGCTTCATCCAACCCCTTTCCAAGCCTTGCATAAATGTCTCTGCCAAGATGTAAAAAAAAAAGTGTTGTTGTACTGTGCAGGTTTGAAATGAATACCGTATTTTTCGGAGTATAAGTCGCACCGGAGTATAAGTCGCACCTGACGAAAATGCATAATAAAGAAGGAAAAAAACATATTTAAATCGCACTGGAGCCCGGCCAAACTATGAAAAAAACTGCGACTTATAGTCCGAAAAATACGGTACTTCAATTCAATTCAATAACAAATGCATTTTATCTGCCATAATGGAGGTGATTATTTTTATTGTAGGGGATCGGCTCCACACTGTGTATGGAGACACATTATTAGCTGTGAGGCTAAGGGAGAGGATTGTGTTTGTGATTGGCATTAAAAGGCCCATTGCGTACTTTTACCCGATAAATCGACACATTCCCAGTTTTAACCTTTTGAAACCCTCACGTTTGTTTTGTCCTTTCCAGACAAGTCGTGCTTCAACACCCTGTTCAATTATGAGGACATGCAGGAGATTACGCAGCACTTTGCAGTGGTCCACGTGGATGCGCCCGGCCAGCAGGAGGCTGCACCCCCCTTCCCCAGTGGGTGCGTGCCAGAATATGTTATTGCTGGTCAGGGGGCCTGCGCTCCATCCATTTATTTAAACCCTTACGCCAGCTGCCTGTTCATTCGCTAATAGAAGTGCATGCTATTACTCTGTATATTCATTTATGATGATCTCAACTTTTCTTATTAATTCACACATGAAGAACCAAACCATGCTTGTCTGTATTCACGTGTCGCCTGTCCATAGCTATCGCTATCCAACTATGGATGAGTTGGCTGAAATGCTGCCCTCTGTGATGACTCAGCTCAAGTGAGTGCCCCTCCTGTTGCGAGCTGATCAATAATAATGTGCATACATTGAGTAACGGTCTCCATTCTTGCTCTAACCGGTGGTTTCCCTGCAGAGTTAACAGCGTCATCGGCATCGGCGTGGGAGCAGGAGCATACGTTCTCTCCCGGTTTGCTGTGAGTCCTCATCTTCACTTGTTTTTTTTTTTTACATGTTGTATTTACCCACCTCTTGCATTGCCCTGTAATCAGGGCTGGCCTAAGGCTACATAATATTGTGTTTGTTGCCCCAGTTCGATCTTTAAAGTCTAACACGCTAGGGCATTTGTGTCAAACTCTGGCCCGCGGGCCAAATTTGGCCCGCCGTGTAGTTTCACTTGGCCCTTGAGGCGATATCAAATTAACACTAAAGCTGGCCCGCCGATCATCCCGGGAGTCTTCCTGCCTGCCAGCCAGCCAAACGAGTGTTGGCCCAGTCACATAACATGTGCGGGCTCTGCACGGATACACATTAGAATGCAACGCATACTTCATCAACAGGGATACAGGTTACACTGAGGGTAGCCGAATAAAAAACTTTAACACTGTTAGAAATATACGCCACACTGTGAATCCACACCAAACCAGAACCCTTTGCAGCACTAACTCTTCCGGGACGCTACAAGGTGTGTGTGGGAGGAGAGGTTTGGTGGTAGCGGGTGTGTATTTTGTAGCATCCTGGAAGAGTTTGTGCTGCAAAGGATTCTGGGTATTTGTTCTGTTGTGTTTATGTTGTGTTACAGTGCGGGTGTTCTCCCAAAATGTGTTTGTTATTCTTGTTTGGTGTGGATTCACAGTGTGGCGTATATTTCTAGCAGTGTTAAAGTTGTTTATACTTTCACCCTCAGTGTAACCTGTATCGCTGTTGCTGAAGTATGCGTTGCATTCGCTCGTGTGTGTGCGTACAGAAGCCGCACATTTCTCGTGACTGGGTCTGAACGATGTTAGAATGGATGAAAAGCGCACGTGACGATAGCTCGTAGAGTACGTTAAAGGTTATTTTGTTCAACCTTGGCCCGCGGCTTTGTTCAGTTTCAAATTTTGGCCCACTCTGTATTTGAGTTTGACACCCCTGCGCTAGGGCCATTTTGACGGCAACCTAGTGAGTATAGTAATACAGTCAGCCCTCGACACATCACACTTTGAAATTTGCGGCATGTACAGGTGACAAGGTGGGTGTTATTTCATGTCTAGAGGGCTTTCTTAATGTTAAACAACATATTTTGTTTTTTTTATACTCTAGCTATGAAATTATTGAATTTATGAGTGCATGCTTAAAAGAAGACCCAACCAACAAAAATGCAGTTCAAGTATATTTATTATTAGATATTTGGACATAATGTATTAATATTTTACAAGTTATGGAAAGATTTTTAATAACAATAGTAACTAGAAATGTCCGATAATATCGAACTGCCGAAATTATCGGCCGATAAATGCTTTAAAATGTAATATCGAAAATTATCGGTATCTGTTTCAAAAAGTAAAATTCATGACTTTTTAAAACGCCGCTGTACGAAGTGGTACACGGACGTAGGGAGAAGTACAGAGCACCAATAAACCTTAAAGGCACTGCCTTTGCGTGCCGGCCCAGTCACATAATATCTACGGCTTTTCACACACACAAGTGAATGCAATGCTGCAATGCATACTTGGTCAACAGCCATACAGGTCACACTGAGGGTGGTCGTATAATCAACTTTAACACTGTTACAAATATGCGCCACACTGTGAACCCACACCAAACAAGAATGACAAACACATTTCGGGAGAACATCCGCACCGTAACACAACATGAACACAACAGAACAAATACCCAGAACCCTTTGCAGCACTAACTCTTCCGGGACGCTACAATATACCCCCCCCCCCCACACACACACACACCTCAACCCCGCCACCCGCCCCCGACCCCGCCCATCTCAACCTCCTCATGCTCTCCCTGAGAGAGCATGTCCCAAATTCCAAGCTGCTGTTTTGAAGCATGTTAAAAAAATAATGCACTTTGTGACTTCAATAATAAATATTAGGGCTGCGAATCTTTGGGTGTCCCACGATTCGATTCAATATCGATTCTTGGGGTTACGATTCGATTTAAAATCGATTTTTTTTTTTTCGATTCAACGCGATTCTCGATTCAAAAACGATATTTTCCCAATTCAAAACGATTCTCTATTCATTCAATATATAGGATTTCAGCAGGATCTACCCCAGTCTGCTGACATGCAAGCAGAGTAGTAGATTTTTGTAAAAAGCTTTTATAATTGTAAAGGACAATGTTTTATCATCTGATTGCAATAATGTAAATTTGTTTTAACTATTAAATGAACCAAAAGTATGACTTATTTTATCTTTGTGAAAATATTGGACACAGTGTGTTGTCAAGCTTATGAGATGCGATGCAAGTGTAAGCCACTGTGACACTATTGTTCTTTTTTTTTATTTTTATAAATGTCTAATGATAATGTCAATGAGGGATTTTTAATCACTGCTATGTTGAAATTGTATCTAATATTGATACTGTTGTGATAATATTCATTTTTGTTTCACTACTTTTGGTTTGTTCTGTGTCGTGTTTGTGTGTCCTCTCAATTGCTCTGTTTATTGCAGTTCTGAGTGTTGCTGGGTCGGGTTTGGTTTTGGAATTGGATTGCATTGTTATGGTATTGCTGTGTATTGTTTTGTTGGATTGATTAATTTTACAATTTTTTTTTTTTAAATAAAAAAAATAAAATAAAATAAAATAAAAAAATAGATTTTTTTCAAAATGAGAATCGATTCTGAATCGCACAACGTGAGAATCGCGATTAGAATTCGAATCGATTTTTTCCCACACCCCTAATAAATATGGCAGTGCCATGTTGGCATTTTTTTCCATAACTTGAGTTGATTTATTTTGGAAAACCTTGTTACATTGTTTAATGCATCCAGCGGGGCATCGCAACAAAATTAGGCATAATAATGTGTTAATTCCACGACTGTATATATCGGTATCAGTTGATATCGGAATTGGTAATTAAGAGTTGGACAATATCGGAACATCGGATATCGGCAAAAAAGCCATTATCGGACATCTCTAATAACCAAATGTGACCAATAAACAAGGACTACATTGATAACCAACTGTACAATTCAGTTGAATCCAAAGTGTTAAATAGTTGTCTATGTATAGTTCAGATAACGTCCAAAGTTTATATGAAAAGGTAAAAAAATAGGTTGATGGTGTTTGAGGAATATTTTCCACCTTTGTAGAATGTTCAGATATGTCTTATCTTCATGTTGGGAACACTCTGTTCTTTTCAAGGCCTAATAGAATGAATCCACCCTGTTTGTTTCTTCACTCATACACACACATAGCTTTCTTCCTAGTTTTGATGATGATAAGAGGTGCCAGGTATGTGATGTAGCAAAAGCATTTGTGTGTGTCAAAAACACACTAAGGTTAACTTTCAGTTTAGTTGCACTGAAGTGGTAGCAGAATGTACAAAAGCGCGCAAGCAGTGGGACCATCTTGGGACCGGGCTTTGTAGAGCTCTGTCTTCTCTCCTGCGCTAGTATTGTCTTTGTATTTGTACTTACCGTATTTTTCGGACTATAAGTCGCAGTTTTTTTCATAGTTTGGCCGGGCTTCACTGCGATTTATATATGTTTTTTTCTTTCTTTATTATGCATTTTTGGCAGGTGCAACTTATACTCCGGTGCGACTCATACTCCAAATAATACGGTACTCTATTTATAGATTAAATAGTTAAACATACATTTTAGTCTCCTCACTTTATTAAGTCGTTAGAACAAAAGAACCTGGGAGGACTTTGCCCTTTTAAAAAGGAAAGCCTGAACAATAGGTCCAACGAGGAAAGAAAAGTGTTCAATCGCAGTAAAGCAATTCAAAACTGCTATGCCACTTTGGCATTCATTAAAATTGTAAACAAAACAGAAACGGGCACAAAGTATGAAAAAAAACTAATATTTTTAGAAGCTATATGTTTAAGGAAAAGGTTAGGCTACAATATAAACTTAAAAAGTGCAGTTGTTTTAGAATTATGGCCATAAATCTGTCACTATGACGACATTTGAAGCAATGCTAAATTAATAATTAGCTCTGAAGGCTTTTGAATGGAGCAGGCCGCGATGCTGCTTAACCGACCTAGAATTCGTACAAAGGACATGGTGACCCACCGCTTAAATGGAAATTTAGCAGAGACTGAGTATAATTTTATCCATGAGTAAATTCAGTCCACCAAAGTAGACGATCAGTGACGATTAGCTACTGAAGCGACCATGATCATGTGGCCCCCACTTGTCGTTGTGGCCCTAAACAACCGCATAGAGTATTTATGCCAGGGGCCGGCCTACATACCGATATACTAAAGGCATACAAATGTTTTAAGTTCGATTTCTCAGTGAGGTTATATTTCTCCTCTTTTGTTGAGAAGATTTGTTGTACATTCTTGGGTAGTAGGTTATGGTTTGCTTTTTATGTAATTTTAGCTTTTTGCAAATGTACCAACTTATTACATTTCAATATTTTGGATTTAATAAACAAAGGGTTTGTATCTTCTCGATGGCCAACATTATAACTGACCTTTTTTGTAACGCAATTTGTGAATGTAGTGTACTTTTGTAATTATTTCCCCATGTTTCTACCCAATAACTTAGATATGGTAACACTAGTAAACAATGTGTAGTGATTTTTGGTCAAGAACATATTTAACTTTATTCATTATAGACATATTTCTTACCACATTATGTTGTATGTTTTTATGAGATTTCCAGTTCATTTTATTACACGCAAAAATTTGATTTCTGTTACCTTTTTTAATGTCTTCTTTGTCTTTTTGTATTTGTTTGACTTTCTCTCCTGCTTTCACCGAATAGCATTATTTGACTTTTACTGAGATTTAAAGATGGTCTGTTTTTGTCAAACTATCTCCTTCATGTGTTCATTTCTTCTAGTATTATTTGTATTAGCTTCTGTCTGTTCTCTCATGAACAAAATGTGTTTGTGTCATCTGCAAATAATGCTAACTTTAAGTTCTTTGTAACTTTACAAACATCTTTTATATAAAGATTAAATAATTTTTGTCCCAGTATTGATACGCCACAAAATATATTTAGCTCTGTTGAAATATTTTCTTTATGTAATAAATAATGCATCTCCAGGCCTCACATCTTGCTATGCTGGGTACCAAGCCACACATCATTCCTCCCAAACAGCGCACTGAGCCTATTTCCTTAACACTCTGTCTACCTGATGAATCACCTCATTGGTTTTCTGTTCTTTCTCCACACAAGAAGCATCAGCACTGAAATGAGTGTAATCTGTGATAATAACAGTGGAAAGAAGCAGAGCTTTGAAAAATGGTGTGAAGAAAATGGACGGTGATTCGAGTTAGAAACAACTGGTGTGAGCTTGAGGAAATGTAGCTTTTTGCACAACAGCTGCTCTTGTCTTGTTAAGAGTTAATGAAGGAAAATGTGTTCTGACGTTTATTTGCATTAACTGACTTGGAAGAAAGAGTTTCCCCGCAGTAGATTTATCGCAGCTGTAGCAGCACAGCGTTTATATTGTATTGAGCTTTTTGCAGCATTTGAAATGCAGCAAATGGAGAGTCTTATTGACTTAGGGCAATTCCTTCCCTACTTTGCACTGCTTATAGTTGCACTGTGGTTTTGGTATTTTTTGCAATGAAGCTTATACATTGCATTCCAAAGTACATACCATGTTGTTTATCTTTTAAATATACTCTCAACAATTTGTTTTAGCATTTATGAATTAGGTTGTAGAATTCTGGAAAGTGGAAACTTTCTCATGTGATTTATTGGGTTGTTTATCGCCCTCCATTTATTTCGAACATGCATACAGTACATCACATATTTCCAATTTCTCATTACAACATGTCCAAAAAGGAGTAGGAAGAAGCAGAGTTTATTTAATCCTACCCCTTTTTCATTTCATGGAAATTTCTCACAAGTGGTTGTTCACATAATGACATGAATAAGACTATAATTTTTCAATAAGGTTCTTCAAGATGTACATCAAGATTCTTTTTCCTTTTGTAAGCACTGTTAGTTTCAACCTTTTCTTAAACTGGGTCATATTAGTACATTGTTTGACTTTTCTGCTTAATCCATTCCATAATTTAGTTCCACATACTGATATACTAAAGTGTTGTACGTGCATACAAATGTTTTAAGTTAGATATTTCTTATATTTGTTAGGTTTCGTTTTTTTTTAGAAGAATTGTTGTTCATTCTTGAGTAGCAGGTTATAGTTTGCTTTGTGCATAATTTCAGCTGTTTGGAAATGCACCAAACCATTGAATTTCATTATTTTTGATTCCATAAAGGGTTTGAAATGTGTCTATAATTAACATAGTGTATTTTCCTTACCGACACAATTAGTGAATTAAGCGTACCTTTGTAATTTCCCCATATTTCTACAAAATAACTCAGATATGGTAACACTAGCAAGCTGTAGAGAATATGAAGTGATTTGTGGTCCAGAATATTTTCTTTATTCATTACTAAGCTATTTCTTGCCACCTTATGTTGTGTGTGTGTGTATATATATATATATATATATTTTTTATTTTTTATTTTTTTTTTGCACGCTTGTGAAGCCACACCCCTTGCATGGACTGTGTGTGTGTCAGCAAAGTCTCTGGCACACCACAATAGTAAACATACTGTATTATGATAAAATAAGTACCTCTTTTACTGTGTCAATAACACTGAATACTTTCTAAAGCCATTACACCTGCAAAAAAATGGTCAAATGTGCATATATTCGAAATTTTTTAAATTCTACTTCATGTATTGCAAATGTCCTTCTTACATGTTGTCTTATTTTACTTAAGTTCTTGCTATATTGGCCTCATTTCTTATGTTAGCTGTTTTTTGCACCAACACACCAGGACAAATTATTTGTATGTGTAAATACATGGCAATAAAAACGATTCTGATTCTGATTCTTTTGCAAAAAAAAAATTCCTTACATCATTCTGACCTTTTATCATTGATGTGCTTCTTTTTAAAAAGCCATAACTGCCTTTGTTCAGACTCAACAGCACTCCTAGTGATGCTCGTTTCACAACCGCACTCAAATGACTAAATCACATCCTCGCACGTCAAATTGTAGTGCTCCACTCTCACCATCAGCTCTAATAGGACTTCTGCCCTTTTACAGCTGAACAATCCCACGCTGGTGGAAGGCCTGGTGCTCATCAATGTCGACCCGTGTGCCGAAGGCTGGATCGACTGGGCAGCTTCAAAAGTCAGTATGACTCTGGTACCCTTTGCATCATTTGAATGATTTACCTGACATCCTCTGTGCTCGCCTCTCTTTGCACATCATTGTATATTACTGCTACTTTTTATTCATGTTAGATTCACGAGTCCATGATTGAAAAGCTAAATGTTTATGTCGTGTATCCGCCAGAAGCCGTGATTCTGGATGCTGTTCCCTGTCACATTTTTTTTTAAACTGTCTTATCAAATTATCATTTTATCTTTACTGATTGCAAGTCTTTTTTCCTTGTCCACAGCTGTCTGGATGGACCAGTAACCTGGTGGATATTATCATGGCTCATCATTTTAGCTCTGTAAGTTTAGGCTGCTTTATTTACTGTATGACCTCATTTATCATGACTTAGCAAGTGGTGGTTGGCTTTTTCCGTAACTGCCTTTCAAACTACTCGTTTAATTCATTTAGTTCAAACTAGAGGATGTCATAACTGTTTTTCGCCGTTTATTTTACAAAGATTACCCAAAGATAGTCTTGCACGCTTGTGGAGGTGTCCTGCATGTCTGCATCTCTGCTCTCTGGGCGAATACTTTGGCTTTTGTGACCGCTTGTATTTGATTAGCAAGTAAAATGCATTATGCAAAAAAAATTCCTATTTTTACTTTTAATGCGTACCGTGCGAGAATTCGGTGCACATAAGTACCGAATCGAATACATTTACCTTTACACTCATAGATATAGCTAAATATGATGTAGCAATCATTATAAGTGAAGTGCCTATATGTGTGTGTATGTAAGTATTAACAGCGCTTAATTTTTTCCACATTTAGTTATGTTACAGCCTAATTCCATAATGAAATAAATTCCTTTTGTTCTTAAGATTTTACAGACAATACCCCATAATGACACGGTGAACTTTTTTTAATTTTATTTTGTAAATATATCAAAAATAAAAACCTTATAAATCACATGTACATAAGTATTCACAGCTTTTGCTCTATACTTTGTTGATGCACATTTGGCAGCAATTGCAGCATCGTCTTTTTGAAGACGATACCGCAAGCTGGCCACACCTATCTTTAGCAGTTTCGCCCATTCCTCTTTGCAGCAACTCTCAAGCGCCATCAAGTTGGATGGGAAGCGTTTTTTTAAATGCAGGATGTCGCTGTACATTGCTGTATTCATCTTAGTCTAGTCAGGGAGGTGACCAAGAACCTGATGGTCACTCTGTCAGAGCTACAGCATTCCTCTGTGGAGAGAGAGAAGAACCTTCCAGAAGGACAACCATCTCTGCAGCAATCCACCAATCAGGCCTGTATGGTAGAGTTGCCAGACGGAAGCCAATTCTGAGTAAAATGTTTGCCAAAATGCACCTGAAAGATTCTCAGACCATTAGAAACAAACTTCTCTGGTCTGATTAGACCAACATTTAACTCTTTGGCGTGAATGCCAGGCGTCATGTTTGGAGATAACCAGGTACCGCTAATCACCAGGCCTATACCATCCATACAGTGAAGCATGGTGGTGGCAGCATCGTGCTGTGGGGGTGTTTTTCAGCTGCAGGAACTACGAGACTTGTCAGAGTAGAGGGAAAGATGAGTGCAGCTATATACAGAGACATCCTAAATAAAAAACAAAAACAATTTCCATCCAACCTAATTGAGCTTGAGAGGTGCTGCAAAGAGAAATGGGCGAAACTGCCCAAAGATATGTGAGCCAAGCTTGTGGCATCCTATTCCAAAAGACTTGAGGCTGTAATTGCTGCCAAATGAGCATCAACACAGCATTGAGCAATGGCTGTGAATGTACATGTGAATTAAAAAAAAAAAATGTTTTTATAAATTTGCACCTTGTATTTTTTATTTTACTTTTCACATTGTCATTATAGGGTATTGTGTGTAATAATAATAATAATAATAGATGTGGCGACTTGTCCAGGGTGTACCCCACCTTCCGCCCGATTGTAGCTGAGATAGGCTCCAGCGCCCCCCGCGACCCCAAAGGGAATAAGCGGTAGAATATGGATGGATGCATGGATGTAAAAAAACACTTTACATTGAGTAAACAACCTCAAAGTGCTACAGTGTATTAAAAAAATAAAATAAAAAGATAATAAAAAATAAATAAAAATAAAAACTAGAACATCCAAATAGCTAGAACTAGTATGCATACATCTAAAAAAAGGCTTTTTTAAAAAGAAGGGTTTTTAAGCCTTTTTTAAAAGCATCCACAGTCTGTGGTGCCCTCAGGTGGTCAGGGAGAGCGTTCCACAGACTGGGAGCAGCGGAGCAGAAAGCCCGGTCTCCCATTGTTCGTAGCTTTGTCCTCGGAGGTTGGAGGAGGTTAGCCTGTCCGGAGCGGAGGTATCATATGGAGGATTTGGGGATGAGTAGTTCTTTGAGGTAGAGGGGGGCATTTCCATAGAGGCACTCGTGGGTTAGTAGGGAGACTTTGTATTCAATCCTGAGTGTATAATTATTTTCAGACAAAAATGTATCTATTCCCTTTTGGAATGAGGCTCTAACATAAGAAAATGTGGGAAAAAGTGAAGCGCTGTGAAACCTATATACATATTTTACCTGTGAAAAGTTATTCTGTGACCTTGTTTCAACTGTATGGCCTATTTTACAGCACAATGTGCGGGCATTCTTGGTGTCATTGTTTCCGAGCCGTTTACAAAATGCCTTGGCACTTTGCCCCTACTAGCTTAAATGATGATTATTTTAATCGACATTTAATACCTTTCACCGTGGTCTTGATCAGAGGTCTTCAACAGGGGGTCCTCAGCCAACACACTGTGACATAGTTGAATGTGAATGAATAATATCATGAATTATTATATAATAATGAAATAATTATATTGTTATATTCATCAATCAATCAATCAATCAATGTTTATTTATATAGCCCTAAATCACAAGTGTCTCAAAGGGCTGCACAAGCCACAACGACATCCTCAGTACAAAGCCCACATAAGGGCAAGGAAAAACTCACCCCAGTGGGACGTCGATGTGAATGACTATGAGAAACCTTGGAGAGGACCGCATATGTGGGTAACCCCCCCCCCCTCCAGAGGAGACCGAATGCAATGGATGATATTCATCATAGCATTTAAGATAGCTAGCAATTAGCACTCTTGTTGTCAGCTGGCGATCAGCGCTCTAGTTGTCAGCTAACGATCAGCGCTCTAGTTGTCAGCTAACGATTGGCGCACGAGACAAGTTGGCAGCTAACGATCAGCGCGCTAGTTGTCAGCTAGCGTTTCGCGCTGTAATTGCCAGCTAGCTATTAGTGCTTTAGTTGCCATCTAGCGATGAGCTTTTTCTGTTGTCGGATAGCGATTAACGCCCTAGTCGTCAGCTAGCAATTGGCGCTGTAGTTGTCCGCTTGTAATCAAGACACGAGTTGCCAGCTAGTGATTAGTGTGTTAGTTGCCAGCTGGCGATTAGAGCGTTTGTTGTCAGATAGCTATTAGCGGCACAATACTGCTATTTGAGTAACGTTAGTATTGCACAATAACAAGGTATCTTTAGGACCAGTTTGATGTAAAATGCAATCATAATTTAATGTGATATATATATATATGGGTATATATATATATATATATATATATAAGTAGGGGGTCCCCGCTCCTTCAGGACCCCTGGTCTAGATAATACGTATTGGATAAACTTTGGTAAATTTTATACCACAGTCCCATTTTTAACCCTTGTGTGATGTTCGGGTCTGTGGGACCCGTTTTCATTTTTTCATTAAAAAGAAAAATGATACAATTAATTATTTTTTCAAACTGAGTCTCAATGACTTTGGCTCATTTTCTGTGAAGAACATATATCAGAAATTTAATGACCACACACCATACACCCCCCCCCCCCCCCCCCCCCCCCCCCCCCCGCCCCCCCCTTACACATTTCTATTACATATAAGATGTCCGGGTCCACTGGAAATTGATGTTCTGTTTAACCCGCACACACACACACACACACACACACACACACACACACACACACACACACACACACACACACACACACACACACACACACACACACACACACACACAGAGCAGGCCTAGACAGGAGGAGGACAGAGTGTAGGTACACAGAACATCAGAGGGTCAAATGTGCGAGAAAATGAGAGCAGACAGTGTTGACAAACAATGTTGCAACCTTGTGTGGGAACCGCAGGTGCAGAAACACAAAAGAAGAATCCCTGTGGGATGCAGAAACTGGCAGAGAAATTTTCCTTGCAACGTTCATATTGTTGTTACTCAGCCAGCATTTGTGGGTCTGATGGACCCGATGCATTTTGTGGCTTTTAATGCCACAAAAAAGTGTTTGATTGTGAGACATTAAAAGCCACAAAATGCAACGGGTCCATCAGACCCACAAACGCTAGCTGAGTAACAACAATATGAACATTACACAAGGGTTAAGCCGTTTTTTTTCTTTCTTGCCTGTCTGCAAGCTGTGCGATTCTGGAGACGTTCCCAGATTGCAAATGAAACCACGCCGTACCCTCTCCGAAAGTATCAGAATTTATCTTTTAAACAAAAACACTGTTAAAATATTGAAGTTGTCACCGCAATTTTTTCCCCAGATACTGTCAAAGATACACTTTGTAAACATTATATAGATTCACCCGGTCACAACATTAGGTACACCTGCACACTCTCCAATTGATTCGGAGTGTATAAAAAAGCTGTTTTTACCAGCATATATGTCACTGCATGTCGCACGTTGCCGTTATTATGCGTGTGCTAAGATCAGATGAAAAAAATACTTTATATAACCTTTTTTTTGTGTTTTCACATAGCATGACTCAGGGGGGGAGGACTGCCGCCTCCCTCTGGCTGAGATCTTGGTCTAATGTCTAAATAAGTGCTTCCACCTCACGGTGACGTCACGACTTAGCCAGACTGCAAAACCCCGCGAACACAAGCATCCAAAACTGCGTGCAAGCTCACGCCATAATGCATGAACCTTAAGATCTGAGGCTTTGGCATAGTTTAACACGAGTATCCCTTCCAACATTGTAACCTTTTATAAGTCAGAAAAGACACAATTCATCATAGGTCTGTCGTATCTAGCCTTCATATCTGTAGTTACATCTGTAGTAGCGAGAGTGTTTAAATGCTCGCTAAATATAGCAACAAATGTGTTACTTGGCAACACCAATCCCTCCTGCTACGTCTACTTATTCACTAGCAAAACGGCTGCATATGAGTTGTCATAAGGCTGAGTTACTTAACAGGTAGTACCAAATCCTCTATCGGTGGGCCACCACAGATTAATAAACTTATTGAAAACCCTGATTAAGGTTGGGTTTTTTTTACCTTTGACTTACTTTATTGCATTTTCCTGTATAGTTTTACTAATTAGTCTCTCCCCGTCCTCATTACTGGAATATCAGCTTGATGATAACTGTCACATGTGCAATATTGCAATAATGTTTTCCGTTCATAGGATGAGCTCACTGAGAACCAGGAGCTGACCCAGACTTACCGTTTACATATCGCCCAGGACATCAACCAGGACAACTTGGCCCTCTTCTGTGGCTCGTACCAATAGTATGATTCCACATATTACTTTAGTTTCACACAAGTTTGTTTTTTATGTAGAGTAACTCATTTTCCTTTTTGTACTCTTGCAACAGTCGCCAGGACCTAGACATTGAGCGGCCAGTCGTTGGTTTGAATGAGGACACTGTAAAAACGCTCACGTAAGCTTTTCAAATATTCAACCATTAAGCCATGTGATTATAGTCACTATATATTCATCTATATTTTTATCGTCAGTTCTCAATAATATGGCACTTTTGTCCCGTCCAGCTGCCCTGCTTTGCTTGTGGTTGGCGATACATCGCCTGCTGTGGACGCTGTGGTAAGTTACACACCAGCCATCTTACTGTGGTTACCTAGCAAGCTTTGAGAAGGCTCTGACAAAGAATAGGAGCAGCTCTTTATTATTCAAATGATTATTTGAGTTGAATACGGTCTAATTGCTGTTTCAGGTGGAGTGCAATTCCAGGTTAAATCCAACAAAGACGACCCTGCTAAAGGTGAATGCTTATTATGTGTCATTACATGTTTTTGTATGATAAGAACTTGCTTTTTGATTGGCGATTCAGCGGAACCACTAAAGCTGAACCAAATGTTCCCATAATTAAGCCATTCCATTGACAGGCCTTTATTTTGGGAAGTGCAAATAACCTTAGAACAGGGGTCGGCAACCCGCGGCTCCGGAGCCGCATGCGGCTCTTTGATCACTCTGATGCAGCTCAGCTGCATACTTACCGCCCCTCCTGATTTTCCTGGGAGACCTCCGGATGCCTCTCCCAGAAATTTCCCAGGGCAAATATTCTCAGATTTTCACCCTAAAAATTATTATAAGGGCGTGCCGTGATGTTACAACATTTAACACCCTCTACAACCTGTACAAACAGTGTGCCAGCTCAACCACATGTAGTATGCAACTGCTGCTTGCACAAGCAGGTGACAGCAAGGCATACTTGGTCAACAGCCACACAGGTTACATTGACGGTGGCCGTATAAAACAACTTTAACACTCTTACTAATAATGCGCCACACTGTGAACCAAAACCAAACAAGAATGACAAACACATTTTGAGAGAACATCTGCACTTTAACACAACATAACACAACAGAACAAATACCCAGAATGTAGCCTTAACTCTTCCGGGCTACATTATACACCCCCCCTCCTCCGTGCTTCGGTTGAGGTGGGCGGGGTTTAGTGGTAGGGGGGGGTGTATAATGTAGCCCGGAAGAGTTAGGGCTGCAAAGGATTCTGGGTATTTGTTCTGTTGTGTTTATGTTGTGTTAAGGTGCGGATGTTCTCCCGAAATGTGTTTGTCATTCTTGTTTGATGTGGGTTCACAGTGTGGCGCATTATTAGTAAGAGTGTTAAAGTTGTTTTATACGCCACCGTCAGTGTGACCTGTATGGCTGTTAAGCAAGTATGCCTTGCTGTCACTTGTGTGAGTTAGCAGAAGCCTCATACTTCCTGTGGATGGACCGGCATGCTGTTTGTACAGGTTGTAGAGGATGTTAAACGCCGTGCCATCACGGCACGCTCGAGAGAATAGTTGACCTGGAATTATTCGCAGTCTCCCGGAAAAATCAGGAGGGTTGTCAAGTATGACGCTGTCAAGCGCCAATCATATAAAACTCGCGGGCCGCAGTAACATTACATTTTCATATTAAGGTGCGGGCCGCGTGTCTGAGACCCTTGGTTTATACATAGCACAAAGCAAGAAAAAAAACTTTGTATGCAGTGTTATTTCATTTTAAATTTCAACAGAATTTTGTAGCACCCATTGTCTTCTTTAATTTGGGAAACTGGTCAAAATGGCTCTTTGAGTGGTAAAGGTTGCCGACCCCTGCCTTAGAATATAAATTAACTTGAGAAAATACCCCAATATTTTGACACAATGCAATTTTAATGTCAGAATGTCTTTTATTTTTAAGTTTTACTTTAAGGCACGTCATTTATTTGCTCGCACTGTTTTTGTTTTTGTTTTTTTTAATTAAATCAACATAAAAAACACAAGATACACTTACAATTAGTGCACCAACCCCCCAAAAAAAAACCCTCCCTCCCCCTTTTACACTCATACACAAAAGGGTTGTTTCTGTCTGTTATTAATATTCTGGTTCCTACAATATAGAACAATACAGTCTGCAAGGGATACAGTCCGTGAAGCACACATGATTGTGTGTGCTGCTGGTCCACTAACATTTTCATTAAGTACCGTATTTTTCGGAGTATAAGTCGCTCCGGAGTATAAGTCGCACAGGCCGAAAATGCATAATAAAGAAGGAAAAAAACATATATAAGTCGCACTGGAGTATAAGTCGCATTTTTTGGGGAAATGTATTTGATAAAACCCAACACCAAGAATAGACATTTGAAAGGCAATTTAAAGTAAATAAAGAATAGTGAACAACAGGCTGAATAAGTGTACGTTATATGAGAACTGAGAACTGAAAACGTGCCTGGTATGTTAACGTAACATATTATGGTAAGAGTCATTCAAATAACTATAACATATAGAACATGCTATACGTTTACCAAACAATCTGTCACTCCTAATCGCTAAATCCGATGAAATCTTATACGTCTAGTCTCTTACGTGAATGAGCTAAATAATATTATTTGATATTTTACGGTAATGTGTTAATAATTTCACACACAAGTCGCTCCTGAGTATAAGTTGCACCCCCGGCCAAACTATGAAAAAAAACTACGACTTATAGTCCGAAAAATACGGTACTATTTTTTATGTAATTATTTTTATATTGTTTTACTTTCTTTTTTATTCAAGAAAATGTTTTTTATTTATTTATCTTATTTAATTTTTTTTTTTAAAAAGGGACCTTATCTTCACCAGACCAGGTTGTCAATGAAATTCAATTGTTTAAAGGGTTCTTAAAACCAGGTCCAGTCCAGATTATGTCCAGTAGAGATGCGCGGATAGGCAATTATTTCATCCGCAACCGCATCAGAAAGTCGTCAACCATCCGCAATCCACCCGATCTAACATTTGATCAGAACCGCATCCGCCCGCCATCCGCCCGCACCCGCCCGTTGTTATATATCTAATATAGACGATGCAAGGCATTAGTGAGGTTATAAAGCTTTTGCCTGTTAAAGAAAAGAGACTGATCCAATGCAGCATTCGCGTGCCACGCTGTCACGACCCAGACGCACACCAGTGCGCAATCATATGGGAGCCGCGCTGAGCGCACCTCCAAGCGCGTCTCGCTGCCGGCGACGGCCGGGTATGGGCCTGACGCTCCAGCGCCATCCATTTTCAGGGCTAGTTGATTCGGCAGGTGGGTTGTTACACACTCCTTAGCGGGTTCCAACTTCCATGGCCACCGTCCTAGCTGCTGTCTATATCAACCAGGGTGAGCCCCACCCCTTTCGTGAGCGCACTGCGCGCGGAGTGACCCCTGTTACGCGCCCCCGGCAACAGGGGTGGCGGGCAGGTAAGCTGCGCGGGTGGAGCGCGCGGAGTGACCCCTGTTACGAGCCCCCGGCCACGGGGGTGGCGGGCAGGTAATCTGCTTATCTGCTGCGCGTAACGCCGGCCGCGGCGAAGGCGGACGAGGCGGGGTGTCGGTGCGGTGGGCGCGGTGGTGACCCTGGACGTGCGTCGGGCCCTTCTCGCGGATCGCCTCAGCTACGGCTCCCGGTGGGGCCCTCTCGGGGGAAGGGGCCTCGGTCCCGGACCCCGGCGAGGCGTCGGGGGCCTTCTCCGCTCCGTAAAAGTGTCCATCTCTTTTTTTTTTTTCTTCTGTTGTGGCATATGCTGCAGGTGCCTGCTCGTTTTTCGTATGTGGGTAACAACATTTAACTATGTATATATATTTCCGAATTGGTTTAACTGCCACCCGCCTGAATCTATTTAAAATCTAATTTTTTTAAATTTCAATCGCCCGACCCGACCCGACCCGACCCGACCCGCTGATAAAATCTAATTTTTTTAAATTTCATCCGCCCGATTCGCGGATAATCCGCGGACTCCGCGGTTGTGCCCGCAAACCGCGCATCTCTAATGTCCAGGTCGGGCTCAGCAACACACACCTTCATTTATGTACACTGAAAATTAGGGAACACAACAACAAATTGCATATAATCTATAAACAAAATTACATTTTCAAAATAAGCATTTACTGTATGTACAGTCCAGATTATGTCGAGGTCGGACTAAGCAACACACACCTTCATTTATGTACACTCAAATTAGGGAACACAACAACAGATTGCATATAATCTATAAACAAAATTACATTTTCAAAATAAGCATTTGAGGACTTCCCATCTTTTTTTTATGTTTTTTGGCGTCATTATCGGTTTCAACCATATAACTTTCTAAAGTTAAAAAATACTGAATAAATGTTTTAAAGAAAGTATATACAGTCAAGTTGGCGTGTATTTTGAGGCAAACTTTGCGAGCGAGCACACAAGTCTTCTCACTCATTGACCTGATCACTACACTGACCGTGTAGCATTTAGCGCCATTAACGTGGTTAATGTAAAGGAGCACTTGGTGGAAAAACAAATTGCGCTATTAATTTGCGTTTTTAAAATGATTTATGCAATAATTTTTTTGTGATTAATAGCATGCGTTAACTTTGACAGCCCTGATTTAAAGTAACATTCAGCATTAACTGCCAAACAAGTATACATTTTTTTAAACTCTGTTTAAAGTAGAATTAGCATTCCTAATTCATAAAGACTTAAAAACAAAACAAAAAAGATAAAAAAATGGTGTTCATTGTTAAAGGAGAACTGCACTTTTTTGGAATGTTGCTTATAATTCACAATCAAGAAACAAGAACACATGTCTTTTTTTTAATGCATTCTAATTAATAAATAAATGTCCACTTACAATGGAGCCAATGGGAGCCATGACGTCATTGCTTCTATTGCGTTTATTCTGAGAAGACATATGGACGCACTTCGCACTTCGCTGCGGTACACAACAAAACAACTTGTAAACCCCGTGGCTAGATTTTCTTTGGCAAAAATACAACTGACTTGAAGCGCCATCTGCAGACTAACCATCGGGACATCTCCGTAGGCCGAAGTTAATATTTTAAATGACTCTTACTGTATCGGATTACTGTTACTATTAAAGATGTAGAGGAGGAGCAAGACTGACTACTATACCACATGTCCGAAAAAAATACTTAATAAATACTTACTTAAATATTAAGTAATCATGTATCATGTCAGTACTAAATACTGACATGATAAAATGTACACATTACATTTTAATGATGGAACAGAAGATAATTACAATGTTATTGAACATAATAAATAAAATATGATTTGTCTAAGTTATGCACTCCAAATTGGCAACAGTTCATGTATCCGTTTTTGTCAGGTTCAAACACTGATGACATCTATTAAACAGACAAAGAAGCAAGGAATTAAACAGAGACAGAATTCAATTTAGCTCAATTGAGGAGAAACGTTTGGGCTGTACTCTTGTAGTCTCCCACTACGCTCTGACGAAAGATTGTACTCTTTTATTTGGACTTTCCCTGATTACATGGCGACAGCTGTTTCTAAAGGAAGGGGGTCGTAAACAGCTGCTGCCTTTGGTCACAAAACAGTTCAAAGAAAAGTTGCCTGGAGGGGAGTCAGGCCCTGCTTCCTCTCCGCTTTGTAGATCTCGGGTCAAGACAAAATCTTCCTGTGGATTACAATACATCAAAGAAACCAACACCTTCATGTCGCTTCCCATCCTACACCGTGGAGTTTTACAAGCCTTTTGCTTGGTAAGATCAAAGACAGCTTTTGTCTGCTCGCCGGGAACTCATTGAAACACAAAGTTTTGTGATAACTTAGATACAATTATCTGACAATTTTTGTGTATGTTAATAATGTAACACTGTATTATAGCACTTCTCAATACATTCTTAATATTATGGTTTGAGCGTCAAATACATGTTTATGTTCAATTTCTATTATTTCCTGTTAAATAAATACTATTATTTAATACAAGTGCGCATAATTTCATTTTACACTCCACTCAGAGCAAGTGAACCCGGTGTACCCCGCCATGCACCCAACTTTACCCAGCTCGTTTGTTTAATAAAATGGCGGACGATCTACTCCGTCGTGTCCTACACTTTATTGAATCCACCTTTGGAAAATTAACTGGTAACATTTCTGAGGCTTCAATTAGTCTCTTAGTGTGAGTCTCTTAGTGTGAATTAATTCTGAAATAATGTGATGCACCATATTTAGATGTATTCAAATGCATCTGTATATGCCAAGTTATGCAGTGTTGATTTATTACATTGTGCAGTAAGTGTAATAACCTTAATAAAGGTTGACAACTTCAAAGATGCTTTATCCTTTACACTTTATATTTTAGTCAACAAAATGTACTGTAATTTCAGTTGACTAAAACTATATCAATTTAGATGATTAAAATATGGCTAAAACTAAATAAAAACTGCTGTCAAAATTAACACTGCATATTACATGTTATCATGAATGTGTCTGTTACTAAATTACATATACTGTATATATACAGCGTGTATATAAAACTTTGATGGAGGTGTTTTGATTGTTTGTTTTTTTTTATAGGTAGAATAGAGTGACTTTCATTGGCTCCATTGTAAACTGACTTTTGCTTGCATGTTAGAATGCATAAAACAAAGAAAAACATGTCTTCTTGTCTGACATAAGAGTTGAGAATGACAGGCAAAATTCCAAAAATAGTGCAGCTCCCCTTTAACTTTAACGATAGGTGACAGAGGGAGGTGCATTCATATTAAACACAGTTCAGCTTTCCTTTCATTGTTATTGTTACTTAGACATTTTTTACTGAACAGCCAGGAGACATCATCACAATTATCAAAATTTTTGTTTCTATTCTTGTGCCATTAGTCTAATTAATATGCTCACTGATATGAAGTCACATCTTGCTTTAATTATTGTGTCTTCACCATCATCGCAGATTTGTCATTTCTTTTTAGCATTTTCTCCAAAAGTTTTGTCTTAAATTACCGGTAAGCTTTTTTTAAGTACAAAATGGACAAATTACCTACAAATATTTATACTACTGTAGTATTAGCCACAACCAATCAGAGCATGCTGTTCAGTATCGTGGCCACTAATTACCGTAAAAGAGTGTAAAAGTCACGAAAAGGTGTTATTTCATATATCTAGAGCAGGGGTGTCCAAACTTTTTCCACAAAGGGCCGCACACTGACGAGTCAAAGCATGCGGCGGTCGTTTCGATATTTTATTTTGTAAAAAAAAAAATCTAAAACTGACATAAATTTACAGACAAAACAATATGTCTGCTTCGTATTAATTATTAGTATTAAAAATAGCTACCATATTTGCTTATTATGCTTACATTTTTACTGTTCTTTTTTTGTCTGATTTTATTTCGACAATATGCCGCGGGCCAAAAAAACTTAAGATGCGGGCCACACTTTGGACATCCCTGATCTAGAGGGTTCCCATATATATTTTTAATGTATTTAGAAGGTAGTAAACAAATTTTAGTGTCTTGCTATGAAAATATATACATTTTAATCAACGATTCCTACTTTGCGAAAATTAATTTATCACGGTCAGGTCCGTAGTCAATTAGCAGCGATAAACTAAGGATTACCGTATTACTGAATTTAGACATTCCATAAGGAACTATACATTTGAGTACCGTATTTTTCGGACTATAAGTCGCAGTTTTTTTTCATATTTTATAAAAGTTGCTTAATGTTTGTTTCCTTCTTTATTATGCATTTTCGGCAGGTGCGACTTATACTCCGGTGCGACTTATACTCCGAAAAATACGGTACTTTTACAGGTTTTGACAATGGTGATGCAAACAGAACTGAATAGAGTCAAACTGGGATGCTTATAACACCGCATTAGTTCATTAATTTTTGACAGTTCTGACTAATTGACCGTTGCACTTTGGAGATTTAATTGTTGTTGTTTCTCCAGATGGCTGATTGTGGAGGCTTGCCCCAGGTTGTGCAGGTGGGTCCTTCTGCCCATGGACACATACACATCCATTCATTTAAACTTATACGTTCTCTAACTTTATCTCCTGACAGCCAGGGAAACTTGCTGAGGCCTTCAAGTACTTTGTGCAGGGCATGGGCTACAGTAAGTAATCATCTCTTTTCCTGCACTGTATGTACTTACTAGTTACCGACCAGTTCAAACTAGAAAAATAACAATGTTTCTTTACGGCGATGATGCATTTGTGGTCTGTGCAATTCCTGTTGACGTGTGTGTGATGTCTTATTAACTGTTGCAGTTCATGAAACAGAAGGGAGTTTTTTTTTTCTGTCCGCTTGTTCACAAACAACGGTAGATGCTAATGTGGTTTTCCTCTCTGCTCTCCGCAGTGTTTGGTAGCACTGCTATCTCTCTGTAGGTGAGGTGTGAGTTTTAGTGTGGTTGAAATGACATGTCTCTGTCTCTCATTGCAGTGCAATGTTAAACAGGCCTCCATGTGTTACATGCAGTTCATCAAAAAAACTACCAAAAATGACATTCAGAATGAACCAAGTAGCTTTGTTGAAGCTCCGCCTTTAAGATGAGATCACTCAGAACACAGTTGGAGATCAATCTACAACCTTGGTAGTAATTTGTGGCTAATATTGCGTACATACATTTATTATAATCAAATGTTACAAGCACAATGATTAATGCTGTTTCCATGTAGTGAATTAGTGGATTTCTCAAATTATTTGGCACGAAATAAGCTTTCTACAACTCAATCTGATCGTGTTAGGCTTTTTAAAGATCTGCTTATGGAAGCCAGTTCTCTCTGGCATGTACCGTAGTGAGTTATCTGTGCGCCAATTTCTGTGGGGGACTAAGAGCCCGTCTTTAATACATTATTCATACGTGAAGAAGAACAAGCTGCAGGGTGTGATGACTCTTTATACCAACAAGCATACAAAGTAAAGATAAAGAAGATGAAATAAGTCAATGCTTTTTAATTATATGATCAAATAAAAACTCCTGTGGAGAGACCTATTGGATAGCACACTTATACACAGCCTTATTCTGACAAAATTGATACAGAGTAAAACTGGTGTGTGTGTTTTGTTAGTCAGTAGAAACTAAGGCTGTCTGTAACTAAAGATTTTTATAGTAGAATCTGATTCCTAAGCTTTTGCCCCAACTGGTAAGAGCTCATTAGTGACTTTTTCCACCTCAAAAAAATGCTGAACCACAGTTAGTGAGGTCCTCGGCTCTGGCGCAGCACGAAGAGGACATCAAACTTGACTAAAGAGAGGAAGTAAAAGTCGTAACAAAGTTCCCATATGTGAACCTGCGGAAGAATCATTACCTTTTTTTATTAAGAGAGCTACACCTCCAGGGAGAGGTGTAGCCCGCGTCTTGTCCAAATTTTCGGCAAGTTTCACCGTGGTCGAAGGCGTTATTCAATACCGTCACCAATATAAAAACAACATCACTATTAGTAAAATATTCTTGTGTTCAGACAAATAGATTTGATATAATAAGAGATGTGGGAGGCCAAAACACGGCTGCTGATTTTGGAGAAGAGACGTTACACCACGAAGCAAAGAAAGGCTGAAATGACAGACAAAATATTTCTCTTACTCTATAAAAACTAGAATACCATCCATCCATTTTCTACCGCTTTCTTCTAATTTTAAAGGAAGACATGATGATGAATGCACTCAACTTATCCTCCCAGCAGGTATTACATCGCCTGCCTCCGCTTAATATCAGTCGATTTGACTGCGAGGTTGATGGTCGGATTAAGACTCCTTCGAAACGAATTGTTGACTATTTGATGACATCCATAGTAGAATCAATAATAAATACCGATAGATCAAATTCATTCAATCTCATTCATTCAAGTCATCCCATAAGCAACATTCATTCATCTGAGTGATGTAAGAATTGAACGCCAATATACCGGTACAACTTAATTTACATGTCGGGGCGGCATGGCGTAGTGGGTAGAGCAACCGTGCCAGAAACCTGAGGGTTGCAGGTTCGCTCCCCACCTCTTACCATCCAAAAATCGCTGCCGTTGTGTCCTTGGGCGGGACACTTCACCCTTTGCCTCCGGTGCCACTCACACCGGTGAATTGAATGAAGAATGACAGGTGGTGGTCAGAGGGGCCGTTGGCGCAAATTGCAGCCACGCTTCTGTCAGTCTACCCCAGGGCAGCTGTGGCTATGAAAGTAGCTTACCACCACCAGGTGTGAACGAATGATGGGTTCTACATGTAAAGCGACTTTGGGTACTTAGAAAAGCGCTATATAAATCCCAGTTATTATTATTATTATTATTATTAATTTACATGTAAACCATCAATTAAAATAATTCACTCCATAGTTTATCAATGGTCAAAGCAATTTACCACAATAGTGACCTTTTTCTATATCCCTGATAATAATAATAACCACAAGTGTCATTTGAACCAGAGGTCTTCCAAAGGGGGTCCGTGACACCCAGAGGGTCTGCAGAAGTATTGCAGGGGGTAGTCAAATTTTTGGTTGATTAGACTTTTCCAAAAATGTTTTTTTATATTTATTTGCCATTGTTTCCACAAATGTAATTTTGAACAAAATCATTAATAAATAATTATATTATTGAATCCATGTTGGCGTTTAAAATAGCTTACGGTTAGCGCTTTCGTTACCTGCTAGTAATTGCCACATATCATTGGCAAGCTGCCAGCTGGTGATTAGCACACCTGTCGCCGGCTAACGATGAACGCACCAGGTGTCAGCTAGCGATAAGTGTGCTAGTTGTCAGGTAGCGATTAGCGTGACAGATGCCAGCTAGCGATTAGCGCACCGATTGTCAGCTACCTATTAGCGCACTATTTGTTAGCGAGCAATTAGCATGCTAGTTGGCAGCTAGTTTTTATTGGTGTTATACTACAGTATATAATTTGAATATTTTAGTATTGCACAATAACAATGTGCCTATAGAACCAGTTTAATTTAAAACATTATTTTATAGAGGATATACAAGTAGTGGGTCCCCCGCTCCATCTCTCCATCAGTTTGAGGTTCCGTGACTTGGAAAACGCAAAAGACCCCTGATATAAACACATTAAAACCTTACCAACAGAACCAAAAAGTAGTGAAAAGTTGTAGTTATCAGTTATATCCAAAGCTTGATAGCAATTAGCGCTAGCTTATTAGCATGTAGCATTTTCTTCCTTCCTTACAGTTTTACTTAGCTAAACAAGCTGAAATGACCACAATCGCCCCCTTGTGTACGACCAACAGTCGCATTAGAGATAGAGCATGGAAACAATAACTTCACATGAAGGTGGGAGAATAGAAGAAACTGAATTATTTGAGAAATCAGGCTAATTTTGTGCATGGAAACGTATGTTATTGTGGTTTAGAGTACTGCACCATACATGCTGAATAGAGTGCAAATGAGAGACACCTCTTCAGCACTTGGATTAGATTTCAACACGGTGCGAGTGTAGCAAATGTACATAATTAAATGGCATGTGAGAAAGCTTATGCTAAAGAGCTCCCTGTGAATAAATTCATTCCAAAACTGCTTTCATGAAGGCGAGCGTGTGCACGTGGGAAGCTGTTCATGATCCTCTCTAGTTCAGTTTGCAATGTGCAATAGCAGCATTAAAACATTGAAATCGTCCACAGTGATCATCCCTGTTCGACCTTGAAAAAGACTAAAACCCTGCCCTATCTTGACACCCTTGTGTGGTGTTCGGTTCTGTGGGACCCGTTTTCATTTTTTATTAAAAGAAAAATTATACAATTAATTAATTTTTCAAACTGAGACTCACTGGCTTTGGCTCATTTTCTGTGAAGAACATATACCAGAATACATATTTAATGAACACACATCATACACATTTCTATTACATATAAGATGACCGGGTCCACTGGACCCGGGGCTAATGGAAGTGTGGAAATTGATGTTCTGTGTACCACACGCACCCACCCACACCCACACCCACACACACACACACACACACACACAGCAGGCCTAGACAGGAGGAGGACAGAGTGTAGGTACACAGAACATCAGAGGGTCAAATGTGCGAGAAAATGAGAGCAGACAGTGTTGACAAACAATGTTGCAACCTTGTGTTGGAACCGCAGGTACAGAAACACAAAAGAAGAATCCCTGTGGGATGCAGAAACTGGCAGAAAAATGTCCATGCAATGTTCATATTGTTGTTACTCAGCCAGTGTTTGTGGGTCTGATGGACCCGTTGCATTTTGTGGCTTTTAATGCCTCACAATCAAACACTTTCATGTTAAAATACTGAACAGATGTTTATTGGGATAAGGTAAACATCATATTGTTTTCGCATATTGTTGTTACTCATCCAGTGTTTGTGGGTCTGATGGACCCGTTGCATTTTGTGGCTTTTAATGCCTCACAATCAAACACTTTCATGTTAAAATACTGAACAGATGTTTATTGGGATAAGGTAAACATCTGTTCAGTATTTTAACATAAAAGTGTTTGACTGTGAGGCATTAAAAGCCACAAAATGCAACGGGTCCATCAGACCCACAGACGCTGGCTGAGTAACAACAATATGAACATTACACAAGGGTTAATGCAATTTTTGTAAATTTGAGATCTGACCACATGATGCCACTGTAAACACATGGAGGTATGTTAAAACCAGGTGTGAACTTGTGACATTCTGTCATTCAGGACAAAATATGTCCCCCCCCATCCCCCCCGACCGTGAGAGGCACCCTTTGGCGCTTTGCTTTAAAGGCCATCGGGTCCTCCTGTTGAGCAAATGCCACCGAAGGATTAGCCGAGATTAAAAAGAGCGTTTTCCATGCAGGGAAAGTGTAAAAAAATAAATCTCAGCACACCTCAGCATGGTTCTGAAAGCTGCTTTTCCCCTCATTAGCACAATGCCACTGTGTGCGTTGCACAAAAAAAGTGTAGGAGTAAGTCAAAAAAACGTGTAATGTGTGTCGCCATGTGGCCCGTATCTAAAAACCTCCACTGATGGTGTCCAATACAATCAGTGTCAGGAATGTGCTGAGGTGGACTAAAACAAGGAAAGCTTTTCAACCTTTCTTCCTCTTTCTTCCCTTCTTGAATCATTGCCTACAGTTCCGTATGTCCTTCTCAGTCACCTGAGCAACGAATCAGGTACCAGGGCCTTAAGAAGCTGCCCGACGACCACGCTTTGAAGCCATATGGCCTCTCGAACACCCCCACGGTGGATGAATGTCATGCAGAATGTATGCAGAAATTCTGTATATAACACCGTTTGCTCTGTATGATTTATACAGGATGATTTCTGCCATACTTTGACACACATTCATCCGACTGTAGGAGACTAGTTGAGCTCCTTTTTAGCATGTGGTTTTTTTTTCCTTTTGTTTTTGCATGAACTGAAGGTGGTGTTCTTTGATTGCAAAGGCTTTTATTTTGTTATTGTAATACTTGGACACGCATAACTTTCTGTTACACCTCAATTTTCTATTTACTTTCCCCATAGTGGACAATTGTTTGCATGTTTAGTACAGCACTTATACATCAGTGCTATTTAGGGGTGTAACGGTACTTGTATTCGGATTCTGATTTTCAGTACAGAAGAAGTGTGTCATGCATTTACCGTCATTTCGAAGCTATAGAACACAACTAAATATAAGCAACATTAACCTAAATTGTATTTTGCGCATATATTTGCTGCACAAGTCTATAAGCCACAGGTACACGTTGCAACGTGAAATATTTACACAGGCTTTTGTGTTTAGACGAGTCATTGAGTGTAGACTTTGTCATTCTCCACCTTTTCGTGGCCCGTTACTGGTGGTGGATTTCGATTCCGTGCGACGGCTGTTTACTTTTTCGATGGTCGGGTCGATAGTCTTCGGTTTTGGGGCTGTGTCTTGTGCATTTTATCTTGTCTTCTCCAAGATGAGGGAGAGTCCATAAGACAGAGTGATTGTATGAGTGCGTTTGATTTTATGTGAACAATGTCATTGGTCCAACCACCGTGACTCGTTTGGCAATTTCATCGGTCTGATGTGATAAGGCTAAATTTATTGGCCCCATGTCAAGTTTATGAACTCGAAAAAAATACAAGTATAATGCGCAGCGTTCAAAGTGTGGGAAAAAAATTGCGTCTTATTATACGTAAATGACGGTACTTTGTACTCAGATACGAAAAGGTGACGTATAGGACGTGGGAGTGGAGATCCAGACATGCAGGTCACCTCCACTAACTCCGGAGCGTGCATTATCACCACCGTGAAAAGTGAGGCGTGGAAGCGTGCAGAACTCCTCCCCAAGCGTGCAACCCAGCCTGTAATTAAGAAGACCGAGCTTGGACACACCCTTCCATCTTTTAGTTACACTTCGCCTTCCCGGTATGTGAATTATGTAAACCAATTCATAGCGTGGCTCGTTTTTTTGTTGCACATTGTAGAAAAACATGGGAAAATCATGCAAAAAGGCATAATGTAACAAGAAAAAACTGAAAGGTTTATTATAGTAACTAACAATAACACCAAGGTCTATCTTAGATTTTTTTAAGCCTGTAAAAAAATTTTATTAATTATTGACGTCTCCTTCGGTAAATGCGCTGGAAGGAAAACGTTTGGACAGACGAAAATAAGTAGATACAAATTTTGTAGTACTATTGAGAACTGTTTAGATCACAAGTAAAATATGATCTTTATCAGTCACACTAGTGTGTCGTGAGATACAGTCTGGTGTGCTGTGGGAGATTATTTAATTTCATCTATTTGGGTTAAAAATATGTTTTTCAAACCAGTAATTATAGCCTGCAAATGATGTGTTGTTGTTGAGTGTCGGTGCTGTCTAGAGCTCGGCAGAGTAACCGTGTAATACTCTTCCATATCAGTAGGTGGCAGCCGGTGGCAGCCGGTGGCTAATTGCTTTGTAGATGTCGGAAACAGCGGGAGGCAGTGTGGAGGTAAAAAGGTGTCTAATGCTTAATCCAAAAATAAACAAAAGGTGAGTGCCGCTAAGAAAAGGCATTGAAGCTTAGGGAAGGCTATGCAGAACGAACTGGCTACAAAGTAAACAAAAACAGAATGCTGGACGACAGCAAAGACTTACTGTGGAGCAAAGACGGTGTCCACAATGTACATCCGAACATGAATAAATGAATGAAATAAGTTTATTTCGGTCATATAATCAACCATCAACCATTTTGTGTGACCAGTTTAACAGTACAGATTAGACATATTAACAATCATACACATTTACACACAAAAAGAAAAAGAATGACCGAAAAAGGAATAGGCTGAAGCCAAAGCTTATATTTCCCTATCCTATACATTCACTGAACATTAGATGACAATCAACAATGTCCCCACAAAGAAGGATAAAAACAACTGAAATGTTCCTGATTGCTAAAACAAAGTAAATGCGGGAAATATTGCTCAAAGGAAGACATGAAACTGCTACAGGAAAATACCAAAAAAAAGAAAAAGCCACTAAAATAGGAGCGCAAGACAAGAACTAAAACACTACACATAGGAAAATAGCAAAAAACTCAAAATAAGTCACTGCGTGATGTGACAGGTGGTGACAGTACACCTACTTTGAGACAAGACCTATATTGATGCATGCTTGGTTATGGTTTAAAGTCATATCCAACAATTGCGACTTTTTACTGTCAACTGAGTTTCGTTTTTTAATGATTTCTGCTGGTGGTGTGCCTCCGGATTTTTTCCAACGCAAAAAATGTGCCTTGGCTCAAAAAAGGTTGAAAAAAACTGACCTAGATTACCGTAATAACTCAAAAGCACAGATTTTAACCATTGGAATACTTTCTATAGTTCAAGACTTACTGTAATTTAAAAGCAGCACTGCACATCATAATGGCGACTACAGTTTTGATGTTAAATGTCTATAAAAAATGATGTAGAACGTCCGGCGGGCTGGTTTGAAAATCTTAATATTGGCGGGCCGTATTTTGCCCAGGTCTGGTTTAGACCTGGGTTGGTTAAGTCACATTTAAAAAAAAAACAGATCCCAATCATACTGGGACTATCTCCTGATGTGGCCCAAATCCGATCAGATTTGAAGCACTTGGAAAACGATTCGACGGGCAAATAAAATCCGATCTTAGTTACTTAAGTTACTTGAGGGCAAAACAATTAGCTGTGTAGTGTAAACTTTGATTTCTTGCTGTACTGACAAGGAAGCCGAACCGTGACCTTAATACGTCGGTACGTACCGAAGCATGCAGGATACTGTACCGTTACACCCCTCGTGCTATCCAATCAGACAAAGCAAAAATGTTTTTTTTCATACTCGTTTTGTCGTCCCCCCCCTCCCAGTGCCGTCCGTCGGTATGACCCGCCTGGCTCGCTCACGCACCGCCTCCTCCTCCAGCATCACCTCGGTGGAGAGCAGTCGTAGCCGCCATAACCTGAACAGCCTGCTGGAGAGCAACGCCACCGCAGGGCTGGACCGCCAGACCGGACCCCAGACCATGGAGGTGTCCTGCTAAAAAAACCCTCCCCCATAAGCGCACGCTCCCTTTGTAACTTACGAACCCTCGCTCACCCGCTTTCTCGCTACGTGATTAGACAAGAGGATGTGATAGTTCTATTAACACAAAGATGACATCCAAACACATTCCTGAGGCCATTCAGACGTATTGTATATTCACATGTATTTATTTGGTCCCACCCTTGATGTCGTCAAGTATATTCTCGGCAAAACAAGCTGCCACACTGTTTTTAATCCTAACTTTGAGGTCTAATCATGCCGCCCACATTGATTGGAACTCGCTGTTTTTGCATTTTAAGTGGCGACTGGACTGCAGTACGATACAGGGAGCTTTAAAAAGTAAGATAATGTCAGCTCGGAGTAACATTTAGTGTCAGTAAATGTCTTTACCTTGTTTACATTGCCTTTTTTTCCCCACCTTTTGTGTTGATTTGAGTCAATAACATTGTCTGACTTGTCTTTTGATCACCCCCTTTATATTACTACTGAATAAAGAGGTAGAATATATGACAACTATAGTCTGGGTTTGTTTCCAAGACACGGGTAAACATCAAGTGTTTGCGAGGAAGAGAAATAGATTCACCTCCTGTTAGTGAAAAAGTTTGGTGACTGTGGTGACTTATTTCCGCAGCGCGTTCACATCTTTTGTCACAGACAGGGTCATCTATATTTAGCACGTTAAAATAACAGACGCTTTTCTCAGAAAGACCTTGACATGATTTCGAGTGTCACTTTTTTGCTTCTGCATTTGTCTAAATATCTAAGATGTAGGATATTTCCAAAAATATGTAGTGTAATATTTGTATTTGTTGTGTACCAACTTTTCCACTACAGATGGGCCCAAGGCCCACTCAAATTTTAACACGGAATTAGTCATCTTACTCTTGATTTTAATCACATCCAATAATTATCTCTAACCTACTTACAGTTTACAACATTTTCAAATGATATGAAACCGTGTGCTAATCACAAATATTATTTATTTATCACATAAATCTTAGGCTCAGGTCAGGCTGATTAGGAAAAATATGTACGAACCAAATATACTGCATGAGAAGGGACTCATAACTGACGAAAAATAAATGCACATACAATTATGTTGTGGTAAAATTAAAAAACTAAATTAATAATTCACGTTTAACTAAGCTGTCAATAGAATTAAAGTGCAAATTAAAATATTAAAATAATTAATAACATTTTGAAATAATTTGTTTTTTTTTTGCAAATATATTTTATTGAATTTTACAGTTAAAATCCCATTTAACAGTCATACTTTGCTCACACAAACCCCTCATACAGGCACACATCCACTCACATGCACACTTGAGGAGAGAGGTGCACTTGAACTTTAACAACTCAAGGTTTACAGTATAGACATTATTAGAAAAAATACCCAGATATTGTGTATATATATCCATCTGTCCCGCTCTGGCTCAGGATCAGCAGGCTATCCAAACCATAGCAAGATGGATGAATATTCCTCGGCATCAAGGATCCTCAGAAAGTGAGGTGTGTGAGGGAGGACCTCTCCACCCTCACACTTAAAAAAGAAAAAGAAAGTCACAGGGCTTGATCAGATGCAAAACAATACAAAATAAAAAGTCACAAAAAAATAAAAAAGCAAGTAAACCATGACAAAACCATATTAAAATGACACAAAAAAAACAATAGTAGTGTAGGATCAATACAAAAAATAATAACATTAATAAAAAGGAATACAACTACAAAAAAGATGGCAGTTTTTTTGTTTTTGTTTTTCTTTCTTTTTTTCTTTTCTTTAAATGTCTATAAGTTATGATTCAATATATGTCAGTAAAGGTTTCCAGGTTAGTTCCCATTTATTCATATTTGTAGAGTTTAAAAATATTATTTTTTCAAGAGTCATTACATTCACAAGTTAATTTAACCAGTTCCTGAAATTGGGTGCAGATGGGCTTTTCCACTCTTTGAGAATGAGTCTTTTGGCCAAGACCGTCCCGAGCAGCAACACAGCTGTAATATATTTTGGAAGTTTTTGTGTTTCTGAAGACCACCCAAACAAGATTATATCCCTGTCAGGGACAAGTTTTCTCTGATATACCCCCGAGTAAAAAAAAGAAAATGCTTGACCAGAATGATTGAATAATTGGACATTCCCAAAATGAATGAGACAGTGATCCTTCAGCAGATTTACATTTATCACAAAGTGGAGATGTATCAGGATAACATTTGTGTAATAAAAATGATGAATCACTTTAAACTGCAGGATTTATGATCTTTTGAGATCATAAAAAAAAAAAAAAAAATCGAAATTATAGTTACATTTGAAAAAAATAAAATAAAATAAAATTACATTTGAAAATATAAATTACCGGTACATAGTTTAATAAACGTGTATATATATATATATATATATATATATATATATATATATATATATATATATATATATATATATATATATATATATATATATGTATGTATGTATGTATGTATGTATGTATGTATGTATATGAATATATATATGTATGTATGTATAATTTTAAATGAAATTTATGACACATTAAATATTGAATTAACATATTTATTTTTAATTATATAATGACACATTTAGGTAATTATTTAAATATTTATTTATTTATTTCATTCTGTCTCATTTGACCCTCCACATTAAGCAAAACTTGAGTCAAATGAAATATAGACATTTGCAAAAGGTTGACATGTACATCTACAATACGTACATTAAAAAAAAAAATTAAGATATTTGCCATTTTTGCAGTATGTTGCCATCATTTTATAAAAACTGCCAACTTCTCAATAGTTTTTAGAGTATTTAAGTACAATTGTGTTGTTTCCTGAGGCTGTTATTTGCTTGCTTTTATTTTTTATTTTTTTTGACAAAGCTTCACCACTGTAGTCATATTTTTTGCACTTAAGAAACATATCTGTGACTTTAGCTCCAGACTTCTTCTGTTTGTTTGAGATTGTCATTACTGCCACAAGTGGTGGAAAAGTGTATTACAACCAGTGTTGGGTTAGTTACTGAAAACCAGTAACTAGTTACAGTTACTAGTTACTTTATTTCAAAAGTAACTCAGTTACTAACTCAGTTACTTAAACCAAAAAGTAATGCGTTACTGTGAAAAGTAACTATTTAGTTACTTATATATATATTTTTTTTAATTTTAAGGCCCCATTTAATGCCCTTTTAGCCTTCATTTTAGTACTGTTATTGCACTGGAGAATAATACAATCTGTTGATCAAGTTGACATGCATTTGCATCACTGAACTCTGCTAAGCAATGTGCTCTACATACAACACACAAAGACAAAGATATGTTTTAAAGGGCCAATTTGTTTCAGACCAGAACAAATTGACAAAACTATTTTAAATAGCTGCAACTTAACATACATAAGTAACAAACAGCATAATAACAACATAGCTGTAAAACAAGAAAGGCACACACTACATACATAAAGCCTAACCAGGCGTTTTCTCAAGGAATTCTGAAATAAAATCATGTCTGAAGCCCAGAACACTCTACACATTTCCCCACTTAGTTTAGAGAAAAGGAAATATTAGCCTGGCCCACTAGTATCCCTCTTTGGGTTTGTGAACTTTATAGTCTAAACATTTAGAGTGATGTGATAATCAAACACTCTAAAAGTTTAAAATGAAAGAGTATATAAGAGAATTGACAGAGTGTGTGTACCTTCAGTGTGCAGTGCCTCATTAAAATCCAGCCGCTGTTGGACGTGGAGGTGAAGTGTGTGTCTCTTTACTAGCTTCGTCGAAGCATGTTGTTTTTGTCGCTGTTTCAGCATATTTGAAACTTACATTCAACTAAAATGTTCTTTTCTTTGTGGTCGATAAAAGAAACGTACTGAAAATATCTCCGTTTTAAGAAACTCGGCTTCGGGGTTCGCCATGACGTCTTGATAGTAGACACAGACACGCCCCCTCCCACACACACACACTCACACACACACACACACGTACACACAGACAGCGCGCGGCGCGCCTCTTTTTTGTCGCCTCTTCAGCAGCGCTGCAACACTCAGATCTTCTCAGTTTCTAGCCGATACTACATAAAAAATAACGCAAAATAACGCAGTAACGCATCATGTAGTAACGGTAACGGAGTTACTGAATACAAAAAAATAACGCGTTAGATTACTAGTTACCGCCGATAGTAACGGCGTTACAGTAACGCGTTACTTTGTAACGCGTTAGTCCCAACACTGATTACAACTGCATACCACAGCTGAGAAACAGGTATGTTTTGGAGGCCTTCTAACGGGCGCTCATCGCCCAACATATGGTTAAACAACACTAATATAAATCTCCATTTTGCATCGCATTTGATCAATTCATTCTTAAATTATCATATTTAAATCACTCTCTTTAGCCTTTATACACGTGTCCAAAACAAAACACTGCATTTGAATTTTTTTGTGTCCAGGTATATTCTTCGAAAATAACTAATAAAGGAATCCGGAAAAAAAGATGCACGTTAAATTACAGCAGCTTTTCTTAAATAGAAGTAACTGAACAACATTTCACATGTCACTTTTTTTGCTTATGCATTTTAAAAATATCTAAAACAGAACTTTCGCAAACAAACATTTTCTTAAAAAAAAAATGTAAACATTTTTTGTTATCTGCTATTGATTTGTTGTGTTTATTCTAAACCAGGGGTGCCCAAAGTACTAGTGGTACTGTTTTTCAATGTATAGTAATGCACTATAAAATAAATAGCCGTACATTTTTCTGTGGAGACAAAAAAAAAACGGCAGCTCAGTCGATAAAATTTTCCTTTTAAAATTAACAGTGGTACCAGTCCTAAATTTACAGATTTTATGGTAAAAATACAATGGCAGCTCAGTCATCAGAATTTTAGTATGAAACAACATTGATACGTTTCTTAAATTTACAGTAATTGGGTGTAGAAAAAAAAAATACAGCAACCTTTTTTTTTCAACCGTAAAATCTAGAGATTTTTTTTTTTTTTTACATGCTATCTAGTTGCGTTTTAATTTAAGAACCCTTGCTCTACAGTAAAGTTGGGACATTTTCACTTTGACCTCCGGAGCAAAAACTTGTGGGTTGTTCTACAGTCAGTGTTTATGTCAATGCATACTGTATGTCAGTTAAAGTTAAAGTATCAATGATTGTCACACACACTAGGTGTGGTGAAATTTGTCCTCTGCATTTGACCCATCCCCTTGTTCACCCCCTGGGAGGTGAGGGGAGCAGTGGGCAGCATCGGTGCCGCGCCCGGGAATCATCTTTGGTGATTTAACCCCCAATTCCAACCTTTGATGCTGAGTGCCAAGCAGGGAGGTAATGGGTCCCATTTTTATAGTCTTTGTATGACTCGGCCGGGGTTTGAAGTCACAACCTACCGATCTCAGGGCGAACACTCTAACCACTAGGCCACCGAGTAGTCAGTGCAGTAATGATGTGCAACATGGCCGATACCAAATCTTTATGCTCTAATATTGATTCTTAGATCAAAATATCACTACTTTAGTTGTTTGAGATCATGTGTATCATTTACAGGAACACAGTGTAAAAAAAAAAAAAAAAGTATGTAGACTTGTGAATGAGACAATGTGTCAAAGTAGAAGGCTTTTGTTGAGCGTTATTTACATGTCAGTAGTAATTAGTTTAGTTTATTATTCCTTCGGTCAGTGGCCAACAAAATAAACAAACAGTTTTACATAAACAAACAGTTCATGAATTGAAAATGTTGCAGGCTGAAGTTGAACACTTATTGCGCCTAACCCTATAAACAATGTCCAATACAAGATGAGCTTACAAAAATTATGACATTTCCTTTGCACAACATATTATAAATACACCTTGTACACAACATAAACATAATTACACTTTAAACTAAGTAGTAATTATGCCGGCGAGTAATCATGATTATTCCAAATTCACAAGCGTGATTAATCAGATTTGTTTTTGATCATTTCACAGCACGAGTATATTCTAAACCTCCACTCTGAAAATGACAAATAAAATAATTTGAATGTGAAAACAAGTGTATTTAATGAAAACATGTCATTTAGTAGTTTTACAGCCAAGTCATGCATGTGCTGCAGTAGGCCTATTGTCACCAGCTGGGAGGGAGCTGTGGCGACGTGACCCCAAGATGCAGCAGACGGGAGACAGAAGGTGAGTGATATAATATTCTTTAATATAACAAAAGAAGGCGAGTGCAACACATTAGGGCACAAGACACGGAACTTATATTGTTTAAAGCAGGGGTGTCCAAACTTTTTGACTTGGGGGGGTTGGGGGGCGCATTGGGCTAAAGAATTTTGGCTGGGGGGCCGAAAGTTGACAAACATATGGCATATACAAAACACAAAACCAGTAAAGTTGGGACGTTGTGTAAATAAAAACAGAATACAATTATTTGCAAATCCTTTTCAACTTATATTCAATTGAATAGACTGCAAAGTCAAGATATTTAATGTTCAAATTTTTTTTTGCCAATAATCATTAACTTAGAATTTAATGGCAGCAACACATTGCAAAAAAGTTGGCACAGGGGCATTTTTACCACTGTGTTACATGGCCTTTCCTTTTAACAATACTCAGTAAACGTTTGGGAACTGAGGAGACCCATTTTTGAAGCTTTTCAGGTGGAATTCTTTCCTATTCTTGCTTACAGTACAGCTTAAGTTGTTCAACAGTCCGGGGTCTCCGTTGTGGTATTTTACGCTTCATAATGCGCCACACATTTTCAATGGGGGACAGGTCTGGACTACAGGCAGGCCAGTCTAGTACCCGCACTCTTTTACTATGAAGCCACGCTGTTGTAACACGTAGCTTGGCATTGTCTTGCTGAAATAAGCAGGGGCGTCCATGATAACGTTGCTTGGATGGCAACATATGTTGCTCCAAAACCTGTATGTACCTTTTAGCATTAATGGTGCCTTCACAGATGTGTAAGTTACCCTTGCCTTGGGCACTAATACAATCATTGTATTCTGTTTTTATTTACGATTTTTACACAACGTGCCAACTTCACTGGTTTTGGGTTTTGTATATAAATATTAATATATCCATCCATCCATCCATTTTCTACCGCTTATTCCCTTTGGGGTCGCGGGGGGCGCTGGAGCCTATCTATATAATGGATATATAATTAATAAACAATATAATTAGATATTATATGTGAAAGTTCGACTCCTACCTTGTTTACTCCCGTGACGACCTCCTTAAAGTTTTATAATCGATCAGAAATATCAAGCAGCTAAAATGCACCAAACATGAGTAAGTATCGAAATAGCGTTTTGCATTTTTCCTCATCATTCATTGCAGGGAATTTAAAAGAGTGTAATTTTTAATTATGTGTTGTGCTTGGACATTTATTTTATAATATCCACAAAGTTCAGTGATCAAGTTGCGTTACGTGTAACCATTTGTGTTGACTTTTTTTGTTCGTTTATGTGAGCCATGAGTGGGAAGGTTTTGGATTGGGCCATACATAGAAATGCTGTGCTGTGTACACTTCAAAGTGCGGTTCATGGTCATTAACCTGAATTGCTCACGTCGTCCTCACAACGGTGGCAAAGTTGCAGCAATTATACAACAGATTTTTTCAATTAAGTTAGAGATGGAAGTTGGAGACACCCCACCCCGCAGGCCACATTCCTTATTAACTTTTGGCGTCAAAATGAACACGCCAGGGGGCCGCAGTTTGGACACCCATGGTTTTAAAGCAATAGGCATTGGAAGGAAGTGCAAATGACAATGTCTGGAAGACAGCGCTGGACTAAGAGACTAGAGATGTCCGAGAAATGCTTTAAAATGTAATATCGGAAATGATCTGTTTCAAAAAGTAAAATTTATGACTTTTTAAAACGCCGCTGTGTACACGGACGTAGGGAGAAGTACAGAGCGCCATTAAACCTTAAAGGCACTGCCTTTGCGTGCCGGCCCAATCACATAATATCTACGGCTTTTCACACACACAAGTGAATGCAAGGAATACTTGGTCAACAGCCATACAGGTCACACTGAGGGTGGCCGTATAAACAACTTTAACACTGTTACAAATATGCGCCACACTGTGAACCCACACCAAACAAGAATGACAAACACATTTCGGGAGAACATCCGCACCGTAACACAACATAAACACAACAGAACAAATACCCAGAACCCCTTGCAGCACTAACTCTTCCGAGACGCTACAATATACAACCCCCCGTAGCCCCAAACACCG